>NW_017729029.1:24572611-24573340 GCF_001723915.1 Gavialis gangeticus | reverse complement strand
GTCTGTTTTTGTTTTCTTTATTCTTCTGCTCCCTGCACACTTTATACATAGCCCCACAGCAGTGCTTCTTCACACCAATATGAAGTGCCAAAATTATCTCTTCATGTTATAGTATACAGCCTAACATTCTGCTGCACAGCCTACTGCAGTTTTCATTCCCTGCACAGATTGAGATCCTGGTCTCATTTGCTATCAAAAGCCAAAGGAAGCCATTCCTATTTCAGAGAGGAAATGCAATATTTGGGAGGATTTTGTATGCAGAAAAATAAGAAAGGAGTAGCAACCTATCAGCAGTTAATGCTATTTGCTAGATATTTCAAAGAAGTTAAAAGCTAGAATCCCTCCCCTCCTCCCCACCCTGCTTCTTATATGTGTAGTAGAAATGTAATTATAAATATAGTGGTAATTCAGTAGCTGTCCTTAAAAAAAATATTAGTATGTGAACATTCTTATACTGCTTACACAAGAGCATCTAACTATTCACACATTTGGTCAGACAAACACAAAGTTTTCATTTTCTCTCTTCCTATATTCCCTTTTTCCTGCTCATGCCAGAACCTGAGCTCTGGGGCTTTCTTGTATTTTGGTTTTTTTTACCCTTCACACCTGAATTCATCTTTCTGTCAATGGTGTTTAAGTGTTTCTTAAGACAGAAGTGACTCTCGATTCTTCTTGAAGACGGTCCCTGGGGAAGGCGGAAGGAAATATTTGTGCCTTTAATTAAGTCAT
>NW_017729029.1:24562408-24567611 GCF_001723915.1 Gavialis gangeticus | reverse complement strand
TTGTACATGGATAGTTTAAAGACTTGTTTTCATTTGATTTGTAGAGATTATTAACAGAAGATCAAAATGGGGTTTACATTTAAGTGTACTGTAGATCAAAATGGGGTTTACGTTTAATTATGTATGTACTGTTGAGGATTTCTTTTTATAAGTTTGTGGAGGCTTTTGGAGAGCTGAGAGACAGTTCTTTGCACTCGATGTAGAGTAGAACGTTATGCATGGCAATACTGCAGGGCAGCGTGGGATGTTAAGCATGAAAATACCCAGCCTTTTTTTTTTTCTGATTTGGATTTATTATGCTGGAGCTGTTTTTATTGTAGTTAGCTCAACGATCTGTATATATTGTAGCTATCTTGGGCATTTCTAATATATTCAACTCCATGGTTGAATATCTTCCTAACTTTCCAAATTCATCCTCAGCCTTTCTGATTATCTCCTATTTTCTTCCATCCTCCTAGTTCTTATTTCTGTCTCTTTATTTTCTGTTCTCCACCCCTCCCCCCACGCTCTGCTACCAGAACACCTCTCACTACGAAATACCCCAAATAAAATAATCAGCTCTTACAAACTGGGTCATTTCTGGATGCCTAAATCTTCCTCTTCAACCTGAACTTTCCTTTCCTGTGTAACTTAATCCATTTTCCAGAACCTTATGCTGGATGTCTTGACACCAGCTTAAACTCAACATTACAAATCTAGCCCCCTATGTCTTTCAGTCCCTTCATTTTTGCTTACTTGTAACTTACTTTTTTCTTGTCACCAGAATTCAGTGCCATCCATGATACTCTCTCTCTCTCCCTTATATCCTAACCAAAATACAATTCTGTCATTTTTTCTTCTAAAAATTCATTTCAATTAAAAAATTCAAAGCAGAAGTTTTATATGTTGCTTATCTCTAACTTAAGAAAAAGATATATGCCCCATCAGTTACTAGGGTACCCAAACCACCCCAGAAAGCTCAACATTGCTGTTGTTCCTATTTTATATATGGGGAACTGAGCCACAGGAACCACATGACTTGCCCCATACACACAGAAAGTTTGTGACAAAGCAAAGAACTGGACCCAGATCTCCTAAGATCACAAACAGCACCCAAATCTTGGGGGGAAGGGTATCTTTTCTCAGATAAATAGTAGAAACATCTCCTTTCTGGACCCTATTATCATCCCACCTCTTACCTACTATATATCTACAGCAGTAAAGTGATCTTTATTGCTAGGCCATGTGATTCTCTTCTTCATATTCCTTCACAGTATTTCACCTGTTTTCATCTGCTTCCACATTAACTTAATTTTTCCCTCACTATAGAGTTGAGCCTGGCCTTTATCTCAACCTACTCTGCTCTGAAATCCTATTGCTCACTAATTAATTCCATTTGCACCTATTTCACTGCCCTCTTTGTGTGTTTATCCTGTACTTTTACACTCTTTTTATGCTTCCTTCCATGAAATCCATGAAGCTAACCACTGTCTTTTGTTGAAATCACTCCTTAAAATCGTGTTTTTGACCATACACAGCAAGATATATTCAGCAAGATTCTTCATTCTAGAATAATTTTGCTGTCTGGGTTTCACTTAAATCACTGACATTTTTTCAAAGGATTCAATAATGAATATTGTTTTTGATAGAATAATCTATGTAAAGTTCTGAGTTGGATACTAGAATATCCAGTTCATAACTGCAAGAACACAAACTAGTTCCTCCCATGTAAAGTTAATGGTAACAAACAGCTTTCCTTTAGTGCTATTTATCTTTTTAGATGCTAGACTAATGGAGGTTTCTAGCAGAATATTTTTTTCAGAAGTAGCAATACTTTACCAATAAAAAGCTCTTTATTAGGCTGGTACATGAACTTTGAAGATCTCAGCTCCTTTCACTAGACTGAAGGTGATAACACATGAAGGGACCTTTGAGGCACTCCAAAACCTTGTACACATCTTATTTTAAGCTAGTCTTATAAAAAAGTAGCTGCTTCCCCAATTCCACTGTCTAATTCAGTTGGCAAGAACTATGTTTTTCAATAAATCTTTTTCCAAGCCTCTTTTGATATGTGAAGCAAAAGGTGGAATAACTCTTTCCTAAAAAGCTTTTCAATGTAAAGCAGTAGCAAATCTGCTACAGAGTAACATTGGATATCAAATCCTTTCATGCTGCTATAAATACTCTATTATACAGCACTTGTCTTGAAATCTTTCCAATTTTGTCTTAAGTAACTCTGAAGTAGTATGGCCTAGAGTTTGAGGAGCTGGTCTAAGAATGTAGATACTTGATTACATTTATATCTCAGCCTCTGACATGCTGTATGGCCTGTACCAAGTCACAGATGTATCAAAGCAGTTGGATGCCTGGGGCAATATCAACTTCTGGCTGCTGCCAGCTGCTGGTGCAATTGTGCGGCAGCTGATATTTTTACATTCTCCTCTCTACTTTCACCAAGTCAGTGCCTACGGTGGCTGCCTCAAGTGCCCCAACCTAGTCATGGTACTGCTTCTCAGTGCTTCTGTTTTCCCTTTGTCTTAGGTTGTAAGTCAGTTCTTCACTGTAGAAATATCTTTTACTGTGTGTTTGAAGCACAAAGTACTCAATATTAGGTGAGGCCTTCCTACTATTGTAATACTAAGAAAAGTAAAAATAGGTAATTTTAAATAGCGTTTGTAGTATTCTGGGTGAAAACTTTGTACGGAACCTTGCAAAATTTCATAGCAGGATCACCCCTGACCTGCAGTGTAAAAAGTTGGCTGAACACCTGGGACAGCTGTTGCTGTGACTAGAATCACATGGCTGTAGCAAAAACCTTAATTTTTTTCTTTGCCCCTCCCTCATTCCCACCCATAGGCACCTGGGGTGGTTGCCCCTGTTACCCTACCCTAATTATACCACTGTCCCTGACTAGATCATTGTAGCCTATTTAACCTTCTCTTAAAAACTTCAACGGATGGAGATTCCACAATTTCTCCAGGCAGCCTGTTCCACTGTTTGACCACCCTCCCAGTCAGAAACTTCCTCCTGATCGCCAATCTAAATTTCTTCTATTGTAGCTTGAGGCCATTGCTTTTAGTCCAATCCCCTACAGCTGCAAAGAAGAGCCCATCTCCATCCATTCTATGGGTGAAGTCATATGGTACACTTACACCATACTAAATCAGTGGAATGTTAAGCAGCTTTAAAATTAAATGTGCTGTGAGCAGTTGCACATTGAGGGTTAATACCATTTCTTTCCTGCACAACTCTAACTTACCACTAGAAAGCTGAGAAGCAGATGTCCATGGCTGATGTCGACCTGTGCTGGGCCCTATCCTTGATCTGGGTACAGGGGCTGGGGCAAGGAAGGGCCTATGAATGGTGCATCCTTGGGTTCTGGAAGACTGCAAATTGACTTTTCTATGCTTGTGGAGCAGACTAAAATTACCCTAACATGAGCTAGGTAACTTGAAATAGGCTCCCTAGATTTAATCCTCACCTGATGTGGCATAATTTTGAAATGGGCTCAGAGGGCCCTTCAAGTTAATGTGTTTCAACATGTGGATGTTCATATTTTAAGTGTCATTAGCATGGTCTAAGAGTAACATGTAACCCAACCTCCAACATGTAACTCGATTATACCTCCATTTCTTTTAAGGCTTTCTTTTAATGCCAGGGAATATAAATGGAAGCAACATATTTTTCCTTTCTATATATTACCTGTAAAGTAATATTTTATGAATTTTCAAATAAGTCTTCAGGCTTGTGACAACCCTCACTGCTATCCAAGAGACAACTCTCTGATACCACCTAGTAGGAAAAACTAGAAGATCCAACTCCCATTTTTACCTTAAAACTCAAAACTACCATCAAATCATTTCCATATGAACTATAAGAAAAACTATAGAACTTAATCCCCTCTATTACCCAATCCAGGAGCTTTTTACATGCTCCCTAAAATCTACAAACAAGGGAGACTAGGCAGACCTATAATATCCATCCAAGGAAACTTCACTGAGGAAATATCAGGTTTAATTGAATCCATCCTAAAACTTGCCACCCAAAAAGCAAATTTTGTCCAAGACACAACAGACTTTCTACAAAAACTTAAAAACACAGACCAACTTCCCAGCAATACCCTGCAAGTCACCATGGATCTTACTAGCCTATATACCAACATCCCACACCAGGATGGCATCCAAGCTTGCCTTACATATCTACAAGAACAAAATTACAACTCAGGGTAGAGACCTAGAGATATTAGTACAACTTCACTTTCAATAACCAACACTCTCCCCAGACCATAGGTACTAGGGCTGTGCAAAGCTTCGGGTACTGATTCGATACAGAGGAGATTCGGCCAAATTTGGTCGCCAAATCTCTGAACCTGAAACAAATCAGGGGACAAATTAAAAGGTCCAAACTGATTAGAAGCTCTCTGAATCAATTCAGACAAGGTTCAGAGAGCGTCAGCAATTCAGGCCATCCCTGCTCGCTGCATCAGGGACTTGGACCCGGACTCCATGCTGGTAAGTAAGGGGCGGGAGTGGGGGTGAGGAGGGCTGGAGGAGAGGGAAGGAGACCATGGGGAAGGAGACCCCTACCAGGCCCTACCCCGTCACCTGCTTCCCCAGCTCCCCTGAGTGCCCCCCAACCCCTGCCTGCTCTCCCAGCCCCACCATGGCTCTCCCAGACCCAGCTCCCAGTTTTTTTTTAAAAAGCCCCCAGTCACTGACTGCTGCCAGGCAAGGGGATGATCCCTGCTACCCCCACTACCCTACACCACGTGTGGGGCTCTGCCATGAGTCCCCTGACCCCCACCCACACTCCCACCCCATGGCTGCTCCATCCAGCCACAGCTCCTGGCCCTTTAAAAAAAAACCCAAAACCCTGGACTCACCAACTGCTGCAGCAGCCTCAAAGCTTCTGGGAGCTCATGACAGAGCCCCCCATATACTGCACCTGCGTGCTGTGCCTGAGGTGCCTAGTGCCCATTGTGGGGTGGGGTGGGGTGGGGTGGGGGAGGAGAGCATAAAAATCCTCAAAGAGTGTGACAGAGGCTGAAGCAGCAGGGTCTCCTCCACATTGTTTGGTGCTCTAAGTCACCACCTAGGGGTGATATATTAGTATTGTTTGATTCCATGTTGTAAATATTGATGTACTAGCAAATTGCCCATCAAGAATGATGGGAGGAGGGGGGTGATGGCTCTGTGTGTGCGTCCTTGAAATGTAAGCCTAACTC
>NW_017729029.1:24552468-24557408 GCF_001723915.1 Gavialis gangeticus | reverse complement strand
TGATGTACTAGCAAATTGCCCATCAAGAATGATGGGAGGAGGGTGGGTGGGGACGGAACCCTGTGTCCACCTCCCCCCTCATCTTGGGCCCATTCCCCCCCTATCCCCACTCCATCCTCACCACTTCAGTTTCAGCTGCACTCCCTCCCACCTCTGCTGTGTTGGGCCCAGACCCGCTCCCTCCCCTCCCCACTGGGTCAGGCCTGGGCCTGCTCCTCCCTTCCCTCCCCGCTCTGTGTGGTGCCTGGGCCCACTTCTGCCTTCCCCACCACCCTGATGCATCAGGCCCAGGGGTCAGGGCTGCTCCCCACTCCTCCCTACTGCCACTTGGGGTTCAGGCCCATTTCACCCACCATCACCACTGCCTCCAGGGAGCAGAGCCAGGGGGCACACCCCGCCACTCTGTCCCCACCGTCATGGTGGCACTCAGCCACTGCCTCCTGTCCAGAATGCTCTTTGAACACTGATTGGTTGTTTCAGACAACCAATCAGAGTGTGAATAAAGCATGATGGACAGACAGACTAAGGCTTTTATAATATTAAAATTACGGTTGTGATGTGTTGTTACTATTGTTGATGTTGTGGAACTTGCTTCGAATACGCATTTGGATTGATCGTGTTCCTGAGTCATGTGTTTATTGGTATAGTTGTCCTCTGGGTAGGGCCAGGCCGTAGGCCAATGTCCAGAAAAGAGACCCTTTCAGGCCCACTAAAATATAAATCAGCTGGCAGGTTATATAGGTCTAACAGCCCTCTGAATTTATTAATATAGGTTACCCTGTTGGCTAGTTTTAAAATATGCCAGCTTTTTTCTGGGCCACCTGAAAGAATTCCTCAAGAATTGCACCATCAAACCCATGCTATACCCAAGATATACAGATGACAGCTTCATCATTTGGATCAAAATCCTGAAATCTGATTGATTTCCAGCACAAATTCAGTAATTATCACCCCTCCATAAAACTCCGTCTTGAATACTCCTTGTCACGGTGCAGGGTCCTGCAGGAGGGCTGTGATCTCCCCCAAGGCGCCCTTCCCCTGCCAAGTTGGCCCAAAGGGCACCCTCGATTCTCGCCTACTAAGTCTTTGATGTTAAAATATATTAGGGAGGCTGCCTTTTCATCCTCTTGGACACAGTCTTGTTGTACTCTTTGACCCCATGGGCTCCCAGACCCCTTGTGAGTCCCATTCTACAATAGGTGTTTTGGGGTACCCTAGCCTTATGGGGTATGTGTGGCTCCAACCAACCCTTTACCATGCCCCAAGCCTCACAGATGGAACTGATGTTGTGGCCCCTGTCTCGCTTTGCACCCTCCCTGGCACTAGGGGTCAGTGCACCCCAAATGCTGAGCCCTCACTGGCACCAGGGCCCCCACACTGCTGTGGGTCCCCTATGAGGCCTCCTCCATCCCATAATAGCCTCACCCAAACCACCAGTCTTAAATAGTAAGCAAACACAATCCCCTGTGCTATAACATAAATTCTAGCTGCCTAGCTATAACATTATTCAAGCCACACCAGGGGTGCTCTGTCCCTCACCAGTCTCAGGGCTGTACCTGCAGTCAGGCCTCTCCCCTTAGCTTGCTCTAGGAAAGCTCCTTCCCACCTGACTGCTGGCAGGGAACTGCTGCCTTAGCCTCAGCCCTTGGGTTTATATGTGAGCCAGGTCCTGCCCCTTCCGGTCAGCTGACCACTGGCAGGTGTGGGCCACTGGCTCACTCTGGCTGCCCTGGTAACCAGCAGCTGGGGCTCCTCACTCACTACTAGGGCACTTTCCCTAGCAGTTTCCCCTCTTTAAAGGAGCAGGGCACCTAAGGGCTCTGTGACACTCCTGCACCAACATTTCCTTTTTAGACACCATGATTAATATCCAGAATGGTGAAATACAAACCACCATATAGAAGAAACCCATGGACCAGCATACATATCTACATAGAACCAGCAATCACCCTAAACACACCAAGAAATCAGTAATATACAGCCAAGCCCTCCAATACCACTGAATTTGCACTGATGAGAACAACCATGATTATCAACTCTTAAATCTGAAGAGCTGTCACTCAACAAAGAAACTCCCCTGAGAGATAGATCACACTTTTGAAAGAGGCACCCAGATACCACATGAGGAACTGCAGCAGTACAAAAAGAAAATATTCACGAATCACACATACCATTTGACATACCATCTTTCTCTGGAATCTATATGGAAAATTCTCAAACAATTGCAACCCATACTAAAAGAAGACATAACTGTTAAAGAGTTCTTTCCAGAACCACCCATTCTAGCCTTTAAACAGACACCGAACCTCACCAATATCATTACCAGAAGCAAACTTCCTATGGTCCAAAGCACACCAAATAAATCCAGACCATGCCAGAACAAGAAATGTAAAATCTGCCAACACATCTCCATCATTCCCACAATAACTACACTCCACAACAGAACCATCACCATTCCTAGATCTTACACTTTCTCCTCCAGAAATGCAATATGTCTCATCGAGTGCATTAAATGTCCTGTTGGAAACTAGACAGAAAAAACTAAAAAACTGTGTACCAGTATGAACACGCACCAAAAATTTATCAAAGACAAAAATACCCAATTTCCTTTAGGTGCACATTCCCTACAAGACAACCACACTCTCTCCAATCTCTCAGTTCTAATCCTCAAAGGGAATTTACAAAATACCTTTTATAGATGAGCCTATGAACTTCACTACATAAATTGCCTGGTTACAAAAAGTCATGGACTTAATATAGACATTGGATTTATGGCACATTATAACCTGCCGGGTAGACTCTCTACATTTTACCAGCTACATTTTATCACCAGTCAACATTCTCCTCTTCCCCCCACCATCCCCTCCCACCTACCTGTCTCACACCTATTAATTCTCATCCCCTCTAATCTTCTCTGCCATGCATTTGCATTTTCACAGATCATGCATTTTGCATATAGACTTAAGCTTCTGTTACACCCAGGAGAATACAGAAACACCAGCAGATCTCTCCCTATGCCTGAAGAGGAGTGTTTGTGCCTGAAAGCTTGTAAAGAACAATTTTTCTAACTATTTAGTTGGTCTAATAAAAGACATCACATTTACTCAAAGAACTTTGTATGCCTATGTCCTTAGACTAGCATGGCTAGAACCAACACCCCTAAATTAAAACTACTGTTAGTGGAGACAATGTAATAAAGTAATGATATTTTTTTTATTTCCACTGCATGTGTCATCTGAGGATCTCAAAGCGTTTTTCAGTATTAATTTACAAAGCCCTCCAATAGCACTGTGAGATGAGTATTTTTGTACATGATTATATATATGTGACAGTAGACTAAGGAAGATGGATATTGGTCGCAAATCTGATTTTACATTTCCAAAGTTTATTTTTCTACATATTATAAACTGTAGTTTATGATATTTCCAGATCAATGGGGTGAACAGTGCAGAAATTTTTTACAGAAAATAACTGCCTATAGTAAAATATTAATTAAGACTGAAAGTTGCTCACTTCTGTGAGTCTTCTCGTCCTTTGCAATCCAAAGAACGTTAGTTTTAAGCAGGTTTTAAAACAGCTTCACTCCCTAGACACAGGAAGCAGGAATCATAGAATCACTGAGAAGTAGGGCTGGAAGGTCTATAGGTCACCTAGTCCAACCCCCTGTCTGATGCATGATTATCACTATCCAAAGCAGCAAATACAAATCTATTGTCAAGCCTACTAGTAAAACTACAGTTGACCTTGACAAATCACAAGACATAACACCCTAATGTACCACTGGTAAAGCAGGGGGACCATGGCAGTCAACATCTTGCTTCTACCAAGTTAAAATACACTTGAGAGATCTAAGGAAAAGGGTCATGCCCCTTACTGCAGAGGAAGGCAAAAACTCACACAGTCCATACCAACCTGACCATGGGGTAAAATTCCTTCCTGACTCCAATTATGGCAATCAGTCTGACCCTGAGCAGAGGGGAGAAGACCCTCCAGCCAGGAACCTCTGGATTTAAGTCCCAGCAGGAGCCATTCACACGCTCCAGTCACAATCCCCAGCCTGGGCTGCAGCCAACACGCAATGCCTGTAAGGAAAGCTTTAAAAAACTCTGACACATGTGACAGTGGGGGCAACTGGCAGATGGGGCCAGTGTGTGGTATTTCCTCCTACCCTCAGGCAGCAATCAGCAAAGCCCAGAAGGATGAGGAATACCTATACTGGATCATAGGCATAGCTATGGCTAGATCATCTCTGACCAGTAGCTGTCCAATTGCCTCTTAGATACCTGCAGTGATGGCGATTTTACAACTTCCCTAGGTGGTCTATTCCACTGCCTCACTGTTCTGACAGTGTAGAAGTTTTTCCTGGTATCCAATCTAAATCTAATTTACTGCAATTTCCAGCCATTGGTCTGTATCCAACTGTCTGCAGCAAGAAGGGAAAAGTGTTTACCTATTCTTCTTTACGGCAGACTTTTAGGTATTTGAAGACTGCTATTCTGTTCTTTCTTAAGTGCCTTTTCCAAGCCCTTTACCATTTTTGTCACCTGCCTATGGAGCCTCTCTAACTTCCCCATGTCCTTTTTAAAATGCAGAGTCTAAAACTACACACAATATTCTAGATGAGGCCCAACAAGTGCCAACTAGAGAAACATTATGAATGCATCCACATGAGCATGCACACACTTCTCACAACATCTCAAAGCCCTTTGAGACACTGCAAGAGGCATGTGTGGGAATGAAAAAATGTTCCCCATGCTGCAAACTTGTAGTGCAGGGGCAAAATTAGACATCTAGGGATCAAAAAAACCCATGGGGGAAAAAAGCAGGTCGGGGCACCATCCTGGACCATGCTCTGAAGCAACAGGAGGCTTAGTTCTCCGCAGAGATGCTCTGGTAGCCTGGCAGAGTGTCTCTATGGCTGGCCCTCATTCTGGTGCTGA
>NW_017729029.1:24544303-24550923 GCF_001723915.1 Gavialis gangeticus | reverse complement strand
CTTCCAAATTGCTTTAACACTGTAGGTATATCAATAAAATATTGCCCAACTGATCGCTGTCTCTCTGTCTCTCACTCTTTCTCTCTCTCTATATAAATCAGCCTTTTGTTTTAATATTGGAGGAACATGGATTTTGAGGTATTTTACAGAGTGACTTTGGGACTTCTTTATCAGAGATTTTTCATAGTTTCATAGTTTCTAGGGTCAGAAGGGACCTAAACAGATTATCAAGTCTGACCCCCTGCCCTGGGCAGGAATGAGTACTGGGATCATCATACCACAGCCACATATCTATCCAACCTCCTCTTGAAGACTCCCAAGGTAGGGGAGAGCACCACCTCTGTTGGAAGCCCATTTCAGAGCCTGACAGCCCTAACTGTAAAGTAATGCTTCCTGATATCAAGCCTGAACCTGCTTTCAATCAATTTGTGGCCATTATTCCTTGTTATCTCAGGTGCGGCCTGGGGGAAACAGAGCCTCACCTATTTTCTGCTGGTCCCCCCTGGTGAGTTTATAGATGGCCACCAGATCCCTGCTCAATCTTCTCTTGTGGAGGCTGAATAGATTCAGGCCTTTTAGTCTATCCTTGTAGGGCCTGGCCTGATGCCCCCTGACCATGCGAATGGCCCTCCTTTGGACCCTCTCGAGGTTAGCAACATCCCTTTTGAAGTGCAGCACCCAAAACTGGATGCAGTACTCCAACTGCGGCCTGACCAGTGCCGCATAAAGGGGAAGGATCACCTCCCTGGACCTGTTTGTGATAACAAGGTGCGGTTAGCCTTAAGGACCACTTCCTCACATTGGTGGCTCATGTCCATCCTGGGGTCAACAATGACTCCAAGATCCCTTTCCACTACTGTGTTGTTGAGAAGGGTGTTCTCCAGCCTATAGGTATGTTGCAGGTTCCTTCTCCCTAGATACAGCACCTTGCACTTGTCTGCATTGAATTCCGTTCTATTCTCATCCTCCCACCTCTGTAACCTGTCTAGATCTAGTTGGATTCTGTCCCTCCCCTCCAGTGTGATCACTTCTCCACACATCTTTGTGTCATGAGCAAATTTATACAGTGTGCTTTCCATGTCCACCTCCAAGTCTCAGATAAAGATGTTGAATAGCACAGGCCCAAGGACTGAGCCCTGGGGAACTCCACTGCCCACATCCCTCCAGGTCAAAAATGACCCATCCACCGCCATTGTCTGGGTGTGACCATTGAGCCAATTTGACACCCATCTAACTATGTAGGCATGAATGCCGCAGTCACCTATTTTTTTTATGAGAACGGGGTGAAAAACAGCACCAAAGGCATTGAAGTCCAGGTAGACAACATCCACCTCAACACCCGCATCCAAGGACTTTGTGACCTGTTTGTAAAAGGAAACAAGGTTAGTTAGGCAGGCTCTGCCCACAATGAACCCACGTTGGTTGCCCCTGAGCATTACCTCCCATGCTGGGCCCCCTCAGATGTGTTCCTTGATAATTTTCTCAAAGGTCTTCCTAAGGACTGAAGTAAGACTAACTGGCCTATAGTTACCTGGGTCCTCCTTTCTCCCCTTCTTGTAAATGGGGACCACATAGGCCCTTCCCCAGTCCTCTGGGACCTGGCCAGAGCACCATGAGTACTTATACAGCTATGCCAGGGGCCCTGCTATGACCTCTGCCAATTCCCTCAGTACCCTCGGATGAAAAGCATCCAGACCTGCTGATTTATACATGTCCAGCCCCTCCAAGAGTTCCCTAACTAGACTGTCCCTGTCCATAATCCTAGTGGGGGAGTTGTCCTAGTCCCTGCTTAGAAATATGGAGGCAAAAAACTCATCAAAGAGATCAGCTTTTTCCTTTGCTGCAATCACCAGGTTGCCAAGCCTGTCCTGTTGGGGCCCCACATTACATGGTACCTACTTCTTACTCCCTATGTATTTGAAAAAGGATTGTTTGTAATCCTTAATTGTTGTCACCAGCCCTAGTTCTGTCTCTGCCTTGGCCTTCCCAACTGCCTCCCTACAATCATAAGCAACAGTGGTGTAATCCTCCTTGGTGATTGCCCCTTGCTTTCACTAATTGTATGCCACTTTTTTGCCCTCAGGCCCTCCTGGATGCCTTTACTGAGCCAAGGGGGCTTTTTACCTCACTTCAGTTTGCATTGGAACTGATTCCCCCTGAGCTCAGAGGATCATCTCCTTAAGGAACAACCACCTGTCCTGGACTCCCATCTCATTGAAGCTCTGAGTCTTCAATGTCTCTCTTACTAAACTGCTTAGCTCATTCAAGTCGGCCCTCCTGAAGTCAAGGATTTTGCCTTACTGCTTGCTTTCACCACCTTGCGCCAGATAGTAAATTCCAACAGACTATGGTCACTAACACATAGGTAGTCAAGTGCCCACAGATCCCTCACCAGGTCATCATTGCCTGTGGCAAGGACAAGTCCAGCAAGGCACTTCCTCTGGTGGGATTATGTACCTCCTGGGTTAGGTGGAGGTCCTGTATGCAGGTTAAAAACCTACATGAGCATTCAGACCTGGCTGACTGATCCTCTCAGCAGATGTCTGGGTAGTTCAGGTCACCCATGACAACCATATCCCTTGTCCTTACAACCCCCATGAGCTGACCTGAAAATTCCAGGTCCAGCTCATTCCCCTGGTGAGGCAGTCTGTAGCAGACACCCACTATCTAGTCCCTTTCCCCACAACCCCCTTGCATTCTAACCCAGAGCACCTCAGTTTGCTCCTCTTCTGAACGCATCCTGATCATCGAGGACATGTCCTGCTCATTAACATAGATCACTACACGTCCCCCACCCGTTTCTCCCTACTTTGTCTAATCTATATAACCTATAGCTCTCAAAGTCTACTGCCCAGTCATGGATAGAATTCCACCAGGTTTCTGTAAGCCCAACCAGGTCTGGATTTTTGCTAGCTAGCAGGAGGGCAATTTCCTCCTGCTTATTCCCCATACTTCTAGCATTTGTGTAGAGGCAATTGAGACCTCCTATGGGTTTTCAAATAGGGAACACCAGAATTCCTGCTAGTGAGGCAAGTGGCAAGACCCAGGCAGAGGAGACTGCTCAGAGAAGACACTTTGGACCCAAATGGAGGTGGCTGACCACCTAGCCAACTGGGGCCAGGAAGACAAGCTTTGACAGTTCAAAGCAGGTCACCATACTGAGAACATCTTCCAGGGGATAGCTGCCCAGATGGCCGGGCAGGGGGCACACATGGCAATAGTGCTGCACAAAAACCAACTGGGCTGCCACAGCCCACTTGCAACTGGCCCAGAGGAGCAGATGCCTCTACTGGCTGTGCAGTCCCCATCCGGGTCTGATAGGTACGCAGTAGGTCACAGCCATGCAGCAGCCCCCACTGCCAGACTGCTGCAGTGGGTAGAGGGTTCAGGGTACTCTCAGTGCTGCTTCAGCAGTCCAGCTGGCACAAGGGGTAGTGTCCCCAAGTACCAATTGGCTGGGCCCCAGAAGCTCCTGAGAGCAAGTAGCCCTGAGCTACTTGACAAGGAAGCTTTTTGTACTGATGGCGCCAGGACAGGGCAGCTTTTATACTGCTGGGGACACCACAGATGCTGGCCCCAGACTCTAGCTCCCTATGGCTGCAAATTTGGGAGGAGCCAGGCAGGGTTATTTTGCCCCAAGTGGCACAATTTGCCCCACACCAAAGTGTATGTCTGGACACATGCACTGAGGCAGAAAGCCCCGGCTTAAATTTGCACCGCTTCTATTTGAGCTGCTGCAAGCACACGTGCTTGCATGTGTGGACGTGCCCTTATTGTGTCTTGCACCAAAACAACGTTCACCTTTTCTGCAGCTGTATTATGGACTCATAATGAATCTCTGATCTACCAAGATTTCCAGGTCTTTCTCTGCAGTGCTGCCATCCAGCCAGGTGTCACTCATTTTTTATATGGTTTTTTGCTTATTCTTCCTGAGGGGTAGCACTTTGCATTTGTCAGCATTGAATTTCATCCCATTAGCTCCAGCCCAGTTTTCCAACGTGTCAGAATTCCTCTGAATTGCTCTCTCATCCACCAGTGCATTTGTAATACTTCCTAGTTTCATGTTGTCGGCAAACTTGCTCAGAAAGCTCCCAAGTCCAGCATCCAAATAATTTATAGTAAGTGTGTTGAACAGCACCGGGCCCAAGACAGGCCCCAGTGGAACTGTACACAAAACCTCCTACCATTCTGAAGTGCATTAATTTACAATTATTCTTTGCTTGAAGCTATTTAGCTAGTTGTCTATCCACTTTGTCGTAGTTTTATCCAGTCCACATTTTTCCAGTTTGTAAGGTCACATGTGACCTTACCAAAGCCTTGCTGAAGTCCACATGTACTATATACTGTTCCTTTTCCAGTCCTCTGGAAGTAACATAAGAATATGTTCTCGAGCTAGGATGTAAGGATAGTAACTATCACTCAATCTGTCAATGTGCCAGCTACCTAAGCTCCACAAGAAGACTCCATTTGAGGGATTTAAAAATGATGTCTAAATATTTCCTAAGCCATTGTGCAATACTTGTTAACTCACACAAATGTTATCTTCATTTCCTTCGTGTATGTTCCTCATTTCTTTCAAGAAAAAGGTTATATAACAAAGTGAGAAAATTTAGAGTTAAAGCCAACACTTTCTTTGATTTGTATAATTGTACCAAGGGATTGTACCAGGTCTCAGTCAGACTCACACTGCTGCAATATCATCAGTACCACACATCAACCAGCACTTTGAATTTCCTAGCCTTTGCCAGGTTGTCACAGTCTGAACATCTCTTCAGTATTTCTTTCTGTATTACTGCATTTACCTTGGTGGAAATGGACTTCACAACTGCGAAAACTCAGCTATGGAACTGAGTTTATTTCTGTTTCAGTGATAAGAAGAAAAAAGAGTGTGTGCGCGCACCTGAATTCAGCAGCAGATACAGACAAGGGACTTTCATAATGAAGCAAGAATTGTAACAAGGGAGTCACTGTAAAGGGAGAAAATGGTACGCGTCTTTGCTGTACTGGCTGGATTTAGCAGAGTTTCATTCTGGGCCCTAATCACAGGAATGAGATCTGTTCTAAATTGTTTGCATTTGCCTCCAAATGACTGAAAATTTGCTTGTTAAGTGTTCAGGTGGAGGGGAAAGCTTTCTCAGGTGTAGGAAGAAGCAATACTGTGCAGCCAGTGGAAAGAAACATTCAAACAATTATACACCCTTCTGCTCCAAGTCATATTAAAACAATCTGTAGGCTAATGCAGTACTAACACAATGTCTCATAAACGGTAAACTGGCTGGATGAACATCCTGGCTGAGCAGCCTAGATGAACAGCCTTCCAAGTTACAAAAAAAAAACCCAACCCCCCCCCCCACCCCAACACCAGTATCATTGCATTGTTTAACAAGGTTTTAAATGCCAGTTCTGGTTTTATACATGGTACACATAATCAGAGTTTCCAGCACAGATAACGGTATCCATCTGTGTATCATGAATGAGTACATGGCAGAACCTGTCTTTTAAGAGTATAGTCACCAACATTTCAGCAACCATGTTAGTAGAAAAAAATACACTATTTGGTGCACACTGTGACTCTACCAATATATGTGTGAATGTGTTTCAGTCATGTTAACCTAATCCTTAGTCCCACACTCTGCCCAACAAGGGGGACTGGATGCTGAAAGGTATACCAGGATACAAATGACAAACAAACACTTGGTCTGATCTAGATGTGCAGGCATATGCGGTTTGTGGTGCTGCAAACCTCTCTGCAGCTCCACAAACCACATGAGTTGCATATTAATCAGTGCTTGACACAGCTAATTTGCAGCACCGGGGCAAAATTTGCTACTGGAATTTTCCAGTAGCAAAAAGAAAAAAATTGCTACTGGATTTCCCAGTACCTGAGGCATGTGGACCTCCTACACTGAGGCACACTGTACCCCAGCCAGCCACGGAACAGCTGGCCAGGGCGCAGTGTGTTTTGAGATGTGGGGAACAGCTGCATAATGTACTGCACAAAGCACACAGGCAGTGGTGTATGCTGGGGCATAGTGTAGCAGCACAAATTTGTGCCACTACTAGTTGTGCTTCTGTAAAGGCACATCCCTCTTCGTGTGCCTTTACAGCAGGGGTGTGCCAGTGTCTGTGGTCAGTTGCCTGTGGAACTTCTTCTAGATTGTTTCAAACCAAAGGTAGTAAAGAAATCGGTAACCACAGTGATCCTCTCAGAGACTCGAAAACCATTCAGATAATTTCTAGACTGCCCATACACTGCTGTGCAGAAAAGTCCCCAAAAGGACTGCCCCACATATTGCATCCTCAGTGTTTCTGCCCTTACACACATGTATCTTGGGACATGTCCCATGAGTCTTTCTGACATTATGCTCTCAGATTCTTTCTTATTCAGTCTGTTGCAGAACAACTTAAAAATATCACTTGAGAGGCAATTGTAGGAAAAGCATTTGAGAAGTATCAATATTTCAGTGATTTACCTTGATTTTTCAGGGCAAACTAACAGGTTATGGCCCAAAATAAAACTAAACCTGTTCTACTTCCAAATAAACTAGCCTGGGTTTAAAACACTTCCAAACCTGAGTCAGCAATTTTTTTCTGTGTGGATACAAAGTTGCCAGGATAAA
>NW_017729029.1:24537645-24539303 GCF_001723915.1 Gavialis gangeticus | reverse complement strand
TTGAGAAGTATCAATATTTCAGTGATTTACCTTGATTTTTCAGGGCAAACTAACAGGTTATGGCCCAAAATAAAACTAAACCTGTTCTACTTCCAAATAAACTAGCCTGGGTTTAAAACACTTCCAAACCTGAGTCAGCAATTTTTTTCTGTGTGGATACAAAGTTGCCAGGAAAAAATCCCAGGTAACAGCACAATTAACTATGCAATGAAAATATAACCATAAAGAGTAGAATTTGGAACATTGCTATCTTGGAACAATGCTTTAATGGAATGATTTCTAGAACCGGAAGAAGATACATAGCTTGACAATGACTTCTGGCCCCCATTTTAGATCACATGGTAAGACCCTGTAAATCAAGGGTGATCAAAAAGGCAGATGGAGCCAGCAGCCAGACTCCATTTCCCAACAGCCCCTGCCCACGTCCCTGTGGCCAATTACCATGGAGACTCCAGAAACAGTAGCACCATGACAGCATGGGGCCAGGGCATCCATGGAGACCAGCCACAGCATTGCTGGCATGGCATGTGGCTGGAGAGGGAGCTGCTCTGGGGCTGGGGCTGGGATCTTGCAGTGATGACAGCATGGTCTGAAGCTGGGGCAGAGCTATGATCCACTGCCTGTATGCCAAGGTGTACGGGCAGCATATTTCAGCTCTGCCCCAGCTCCAGACAACACCAACACAAGATCCCAGCCTTGGAGCAGTTCCCTGCCCAGCTGCACACCCTGCCACTGCTGCTGGAGCTGGTTTCCATGGAAAACCTGGCCCTGTACTGTCATAGTGCCCCCATTCCTGGGGTCTCCATGGAAACTGGTCACAGCAATGCGGGCAGGGGCTGCTGGGAAATGGAGCCAGCTGTGGTCACAATCTAGTCCATAGGCCAGACTTTCCCACCCCTGCTGTAAATAGTGTGATTCAGACCTTTACATAGGAGCATTTGGTGTTAGGAATGCAGCATTGCAAAGAAGGCAGAAATGATGTTTCTACTAAAGCATGTCAAAATGTTACCTGTTGGTTGGTAGGCTTTTTTGTGTTCCTCCCTCCAATTTTTTTCCCTTTAAATGTTTGTCCTTAGTGGTATAGACTATAGTAGACTTTACATGGTTTAATGATAGTATAATATAAAGTTATTTGCATTTGCTTAAACGTAGTTTGGTTAAGAGAAGAAGAGACAAAGGAAATGATGTGGCCAGAGGATGTCACAAGATGTGAACTATTTTAGAAAATTCAAGAAAGATGGAATGGAAAAGAACTAGGTTAAACATTAATCAAACTAAGCATTGCTTAAAGTACATTAGTGGTTTTACAAGGCTAATTTTAGACAAGATATAGCATAGATATAGAATAAGAATAGATATATGAATATTAATTGGAGTAGCAACTATTAGGACTTCCTTATAATTTATAACCTTATTTAGTAAGCTTTTTAAATATTTTACCCAAGTAACAGTATAGAAAGTAATTTAACTGGGAGGATGAAGAGAACCATACACACAGTGAAAGGAGGGTGGGGGGAAGGGCATAGAGAAGTGGAGAGCACCAATTGGCCAAAATCAACAAACAAAGGTTGGAGCCAAAGGACTATAAACTCAATCCCCAGTTTTAGGATCTCAGCTGAGGTTGAGACTTAATGCCATTTTGTGTTTCAGGAGTGGCA
>NW_017729029.1:24528487-24532645 GCF_001723915.1 Gavialis gangeticus | reverse complement strand
TGGAGAGCACCAATTGGCCAAAATCAACAAACAAAGGTTGGAGCCAAAGGACTATAAACTCAATCCCCAGTTTTAGGATCTCAGCTGAGGTTGAGACTTAATGCCATTTTGTGTTTCAGGAGTGGTAGTCCATTGCTTGTTTACTCATCTGCTCTGTCTGCCCTCACTCTCCCAGATCTCTGGCTGCTGGAGTTTTATGAGCATCTGGGGTTTTTCTTAAGTGAATATTATGCTTTCAGAGGAAAAACTTAAAAACACAAACCTAAAGCTTAAAACCAGAAAAGAAATAAAAATAATACAAAGAATTTTCCTACTAGTGCCACCCTCCAAATATGATAGTTATGATCTCAGCCATTATTTTTGACTAGCAAATTGCCCATCAAGAATAATGGGGTGGGCGGGGAGAGAAGCGGGCAGGGATAGAGTGGGGGGAAGCTTGCTAACCCTAAACCTCCTCTCCCCGTGCCACTGCCATCACCCAGGAGCAAGGGGGGGCGGAGCTTGCCCCACTGTCCCCTTCATCCTCCTCTGCCAACACCCCATACCACCACTGCGTCCAAGGAGCAGGGGCAGTGTGCTGACCTGACCCCCCCACTCCATCCCCTCTGTCTCCCCCTGTCATGGTGGCACTCCACTGCCTCCAAGGGGCAGGGCAAGGGTGGCCAGTGCTGCTGTCCTCACCCCCACACTCTGTCCCCTCTGTCTCTTCCATCCCCACCATCATGGTGGCACACCACCGCTGCCTCTTGTCCAGAACGCTCTTGAAGCACTCTGATTGGTTGTTGCTAACCGTTCCATTAATTGACAAGTGAAACCAGAATCCCTTCTCTTAAACTATGTTCATTCTGCAAAGCAGGAAGCCAAAAGTTGCACAATTTTTTTTTAATCAGTGAAGCAAGCCAACACAACTCTGAGTACCTAAAAAATAGATGGACTGATCCAGTTCCTTTCTGGCACATCATCTACTATAAAAAAAAATCAACCACGACACTTCTGGAGATATGGAGAAAAAACAATAGCTTATAACAGTGAGTCCTAAACACTGCCTTTTGGGTGTAAGAAGGGCAATACATAAATAGATGCTGCCACCAGCAACATAGTAGCCAGCACTGCCCTCTGCACAGAACTGCCCTGTTATGCATCTGGGGAAAAAAATTGTGGGGGGTGAGTTGGGATGGTAATTTTTGTTTTAAAAAAAAAGATAAAGATTGCCTCTGTTCTTTTGCCTAGTGAAGTTCATTTGAGAATTTTTAAGAAGTATTTTTTAAGAAGTAAGTTTCTTTACAAGGTCCATTTTTTATTTTTAACATATATTCTTGAGAAGGTGGAATCTAATTTTTCATGCTAAAAACATAGGAAACAGGAGTGTTTCTCTTAGCCAGCCCCAGAAAGAGCAGTAACAAGTCTCATTTAATTGACAAGGAGACTGGAGGACCATCAAGTCTGAAATTATTTTCATGCCTTGGGATCTGGGTAGCACCAGTTCTGAAGCTGGCTTCCAGGAAAGCACCAGAAAAAGCAGGTTAAATAATTCTGCTATGTTCCCTTCATGGAAATGTAGAAGTTCTACTTGCCTTGGCATTGGACATTCTGAGCTCCTTAAACAGCAGCTTGTTATAAATTCAGTATTTGCCAGCCAATCTCATAACTTAGGAGTGAAAGCACCTAGAAAAACTGCTTAGTAGCATCTACAGTCATAAGGTGAGTAGATAGTTACCAGCACTTACTTACAAAACTCGCTAGATTTGCCACAACTCTAGGTTATTAAACATCTATTTCTTTCTTCTGGAAATACATAATAGAAAAAAGTATTTGTTTTGTAAAATTAACTGTTTGCAGAACTTTAAAACAATGTATTGCAACTGTATATGGAGAAAAATATAATCTTTTGTCTAATCTTGAAAATCCCAGGTGAATTTCTGGATTCAAATATATCCCTGTAAGTTTAGTTTCAAGTCATATCCAAAATGAGCTGGAGCTCACTTTCATGTCTAATTCAGGTGCAGACAGCCCTTGTAAGAACTGTTGTTCTTTCAAGGCTTCAGCCCAAAGGGGACAAAAATAACATGAGAACATCTAAGCATCTTAAAATTTTCCCCTCTTTGCAAAGAGGATAATTCCTTTCTAAGAACTATTTGTTCAGGTCTCAACAAAATGAGTAATGCAAAATAAATAAACAAAAAAATAAAAATAAAATCAGTATTGTATTAAAACTATCATGCATTTTCCCACCTGGAACATACACTCAAGGTTTTTAAAAGGGGTATTTTGATATAGCTATATGCTAAAATATAATTTTTTTAAAGGTTTAAAGCTAATGATAGGCACAAACTGTTCCCCTGAAATCAGTATGAAAAAGCTAAGACATTTTACAAGTGAAGATTAAAAATGTTGAAGTTTTCTTCAAAGTACTGCTTATTTGTACAGTTTGACTCAGAAAAGACAAGCAGGCTGTTCAAAGACCCTTGTTGTTTTGCCTAGGAATATTTTTGTTGTTACTGCCCCACAGTGGCTCATCCAAATATGTATGCAAGGCAGTTGTTTCTTTCTGCTTGAGCAGCCTTAAAGCAGGAGGGGGGTGCAAAGGAATCCTTCTATTGTTATTTGGTTTGCCATGCTAATGATTTATAGTTATAGGAGATGCAGCCATAATCCAAGATCACATTTTCTTTTGTGTCCCTATTAAAGAGCTAACATATTCCTTTTTTCAATGTATATGTTACATTTTCCACTTCTAAATAGTTCTTTAGATAGCATAAAAGAGAGAGAGCTGCTCTAGATAAATGGGAGTCTGACTCTGAGAACAGGCATCTCATTGAGTCCCAATAGTGACAGTGAACCTTATGCAGTAATTCATGAATGGTTTAGCCCTCAGTGAGTGTTAATACTCACTTGTATGTGTAAACACTTTTTCCACACTGTCTCAGTGTACATGTTTTTATTTCACATAACTTATACCTGAGGGCAAATCCAAGATATACATGATTATGTGGATAAATGCTGCACTACGTTGTATTTTTGTAACACTGAGTCATGCATTTGAAAATCAGTAAATTCATTTGTTTTCAGTGGTTGGTCAGTTATTCTGCTTACATCCATCACGTATTTCACTACAGCTGATACTGCGTACAATGGACCAGATTTTACTGTGCATTGTAGCTTTGGGTTGCTCTGCTAGTGTGTTTTGTCTCATAAAGGGAAGGCGAGCCTCTGGACAGACAGAGGTGCAGTGGGGTGAGAGACTTTGTTGCCAGGGTAGCAAGGAAAGTGGGGGTGGGGCAAGGTCTGATAGAAGCAGACATGCTGCTGCTTTAAATCAGAATAAGTACAGAGAGGCTACCCAGTGTACTCAGAATCAGCAGGATCAAGAATCAATGCAAAGATTAGCTTTGAATTGCTTTTGCCCTCTTTTTTCTGCAGCCCTCTTAAAAATTTGTGGCACAGGACGGAGTCCTGCTTTTAGCTAAATGATCTTGGTTATTTTCTGGCTGAATGTGGTAAGAATGGGACTGACTTTTAATCCAGGATTGTATACAGACACTGAAGAATGTTACAAAATAATGACTCACCTTTCTCTCTGGCCTTGACTTGCAATGTACAGTATTGTTAATTTCACATTGCATCAGCTGTTCACTGGGTTAAAAAAATCAGTGAGCTTACTTGCTGATACCTGTGTAGCTCACCTCTTTCTTGTGAGTTCATCCTGTCAGCACACCAGTATTCTGTGCTTCGTCTGCACAAAAAAGAAGAAATCATTCATTCTCATAACACACAGGCTAGCACAGCTGAAGTATGTTTATGGGCCTGAACATACCATCATGCTGTCATCTTAATTTTTCCTCATTGTAATTGTAAAGTTCTTGCAACATGTTGTTTAAAATGCTGGCTGCTCAGCAAATGATCTAGTACACACAGCATTGTAATATACAAATCTGCATGTTGAATTTCAATTATGCTTTAAAGCTTTCTAAGCAGACTGCTCACACTTCTTTTTCAACCTACAGTTAAGTGTTTTTCTTGTTTTCTAGATGCATCAATAGGGCAAGGCACTGGAGAGCTTCCTTCTTTTATAGTGATTGTTTAGTCACTGTGCCCTCTGGAAAGCCTGGCTAGCAAGTGACTGACCACAGTATAAGAAACGCTTTCTGTTTCCAAATC
>NW_017729029.1:24501812-24523487 GCF_001723915.1 Gavialis gangeticus | reverse complement strand
CACACTTCTTTTTCAACCTACAGTTAAGTGTTTTTCTTGTTTTCTAGATGCATCAATAGGGCAAGGCACTGGAGAGCTTCCTTCTTTTATAGTGATTGTTTAGTCACTGTGCCCTCTGGAAAGCCTGGCTAGCAAGTGACTGACCACAGTATAAGAAAAGCTTTCTGTTTCCAAATCAAACTATTATACGTTATATCTGCCTCCTGAAAGAGAGGAAATTAATTTTATAAATTTCTTTGTGCCTTCTATTATTTGAGGTTCCTACACTGTACTGTGCCTTTTTGGTTGGGGTGGAATATAAGGGGGCTTTCTTAAGAGGCTTATTTGGGGAAAAAAATGTCACAGGTGCACCTGGTTAGTATAAGATAGGGATTGTCTGCCTAGTGTATGGGAGAAGAATTATGATTCACAACTTCAACTTCAATTTGCAATTCACAGGTAATTATTCCTTTTATTCTGCAAAGCACTTGTGTGGTACAGTATTGTTTTCAGCATATTCCTTACTTTCTGCTGGGCTTGCTTTTCACTGTCATTTTCATCAGTGGACACAGAGCATTTTTAACAACGATAAAGCACTGAGGGGGCAATTTGTGAGATGCTCAAATACTACACTAACTGAGAAGCACAAAGGTAACTTAGGCAGATGTGACTAGTTCTGTTTAGGGGTGCAAGGGAGGGTAAAAGAAGCAAACCCCACTGAACAGCATGCATGTATATAACTTTTTAAGCACTAGTCTACCCAGTGAGGGTAGGCTGGAGCAGGTATGAGTTCCTGACATCAGACCTAACTTTAGTAGTGCTTAGCTGTGTCTAAACAAGACTTTACAGCACAGTAGATTTATTAGCTGCTCAGTAAAAGTTGTGCATTTATACATGTGCCCCTATTAGGCTGAAGTAAACTAATTTACTCTGCAGAAGAATAGTACTTTTTTTATTTACAAGTATTATCCTTCTGGGGAGTAAAAAACTCTGCAGCAGCGCATGTGTCCATGCTGAAGAGGCTGGCTGGGACACGAGGATGCTTAAGCGCAGGGGCCTACCTGCCAGCTAGTCCTGTGCTAAAGCACCCTTGTGTCCCAGCCAGCCTCTCCACAGCATGTTGGACTTGGGGGGGAGGAGCCCTGAGCTGCCTTAACCTGGCTGAATGTGTTGTGATCCCAGGTGCACATGTAAATGCATGCCTAGGAGCAAAAAACTCTAGTACAATAAATACTGGAGTTTATTGCAGTGCATTAATATGCATATGTTTAACTCAAGAGGGTGACTAAAACAATTTAATGCCTAAAACAATGCACTTTAAAATGAGTGATTTTCAAAGCTTGATATGCTTAAAAAAGAGATGGTAAACAATTTATGTAGGGAAACTTTATATGTTCCTCCAAGACCCTTTAATCTAATGAACAAAGGAATAATACAATACAAAGACTGGAAGGCAAACATAACAAAATTCAAACTGGAAGCAAGGCACAAACTCGAAACTGTGAGGGTAATCGCTAGTCAAGCTTACCAAGGGATGAAATAGACTCCAGACACATTTTTTTTGGAGCATAAATTCTCCTTAAAAAGAACAGAAGACATTTCACCTTGCTCTCCTTGGGAGGCAAAGGAAGAATTTAGGATGAATAAAGTCATACCTATAAAGATGGCTGTCTTTGTGTTGTCCATATACAAATATCAACATACTTCTAACCCAGGTTGTGGCTTATAAAACAGAATATAGGCCCACAGTTAAGAGATTCTATACATAAATCTCTTATTTTTGAAAATAATTCTAAGAGAGTATAAAAGATCAGCCAAAGAAAATGGGGATCCAAGAAGATGAGTAGTAGGAGAGAAGACACAGAGGCAATGGGGAAAAAATGAAGAAAAGTAAGATTTTAACTGTCTTCTTGTGTAACATAAATTTAAAATGTTAGTACTGTGAACAGGGCTATAAGTATATTGTGGTGGCTCTAGTGACATAACAGACCACTTAAGCTCTGTTTTTGGTTTATTACAATGTCACCAAAGTCCCTTGATATGAACAACTTAGTAATTCATAGCAACCTACAGTACTAACTCTTTCACTCTCACATTGTCAGGCAAAAAACTAAGCTTCTCTGTCTTGTGCTCCAGCATGGAATGGCCTAAACAACAGCACCTGACAGTAATGGTGGGGGAGAGGAGAGACAGAGACTGGGGAGTTGGGGAGGAAAGGGGTAGAGATGGTGGGGGTGCTGAGGAGATAGAGACTAGAAGTGTTTGGGGGAAGACACAGAGACTGGGAAGACTGTAGGAAGGCTACGGGGGAAGAAGTGCGCAGGCTGAGGGCAAGGAGGCCACCTGATCTTTAGCAGTGGGGTAGGAAGAGGGATTCAAGACAACCCTCCAATATGTAGATTCTATATATAAAATGATAATCAATGTATACATTTTCCACATATAGAATCTAATTGCTGGAGGGTCATCTTATATTTGAGTAAATATAGTATTTGGCAAATGAGGAAGGGGCATAACAAACGCTGTCCTCCATCTTTCTTGTGTAGTGGAAAAAAGTGACCCTCTAACTTACTTCCCCCATACTTTCCTTAAAAAAACTACTTTTCACAGAAGGTCCTGGGCTATACATTCTGGGTTCAGAGAGGTACCTCCTGTTAGCAATAAGACAACTAATCACCAAAGAAGAATATGATTTAAGATACTACTGTCTCCTCAGTGACTCTCAAATTATTCAGCGCAGTAGTCTGTGCTTGTTTCACCAGGATTCTAGATTCCAGTATGTGGACCAGACACCTAAAAATTAACATTGTGATGCTCAACATTGACTTTAAGTAACTTTTGAGACCTGGACATTAGGACATTTTGAAACTTACTCCATTACCTTCTATTTTTTTATTGGTGATAAAAGATTGTCTTCAAAAAGCATGCTAAAACTTTGTGCCATTTTTACTATATAAAGCAGCCTAAAATCTTCTTAGGCTAAGATTGGTATATATCTGCTTTGTGGCACTGGAACAGCACTGTACAGAAGTGTACTGGTGAATATGGCTTAAAAAGTGTTTCCTTTTGTTTTGGTTCTGCAAGTGTATATCTATATAACAATGCAAACTACTTTAAACATAGTACTGACATCATGTTTTCTCCTTAGGAGGATTAGACCTAAGAAAAATATCTAAGCATATGGCTAGAGCTTCTCATTTTTATTTCACTGTCAAGAGGCAAGCAGCTGATTGAGGGTCACTTAAAGATACATTTTCAGTTTGGTTTCAATCACTATCCAATAGGTATAGGGCAGGATTTCATGCTTTTTGAGGAAAAAATAACAACAACCCCCCTCAGAATTGCTATGGACAAGCAGATAACCATGTCTAACTTCAGTTACATAATTCAGCTGTAGAAACAGGTTAATACTGGGTTTTCTGACTGCTGACACAGAACTTGCTGTGACAAAAGGGGAAAAACATTTTTTTTCTTGTTAGAAGGCACATACTGAAAACATGCTCAGAAACTTAATGAATAACTCTGGAATGAACTTAACACCAATCTGCAGAACACAAAGCCTTGCTTTCATTTCTTATTAGTTAGTCATCATGAGGACTGTCTTTAGAGATAGTGAGGGTATTATCATGGTTGACTACATTACACTTAAAACCCTCAGGGTAGCACTACACTTACCTGCTACATAAACTGCAATCAAATATGAAAAATAAATATTAAGGGATGCTCTGGCATCCCTAAGGCCTTATATGAATGGCTTATACTGTCTACTTTAGTTTATATTTTGCTTTAAATTTGGCAGGCATATTAATAGCTGGGCAGGCTTTGTTTTCAGTGTAGCTAAACAAAATGGTTTATCTGAAATTTGACCATGGCCTGTATTATGCAGTTGGGCAGATCAATCAGGGGCAGGCAAAATACAGCCCACACCAAGTCCCTTGGCCCAGCCCAGGTGCAGGGGGCAGCCCAGGTTTATAGATTCATAGATGTTAGGGTCAGAAGGGACCTCAGTAGGTCATCAAGTCAGAAACCCTGCCGTGGGTTGGAAAGAGCACTGGGGTCAGATGACCCCAGCTAGGTGCTTGTCCAGTCTCATCTTGAAGACCCCCAGGGTAGGGGAGAGCACTATCTCCCTTGGAAGCCCATTCCAGATTCTGGCAACCTTTACTGTGAAGAAGTTCTTTCGAATGTCCAACCTAAATCTGCTCTCCATCAATTTTGTGGCCAATGTTTCTAGTTACTCCAGGGGGTGCCTAGTAAACAGAGCATCTTTGATTCCCTGCTGCCCTCCCCTGATGAATTTACAGGCAGCCACAAGATCACTTCTCAGAACTTCTCTTGCAAAGGCTGAAGAGTACTAGGTCCCTCAGTCTCTTCTCATAAGGCCTTGCTTGCAGGCCTCTGATCATACTAGTGGCCCTCCCCTGAACCCTCTCAAGATTCTCCACATCCCTCTTGAAGTGCAGCATCCAAAACTGGATCAAGTACTCCAACTGTGGCCTGACCGGTGCTGCATAGAGAGGAAGCATCACCTCCCTGGTCCTGTTTGTCATGCATCCGCTAATGCATGATAAAGTGCAGTTAGCCTTGTTCATAACTTCATCACATTGACAACTCATGTTCATCTTGGAGTCAACAATGACTCCAAGATCCCTTTCCGCTGCTGTACTGCTGAGAAGGTCACGCCCAGTCTGTAAGTGTGTTAGTGGTTCTTTTTGCCCATGTGCAGCACTTTGTACTTGTCTTTGTTGAACTGCACCCTATTTCTTTCTGCCCATTTTTCCAACCTGTCCAAATCTGCCTGGATCCATTCCCTACCCCCTTGTGTGTTAACTTTGCCCCATAATTTGGTATCATCTGCAAACTTGGGCAGTGTGCTCTCCACGCCCTTGTCCAGGTCACTAATGAAGACATTGAATAGCACTGGTCCAAGGTCTGAGCCTTGCGGGATTCCACTGCCCATATCTCTCCTGTCCACCACCACTCTCTGGCTGCGATCCCTAAGTCAATTTGCCACCCACCTGGCTGTGTAATCATCTACATAACAGCCTGTCAGTTTATTTATGAGAACAAACAAACAAAGTTGTGATGTAGGCATCTGGTCCCACCACCCCCAGGCACACGGCAGGATGGGGGCAGCGTGGCAGCCAGACTTTACTTCCTAGCAGGTCTGGTGGCTGCTCCTTCCAGCCCTAGCCCTGTACTGTCACTGTCCCATGATCTCAGCCCCAGCCCCAGCATCTGCCTGCCCATCCCACTCCTGGATGTCACTCCTTGCCTGTCTATGGCCCCATCCCATCTGCCCAGCTGAGCATGCCCTGTCTAGGGAGGTCACAGCTGGTCTCCATGGAGACCCCACCCACTCCATCAAGCACCTCCAGCAGTGGGTGAGGGGCATAGGGGCCCAAGCTGGATAGTGTCAATTGCCCTCCCACCCTGCTGTGCTGGGCCAGGTCAGCACCCTCCTCCCCATTTCCAGGCCACAATAGCTCATCCAAATTCCTAAAGTGGCCCTCCACCCAAAATAATTGTCCACCCCGAGATAAATTCTTCCATTCTCTTGTTCAGCCACATATAACCTATCTAGGTCTTGGTTCATAGGAAAGTAGAGCTAGAAGGGAGCTCACAAGATCATCTAGCCCTGCTGCTCAAGGCAGGACCATCCCTGACTCAGCCACCCTGATCAGGTGTCTGTCTAGCCAGCTTTTGAAGATTTCCAGGGATGAAGAGTCCACAACTTCTCAAGGTAACCTGTTGATTTATAAAAGCAATATATATTCTGAAACATGAGATCTTGGAAAACCACTAAGACTTAAAGGCATTTCATAAAAAATATATTACTATCAACCATTGCAATTTAAGCCTTATATTTATTAATCACTATTTTGTTTTTGTCATAAAATTAATGCTTATCAAAAGCATTTTATTTGACCTGTTTGAAATTAATTTGACATCTTGAATTTTAACAATACCAGCATAGTTAAAGTGGCAAAAAATGAAAAAACAAAACCAAGAATAAATGTATATCAGCATAAAACTGTTTATGGTGGTAGAGCCCATTCCATTTCAGTAAGGAGAGGCTATAGTAGTATAAGTCACTTTTGACCAGTTTCATAGATTCATAGATGTAGGGTCGGAAGGAACCTAAGTAGATCTTCAAGTCCGACCCCCTGCCCTGGGCAGGAGAGAATACTGGACTCATATGACCCCAGCTAGGTAACTATCCAGCCTCCTCTCAAAGACCCCCAAGATAGGAGCCAGCAGCACTTCCCTTGGAAGTTGGTTCCAGATCCTAGCCGCCCTGACTGTGAAGTAGTGCCTGCTAATGTCCAACCTGAACCTACTCTCAAACAGCTTATGGCCGTTATTCCTTGTTACTCTGGGAGGTGCTTGGGAGAACAGGGACTCTCCCATTCCCTGCTGGTCCCCTCGGTAAGTTTATAAACAGCTACAAGGTCCCCTCTCAGCCTTCTCTTGTGAAGGCTGAACAGGTTCAGGTCCCGTAGCCTCTCCTCATAGGGTCTTCCCTGCTGTCCCCGGATCATGCAAGTGGCCCTCCTCTGGACCACCTCAATGCTGGCCACATCCCTCCTAAAGTGCGGTGCCCAAAACTGGATGCAGTACTCCAACTGTGGGCTGACCAGTGTCGCATAGAGGAGGAGGATCACCTCCTGGGCCCTGCTTGTGGTGCATCTGTGGATGCATGACAAGGTGGAGTTAGCGTTACTGACCGCGTCTGCACATTTGTGACCCATGTTCATTTTGGAATTGATGATGACTCCAAGATCCTTTTCTGCTTTTGAGAAGGGAGTTCTGCAGCCTATAGGTATGCTGCTGATTCTTACTGCCCAAGTGCAGTACCCTGCACTTGTCAGTATTGAATCCCATCCTATTCTAATTTGCCCACCCCTGTAACCTGTCCAGGTCCACCTGAATCCTGTCGCTTCCTCCTAGTGTGCCTACCTCACCCCAAATCTTGGTGGTGCTTTTCACCCCTTTGTCCAAGTGGCTAATAAAGAAATTAAACAGCGTGGGCCCAAGGACTGAGGCTTGGGGAACTCCACTGCCCACATCCCTCCAGGTCGAATATGACCCATCCACCACCACTCTCTGGGTGCAGCCCCTCAGCCAATTTGCAACCCATCTGACTGTGTAGGCATCTATGCCACAGTCACCTATCTTTTTAATGAGAATGGGGTGGGAGACAGAGTCAAAGGCCTTCCTGAAGTCCAGAAAGACTACATTCACCGTGATACCTGCATCCAATGATTCTGTGACCTGATCGTAGAAGGCAATCAGGTTGGTCTGACAGGACCTGCTCCTAATAAACCCATGCTGGTTGCCCCTGAGCATCATTCCCTCTGCTGGTCCTTCCCAGATGTGCTCCTGGATAATTTTCTCAAAGAGCTTCCCCAGGATCGAAGTAAGACTAACAGGCCTATAGTTGCCTGGGTCCTCCCTCCTCCCTTTTTTGAAAATGGGGACCACAATGGCTGTCTTCCAGTCATCTGGCACCTAGCCAGAGCACCATGAGTGCTCTTAAAGCCGTGCCAGGGGCCCCTCGATAACCCCTGCCAGAACCCTGGGGTGGAGAGTATCTAGACCTGCTGATTTGAACACATCCAGCCTCTCCAGAAGTTCCCTAACTGGGTCCTCCCCGACCCTAGGCCTGGCAGAGTCCCTCCTGAGTCCATCTTGAATCTCAGTGTGGGAGTTCTGGTCCCTGCACAAAAAATGGAGGCAAAGAAATTGTTATCAAGGTCTTCCTTTTCTTCTGGTGCAACTACCAGATTGCCAAGTGTATCCTGCAGGGGCCCCACATTACCCAGTGCCTTCTTCATATTCCCTATGTATTTAAAAAAGGACTTCTTGTTGTCCTTGATCTTGATGCTAGCCCTAGTTCTGTATCTGCCTTAGCTTTCCTAACACCCCCCAACAGACCCAAGCGATGAAGGTATACTCCTCTTTGGTGGTAGCCCCTCCCTTCCACTGGGTGTATGCCTCCTTTCTGGCTTTCAGGCATTCCTGAATGCTTTTGATGAGCCAGGTGAGCTTTTGAGCATTCTTGCCTCCTTTGATTCTTGTTGGGACTGTCACCCCTTGGGCTTGGAGGATGATCTCCTTAAGGAACGACCACTCATCTTGGACACTCCATTCCCCTACCCTCCAGGACCCCAGTGCCTCTTCTATCAATCTCAGCTCATTGAAGTTGGCCCTCTGGAAGTCAAGAGCTACTGCCTTGCTGCAGGCTCTTGACACCCTGCGCTGGATGATGAATTCCAGTAGGCGATGATCACTGTCGCCCAGGTGATCACGAACCTGGAGTCCCCTCACCAGGTCATCGCCTGTGGCCAGGACCAGGTCCAGCAGGACATTGCTGGTTTAATAACACCTACAGTAAGGCTTTTATTGGTATAGATAAAAAGAAATCATATTATCATATTATTATAAAAAATCTCTTATTAAAAGAAATGATATCCTTAACTGGCATAGTTATAGTAATAAAACATTTCAGTGTAGAATAAGCTTTAGGTTCCCAATATCACTCTGGCACCCTTATTCTTAAACTCTCTATGTCTTTGTCTCCCTACAGATAAAAAAGGGATAATAGTCTTTTTGAAAGTAATTTGAGCTCTACTGCAAGTAATTTGAGTGCAAAGTATTTTTAAACCTTGAGCTGCCCTTGGATTCTGAAATGGGACAAGATTGCTGTGCACACTCAAGGACACAGGCTATTATGAGGATGTTTATAGACATGCTGTGGGGGTAGGGGGTGGTGCTTTAATTAGCACAGCTCCAAGGACCATGCTAATTAAAAGCGCCTGGAGCATCTGGTGTATCAGCACCCCTGCACTGAAAAATGGTGGCAAGGTGCTTTTAGCTAAAGCTCATTAAATAAACTTTAGTTTAAAGTCCCCCATCACCTTTTTTCAGCATGGGGAAGCTGATACACGTGATGTCAGAGTCTGCTGGAGTGCGATAATTATCATGTTCCAGCAGACTCAATGAATCAAGTCTGTTCTGATGCAATGGAATTACAGCATGTCTGAGCAGCCTCCCTGCACATGTATAGGAGCCCGGAATTGTGAAAGAGAATGATCAAAAGTCTTAACTGCAGGAAAAAGATCAAATTCAGTATCAAAAGTCTTAATGTAAACATTAATTCACTTTGTTAGGTCTCTATTGGATCACTGCTGCATTGTTTAACAGCCCTGCCATATAGGGAAAATCTTCTAGGAAAGAAGGACCAGAATAGATTTTCCATTTTCCCTAGCAGTGCTTAAGCTTTCAAAAACTGTTAGTGATCTTTCAGTTATATTCCAAGATTGAACTGATGCAAAGTAACAAACGTTCCATTCTCCCTCCTTGCCAGTAGGAATTTTCATCCACAACAACAACTGCATTAAACAAATTTGAAGAGTTTTTCCCTATGTTGGAATCCAGAGCTTCAAACATGAGACCAGAAGACTTCTATACTAAAGATTTTGTAAATAATAAGAAAGAAGTGTTGCTTGATCGATTCATTTTCACAAAACCCTTACACACACACACACACACACACACACACACACACACACAGAGTAGCCTTTGCCCTGAAATAAACAATTCATGTGCTTCAATTCTGACCATTATATCTTTGTGTGTCTCTCTCTTTAAAAAACACTGCCTGAGAAATATGTCATGTTAAAGCCTTGCATAAGAACTTTTGCTTGCTTGTCATGGTTATTTGTCACGCACGAGAAGGATTTGCTGTAGATGCCTGCTCAGGGTAGATCGATTCAACAAATAATTAGTGACTATATAGCAAAATTGAAATATAGTGATGAAAATTATCCAGTATTTTTCTTGCTAAAATTGAGGAAAGCCCATTCTAATTTTGAAATGCAAAGCTGTTGATGATTATAAAGGAGTAACGTTGCCTGCATCTCCCTCTAGTGATCCTGCTATGGGAACTGCAGCTATGTACGGATATCGGCAGTACAAAATCATTCCAAATTCTTTACTATGCCTAATTTATTGAACAGTCTAATGTCCAAATGGTAGTTTCTAATAATGCTATGTGACTTCATAAGTTAAGCTCCTTTATATAAATAGTGGACTTAATATTGCGTACCATGAATATGGTCTGGTTAAGGACAGAAATGAGGTCTGTATCCAAAAGCATTTTTTTATTTGTTACTTTAACTTTCAATAGCATTTTTTCATCACAAGCAGAAAGCAGGGCAGAGTAGCACCTTAGAGATTAACAAATTCAGAGGCATAAACCTATATAGTTTGTCTCCTATAGGGATAATCATCTGACAAATGTTGTCTACAAAAGCTTATGCTGCTCTGAACCAGTTAATCTGTAAGTGCTACACTACCCTGCCTTCAGCATGACTTCAGACCAAAACAGCTAACTACCCCTCCACCCATTTTTTCATCTCAGAATCTTGAACAGTTTTTCAGGAGCAGTCTCTGAGTCTTCTAACACAGCAGATGTGAGATATATTATACCTATTTTACAGATGGATTAACTATCACAAAGAGAAGTTAAAATAATTTCCTTATGCTATTCATAGTTTCATAGTTGGTAGGGTCGGAAGGGACCTGAGCGGATCAAGTCCGACCCCCTGTCATGGCAGGAAAAAGTACTGGGGTCAAACGACCTCAGCAAGGTGCTCATGTATGGTCATATATCAAATCGTTGGCAGAGTCAGACACTAACTACATAGTTCTGGTAACAAATTCTTTCTAGTTAAGTGTCCATATACATTTGCAGCATGTACCCAAAGGGAGTCCAGTACATCTATCAGTTGCAAAATATTTCCATGTGGCTTTTTCCCCAAAAAATAAATAGAAGAAAGTGTCCATTCTTTAATAATAAGTTCAACAAGAAATAGGGAGTTAATACTGAAAATTGATTTACTGTAACTCAGTGATTACTTTGGTTTTTAGAATAGTGTTTTCTTCACCACTTTAGTATCTCATTGTCATTTGTGTGTGTCTTAGTGAAATATTAAAAACAGGTGCTGTTTTGTTGAAAAAGCACTTAATGTGAAAATTCATACATTTGTCAACAATAAAATATTTTTTGTTGACAAAGTCTATTTTCAAACACATGGATTTACTGTCCATACCTAATAGGCAGAACTGATATGGTAGACCATAATGGCCTATGAGGTCAAACTGGAAACCAGGTAAGATTGATGTATTAGACCATAATGACTCTTTAAATTTTCTGATCAATAATCCACACAAATTGTGTTGGTATTTGTGTTTTTTACTGTGTATTGCATACTTCTGAGAAATAGACCAATAAGAAACAGGCACTTTTAGGATGCAAGATGGAGGAAGGAAACTGGCACAATAATATGTCAAGTCCAAATTGCACTTATTTATATGAGACCTATTCAGAAGATCCCAAAGCATATTAAAAAGGAACTAGTATCCAGCCAATATTCACTGAAATGCAGGAACCTCTGAGGTGAATTATGACAACTTTTAAACTGTACACTGTTGAAAGGACCACGCTATCCTCAGTAGTATTACATACATGTTATGCAAACTCAAATGAGTAAGTTTTACATGTAAAACTAGTAGACACTTAAGTACACAATCTTGCAAGTATTATTTGAGCAAATACTCCTTTCTGCCAATGCAGCTACCAGCATGAATAAATGTCATAAAAATCACATGTCTAGAGGCCCTGACTTGGAAATTGCTTTGTCTGCAGTTCCACCATCCCTTACTACAGAAAGAAACAGAAAAACAACTTTGCAACATTCAGGTCTCAGCTTATTAAAAACAAAAACTCAATTGCTTTAAAGTCACATTCAGAAGATTTATGAGATCCTGGACACACAGTCCTTTTTCTTTCCCTGGTCCTATTATAAACATTTATATTGATTAGCATTTCTAACCCTCATGCTACAGACTATGAAAATCCAAGATGTATAATTCCCTGCAAATCAGAGTGTATCAGAAAGCAAGCAAATACACAGCTGTCTTGCACTCAGAAAAATCAGAGAATTTCAGAAATCTTTTTGTCAATGAGGCTTCATCAAATCAGTATCTCATTAAGAGGACTACAACTACTGAAAAATTCTCTTCACATCTGCTTGTTGGAAGATTCTGCTTTTTTCCTCCTGTTCCACTTTTCTCCAATTCTGGACATTAAGACAGGAAGATGCTGACATTTTCTTTGAATCAGATGACATTCTCACTGTTATCGGGCTCCTTTGTTGATAGTTATTGTGAAATATTTGTTTTGCTTAGGCATAGTCCTTATCAGGACTCATTGAAGCTTCTGGGGGGTTTGTCAGTGACTTAAATGGGCACAGGATTGGGTAATGAATAGGGCTGTGAGAGACTTTGGTCCCTGATTAGATTTGGCAGAGATTTGCCCCGATTTGGTGGCCGAATCTCTGAATCTGAATCAAATCAGGAGACCCCCCCACCTCCCTCAACCCAATCAGCACTCTTCCAATCAATTTGGAGAGATTTGGAGAGATTCAGAGATTTGGACATAGACACAGCTTTAAATATTTTTTCTATATACCTCAAAGTACCAAGCAGCTCGTCAACACTGCAATGGTGAGGTGGATGAAGTATCCCACAGAAGCATGGGGGGGTCCCCAACGCGCTTGGCAGCAGACCCAGAAGTGGACCAGAAGCACTTCTGGTCCACTTCTGGGTCTGCCAGGGAGCATGCTGGGGCCCCCCCCGTGCTCCTATGGCTCAGCGACTGGTACCTCCTGGGTCTGGGGAGGCACCCAGGATCCCCCCATGGCCAATCACTGAGCAGGGGTCGTGTGAAGGGAGGGGGTCCATGCGCTGCCAAGTGAACCTGTAAGTAGACCAGAAGTATTTCTGGTCCACTTCTGGGTTCACCACCAAGCATGCAGGGGGGCCCCCGCACTCCTGTGGGATGCTTCATCTGCCCCAGCATCATAGCATTCATGAGCTGTGCCTGGTACCTCAAGGTATGTAGAAAAAACATTTAAAGCTGTGTCTGTGGTGGAATCGCTGATTTTCTGAGTCAGCATTGAATCTTCAGATTTGGATTCAGCCAAATCGAATTGGGGACAGTGATCTGAAAAAACAAATTGAAACACTGTCCCTGATTTGGGCCAAATCCGAATCTGAAGTGAATATGGTCTGTTTTGCATACCCCTAGTAATCAAGTACCAAATGGAAGTAATGCTGGCATCTTAGGGACTGATCCTTAAAGGTGCTGAGCATTTCAGCCTTGACTCAGTAAGCTGCTTAAGCACACTCTTAATGGTTGACTTCAGTAGAATTACTTGAGTGTTTTGTTGGACCGAGTGAGAATGTAACAGCATATCCAGTCTTAACCTGATGAAGATGACAATCAACAGACCTGATTCATCTCTTATTTATTCTTGTGTAACTTCATTGACTTAGTGGAGTTACTCCTGAGAACAGAATCAGGTCTTGTATATTTGTTTAAGACTTGAAACTTAGTGTGGTTATCTCTGTCCCACAAACACAAAGGTGAAACCTGAGTCACTTTTATTGCTCAAAAGCTTTCATCACTAATGCCAGCTACACCAAGTAGAAGGAATATTGTATTAAAGAAAGCTCAGTGGTAAACATATAAACAAAGACCTGTACCCCAGATCACTTTCAGCTGATATATTGCTTTAAGATATTTTCTGAAAAGAAAATTACAATCTATTCGTACAATTCCAGATCTTTTATATATATTTATTTCAAAATATAGATATAAAAAAGCAAAATAATGACCAGACCCAAGACCACTGAAATCAACAGAAAGACTGACTTGAATGGACCCTGGATAAGGGCCCAGGCCTCCCCAAAGCATGTTTATTTTTAGTAAAACACAGAACTCTAAGTTTGGAAAAGTATAGCATTACACTCTCTTTAAAACCAATAGAAGTGAATCAATGCTAAAAAAAGGTTTATTTTTCCTTTGTTGGAAATATTATATACATACTTAATATTTTAATATCAGAAATTTAATCCAAGAGAAGATTCAGAAAATGTTCCTCTGAGATTCTCTATCTACCAGCAGTTCTTGGTTATTTCAGCAATATAATACAAATAGATCCTGCAGATTTAACAAATCAAACACCCACAGAAGTCAGGAGTTCTGCAAGTGAAAAGATTATGAAGGTTTATTTTATAAAGTGCTGGTAATATATTTTAGAAAAATCTCCAAACTTTCTAAAAAATTGAAGAGTAAGTTATGCATGTTAGAACCATTAGCTGAACCACCTTTACAATAATTCATATAGGCATAGAAATAAGATTTCTGGCTTTTTACAGATGGGAAAATGAGGTGCAGAAATTCAGTGATTTTCCCAGTCACATAAGACTGATGGTGAAAAAGGGAAGAGAATCTAGGTGTCATATATGCACTCAACTAGTGCCCAAGATGCATCCAACTATAGCTGTCTTCAACTATAGCTGGTTGCAAAGGGCCACAACAATCTTTGGATGGAACAAATGGTAATCAGAAGCCACACTTAATCCTCTCACTTGCTAGGAAAAAAAACAATATATTTTTCTCTCTCTCTATGTATGCACAAAAATACACACTTAGTTGTAAACGCTTTTGATAACTATTCTCTTGTAACCTTATGACAGTCCTTCATAATGGGTGACATGCCTTTTCTGCAATATTGTGATTTTTGTTGACCTGCTAAGACAGGATTTAATGTTTTTCTCTGTCACTTACATGATAAATATCTGAATCAAGGACATCTTCCTAAATATTCACCTGAAATGTTCAGTCTATGTAAAAACGGAATACATTTATCTCATTAAAACTCTGTAACTGGCTGTCTAGATTTATAGCTGTTGTATCAGAACTGTCTATCTGTCCATAAGTGAGGAGAATAGTCATCAGGGTACATATCTGCACAATTTTTTTCTAGCATCTGGCTGGCTTGGCTTGAGAGTGACAGTCAATACTGTTCAATTTATTGAACTCCTTGTTAAGCAACCTGCTCCTCCATGCTTGGTCACAAGTTGGAGGCATCTCAGTTATGACTCCATGAGATGATTTTTAAAGATGCTCAGCTGGTTTAAGTTGAACGAAGGTGAGGAAAAAAAATACATGCCTAAGTCTAAACAGTATTTGAAATCCCAGTTAGGCTGTGTGTAACTTTGAACAATGTGGTTGCATCCACATGAGTGTGTACGTTTGATTCCTCAGGGACAACTAGCGGCGGCACACTTTGTGCTGCCGCTAGTTGTCCCCAGGGAATGCCTGTGCCATGAGCCCTCTGTAGTGTGGCAGGTTACCCCAGGTGGGGTAAGGGAGGCTGGGGCCAGGAGTCCTGGGGGCCTCCTAGGGCTGCAGCAGCAGCAATCCTGATGCTTGGAGGCAGGTCAGCAGCTGGAGTGTGGCTCCAGCCAGCCAGGCTCCAGTTTTGAGCAGCGTGTGCTGCCCCCACATGTGCTGCTCCATGTTTTTTTGCCAGGATTTTTCTGACCCCTGGATATCCAAGGGTAAACCTACCCGCCCCGCCCCCCACTACTCCTTTGGAACGCAAAAAAGAGCTGAACGTGTTTCAAATGTGTCTGGGGCACCATGTATTGTACAGCCACGCTCATCTGGACACAGCCTGTTTGTGCTAACAGTGGGTTAAATAAGTCACCAGAAGTAAAGAACATTATATAGAAACCATTTGATTAATTATTTTAAGCAAAAAGTGGAGGTGTTATGCAGAAATTGCCTAAATATTTTTGTTTTACAAATTATACTGAAATAGCAGGTGATAGGATAATATGTTACTTAAAATATCTTTGGTCTTTTTGTATTTGAAGAGAAATCTAAACCAAGCTGAATCTTGTTACTGTGCATTAACCTGAAATGTATAGTTTCCTAGTAAAAGCTAATTTAACAATAATGGTATTGTTTTTTCCATTATTTTTGCATGTCTAGACTGCTCCTTAAACACAAGCTGCATTGTAAAGCAAAGCAGAAAGACACAATATATTTCAAAGTTTTCTTGGACTGCTATTATTTTACAAGTCATTAATCCCTAAAGACCTTCAAAGATGTAGAGAACAGCACAGTTTGGCACTTGCTAAGTTTAAAAAGTTAAATTCAGTGTACAATTTGAGTGCCTTTTCATTCCCCAACTAGGTACTTTTAGAAAGGGTAGATGAAAAATACTTAGCATCTTGTTGCTATTCTTGAATTGCTTGTCTAACTTTAAAATTCCATGTCTGAATTTCTTCTCACTTATTCAGCTGTACACTATGGCTGAATTGATATTGTTGGCGTTGCTCCTGATCTGCACTGAAAGAACTGAAAGGGGAATCAGGCCCTAAAATTTTATTATTTGTGTCACTAATTAAGTTGTGCTTCAAATTTGTCTTACATCTTGTCTTGCAAGAGTCTTGAAAAACATTGTAGCCTTTTCAAAAATGCATAGATGAACTCTCAAAATGCTCACTCTGAAAATTAAGGGATTTTGTAAATAATTCATGAGACATTTAAAAAACACTGTCACTTGACAACTTTATGATAATAAAGTTACATCCTACCTTCTGTTGTCTTTTTTATTATTATTTTCCTGTGTTGATACATTCCACACTTGAGCTTTAGAACAGTGGTTTTCAAACTGTGTTCTGCAGAACCCTGGGGTTCCACAATAGACTCAGGGGATCCACAACCCCATCTGGAGTAATGGCAGAGTGGGCTGGGAGGCAGCGTGTTACCATTACTGGACCAGGTTGCTTAACTCCTAGCATCAGTCTTTAGGGTGAGAAGTGATAAGAAAGGGTTCCATGACTTTAGGAAGTTTGAAAAGCACTGCCTTAGAAGATAATTGATAGCATTGTTGATTCACCCCCTGAACATGCTAAATTAGACATCACAACAGTGCTAAAAATAATACAAGCCAGAATTCCTATACATTGTCAATGACGATCTTGCAGCTTCACTGTTGAAAGAAGAAAATATCTGCTACAGTCATTCAGAATAAACAATATTCAAATAGAAAATATTTTCAATTTGTAGACTCTTATAGGACTGTGATGTTATCTAATTAGTACCATATCTACATAATAATACTTAATAGTGTCACAACTAAATTATGCTCCAGAACATGAATTTAGCTACACTGAAGGGTATGAGGTTGCACAGGCATAACTGTAGGCAGAATTTGGCCTTCAATTTATAGAGCCCTTTACAATTGTAGCTCCTACCCTAAAGACCTTGAAGACAAATTTCTACTAAAATGAATGGGTGTGTCATATTGATGAGAAACAGAACATGGCCAACAACCCAAGGAATCTTTAAAATAGTAGGACAAACGTGTCATTTTCTTCCTGCACTGAAAAAAGTGAGGCGATGGAATGAAACCTATGAGATCAATACATAACCTGGGGCCAGAGCTGAATTAAAAAATTGGAGGTTCCTAGACTCCAGAACTGTACTGAGGCAAGCTATACTGGTGAACTGTACTGGTAAATTAATAACCTATAAATTAAGTGCAAGCCTTTTGTCTTGGCCATGCCTTGCATCACTTGGTCAAAACTTCGCATGAACTAATAGCAGGTGAAAAACTTCAAGCACCAGACATGTAGGAAAAGCAAAAATTGCCTTTCATCTTAAAGTTTCTAAGAGCTATCTAGCAGTTTTGCAGTTGACTTCAGAAGATTCATAAGAACCATTTTCTTCATATGCTCCTTTTAAAATTTTAAATCACTATATTTTGTATGCAGCTTTCCATACACCTACAAAACTTCACTTGTGATTTTTAGTTACAGAAATACAGCAATTACTATTGGACAGTAGAGCATTTAACAATAGATCCACAGTGTCCTCTCTAATATTAAAGTTGCAATCAGCTTCCATTTTAAACTATTTTAGACCTAACAGCTTTGGATTGGAAAACTGATTTGGCCTAGAAATTGTAAAAATTATCCTCAAAGTAAATATGATTGTCTTGTAAAAAATAACTTATCCAACCATTTCAAATTACAAGTAATTAAAAAAAAATGTACCAAATTGAAATTCTGAAAGGTCAGCTTTTAAATCCATGTATCATTCTTAGTTATAGTATTCAAGTGATAATTTGTTCCTAAATACCAATATAAAAACACTGCATCCTGCAACAGATAATTTTTGGGAACACACTGAAGCACACTCTCGCCCTGCACACAGATCCGAGGGGCATATGCCCCACCCCCATGCTTGCCCATGATTGCACACAGGAGCGCAAGCCACCCACCCCCCATCCCCGTGCCCACCCAGACGAGCTGCTTACAGCTATGTCCCATGTCCCACTCCATCTGGACAGTGCCTATTGGCACTCCTTCGCTTCGGCACCTGGGATGGTCATCCCGCTGCCCCCACAGCCCCTCGCCCCTTGCTATGGCACTGCTCCAGGCATTTATAGGTTGGCAGTCTCTCCCATGCTAGTATGCATGAATGTTAATCTTATCACCCTATTTATTTAAAACTTAATTCTGACCTATAGTGAAATCTCTGACCCATTACTAATCTCAAAATATAAATCGTACACAAAACTTTTTGCAATATCAACATAGAATATGTACAACAGAGTGCACATTTTTCTGCTTCAAATGCAAGTGTCCAAATGCATGTAAAAGTATAACCCACAATGCAATATTATGCACTTAGCATGCATATATATACATTATTAAGAATCACAAATAAGATTACTTCTAGTTAAAAATTATATTACCTAATTTCCCTCTAAGTAGTTGTTCTTAAAAGACAATGTTAGAGACAGAAAGCAAAATTAAAATACAGTAAAATCTCTGTTATCTGGCATCCCCAGAGTAAGGGGATTGCCAGTTATGTAAAAACTCGTTATCTGAAATAACCCAGCAGGCTTTTCATATAATGTGGAGTGGGAGGGTGAGGGGAGGTTGGGAAGGGGGTCAGGGGCAGGGGCAGGGGCCGCATGCGGAGCTGCAGCAGTGTGGGGTGGTGGGTGGCAGTGGCAGCTGCCGTGTGCGAGCTTCCCCTGGCACCCCCGCAATGTCCGGCTGGAAACTCCAGTTAATAGAGTATTCTGGTTGGTGAAGTACTGGATAACAGAGATTTTACTGTATTGTTCAAATCTATGGGTCATATATAAAGACATATGTTTTAATTTGTATCAGTATGGCAGGGTGCCTCCTGTTGACTCATATTCTTAACAGATGTTGGAACACTGCTGGCAGATCCAGAGATTTTGACTGACTTCCTGTGGCAGATGTGGCTTTTTACCTCTACCTATATAAACAAGATAGGGAACAGTCCTCTGGGCTCTGAATATAGGACAAAGTTCTCCATGAGGAATCCTAGAAACAGGATAGTCTTGTGCTAGATTATTTATGATTGTTACTAGATTCTTTCTTAACAGATGCATGGAGGCTAGTTTGCATCTACATTGTATGCAGAGATTTGGTCCTGCTCCTGCCATTTATAAACGTGAGGAGTGCTTGTGGGATCTATTCCTGTGCATAAATTAACAAAAGCAGTTGCAAGATTGAGACCATGGTTTACATCAGCATAGCAACAATATCTTCTGACAAGCTGAAATTTCTTTGTTCTGGTTAAGAATAATGCATTTGTTACATGGACAGCATAAAATTCATGCTGTCTTTAACTATTCATTTCACTGGTTTTAAGTGCTTTGGTTTGTAAATGAAGTGAAAAGTAATTACACTGTTGTCAGTTAGCTAACTCATCTGCTTCTTGAAACATTTTTTTGTTTTTGTTTTTTGAATAAAACTATATTCCAAATCTAGCTGTTGGGCATTACCAATGGAAATACTTCCATCCCTTAAATACAGAGGCCTCCTTTGGGACCTAGTGCCCAGCTAAGGGAGAGAACTATTTTCAAATATGCATAATACCCAAGTATACATAACCACACAGTCCTTACAACATAAATTCATTACAGTTCAGGCTCAGTGGCCACTGGAAGAGGTGCTGAACCATAGAGAGGTGCCTCTCTCCACCCTGAGATTTTTTTTAAATCATTAAATATCCCTGAAGTATGTAGAAGGCTACACAGATGCCAAAAGGATCCCTCCACCATAAGGTCTTACACAAATTCAGCAACCATATGGCCTAATATATCTCCCTATGAGGCCAGACTTTGCTCAGAAAAACTGCCTCTGCCATGTTGTCATGAGTCAATGGGAAGGAGTCCATATAACATTCTTTATATTTTTGTCTCAGAGCTAAGGCAAAAGAGGAGTGGGGAGGGAACTAATTAGTGGAAGAAATGATTACTGAAGCTACTTTTATCACTTAGTTTGTAATAAATGCTGTTCAACAGAAGGCAAAAAAAAATCTGGATGAATAAGTTACTTAAAGGTTTTTTTCAAAAGTAAAATGAGACTCAGGTTTTGGCTTGCATAAATGTAGTAGCTAAGTCAAGAATCCATATTTAGAAGATCAAATAAAGGGCTAGGCCAACTGTTATTCCAACTGAATGAAACGGATGTTAATGTTGAAAATCAGGTCTAATAGATAATGTAAGCATTACAAGGATCAAAACACAAAATACCTGTTCCTTTTCTACTATTCCTTTTTCTTTTGATTCTTCCCTTTTCTCCCTGTTACAAATGTGTTACAATTGTAAGGCGCTTTTGGTTGATTTCTGTGCCCTCTTTAAAGAGTTACATTGAAATAATCTTCATGCTTAGATGTCTTTACAAATAGGCATGGTGAATAAATGTGTGCTGAAGAACATGCCCTATAATATGGTGACCATAAAATGCCATTCCCTCCCCCATCAGTCTCTCTTATGTTATCATCTGAACATTACAGTTCATCTGATATTTTACTTTCGACATGGGATTCTGTAACCATTTTTCTATGATAAAGGAAGGAAAGGGAAAACTTTGGTGCTCTTCATTTTAAAATATGGATACATACCCATTTTTCTGGTCTACCAGGGAATGTCATCTTTTACTTGTCAGTAAAGAGTTCCAATCCACCTCCTCCCCCAAAACAACAAAATTCAGAGAAGATAGTGAAGCATTTATTAGTAAATCATTTTGTTCAGTGAGAACTATTCACTTCTCTTCAGGCATCTTGCAAAATCAGAAATGTTTCAAGATCTTCAAATTATGAGAAAAAACCCCATCAATTGTCTGTTAGCTAGGGTCTCTTATCATGGTGATCCCTGGCAAAATGGCCAGCTGCAATTAGAGGTTATTTTAATAAACCTCTGATACTACATGTAGAGCCCAGGCTCTAAATTTGTGTTGGTTTGATTTTCACTTTCAGGAGGTTCAGCCAGTTTTACTGCCATCACCCCTTAGAACAGGAGTGTAAAAGAAAGGAGCTCCCCTCTGAAAAACTGAACCTTGCTTGCAATCTCCCATGTCTAAAAAAAAAATAAAAAAATGCTGAGGTGAATGATTTCACTAGAGCCAGAAGACTGTCGTCCTGTCCCCTTCTTTGGAAGGGGAAACTCATCTTGTGAAGGTGGGTGGGCAAGGGCAGTGCGGTCCCCAGGCCTGTGAGCGGGGGAAGGAGGCTCATTCCTCATCCAAGGCAGCTCCAGGGCTCTGACTCGGGCAGTTGGGATGTGGTTGGCCTCCGCCTCACAGCGGGACCGGGCCTGGAGCTGGTGAACCAGGCAGGCGCCGGGCTCTGCCGCCTGCTCCCCAAGGCGGGGCTGCGGCCGCCGGCTGGAGCCCGAGCAGTTCTGGCCCTGGAGGGCTGAGGGGGAGCGCTGCCAGCAC
>NW_017729029.1:24500410-24501451 GCF_001723915.1 Gavialis gangeticus | reverse complement strand
ACCAGTTGCGCCGAGCCGAGCCCGCTCCTGAGTGTGCCGCGGGCAGCCGGCCGGGCCTCGAGCGGGCCCGGGGCCCCAGTGCAGCCCCTCCCGCCCCACAGCTTGCGGCTGCGGGTCCGCGGGCAGCCCCCGCCGTGCGGCCGCCTCGAAGCTCCAGCCTCTCCGCCCCGCAGCGGGCGGCTCTAGCCTCCAGGGACCCGCCGCAGGGATCCCCCCCTCCCCCGGCCGGCTCGCTCTGCGGGGCCGGGGAGCAGCGGGAGAAGGCAGCGACCCGGCGGCCAGGGACCAGCTCCAGGCTGCAGGCTCAGTACCGGCCCCAGCGGGAGGCTGCGGGGAACCCGCTCCGCTGAAAGCCTCCAGGTCCCTTCCCGGGCGCGGCTGCAGTGCAGTGTAGGGCAGGGCCGGTGCCGGGCGAGGAGGATGGAGACTGCCCTGGCACGAGCCGCCTCAGCAGGTAGCTCCCTCCACCGCGACCGCCGCTGTCGGAGACTGGGAGACGGGAAGAGTGGGGGCACCTTTAAGGGGGGGGGGGGAACCAACCCCTTCGCTCCGCGATTTGCATCTTCCCGGGAAGCGCCTCCCCTTCGCAGTGATGTCAGGCGCGGAGAGCACTTGCTGGCAGCGCCAGGCAGCCGAGTTCAGACAGCAGCGGCGGAGCCGAGCCAGGCGGTGCTGCTGCGCGTGGACCTCTCCTCTCCCCTGCGCCCCCAGCCCCGGCCGAGCACACCGCCGCCTTGTGCCGCTCGCTCCTCGGGGGCGCTCCAGCCGGCGGGGGACCGAGGAGTCTTGCAGCGGGGCCGAGCCGGCGGCTGCCTTCACGTGGGACCCGCTTTGCCTTGAGCTGCGGGAGCAACAAGAGCTCCCGGCCCCGCAGCCGCCACCGCGGACTTCGCCGAAACTTCGGCTCCTTCCTCCCGGCGCGGGAGCTGCCGCGGGACCAGGCGCGAGGATTTGGTGGCGCCCGCGGGTCCAGCGCCCATGCGGCGGGGCGGCCGGTGCCCGCGGAGCCAGAGCTGCGGCGGGGAAGGAGTTCAAGGTAAG
>NW_017729029.1:24496734-24500399 GCF_001723915.1 Gavialis gangeticus | reverse complement strand
AGCTGCGGCGGGGAAGGAGTTCAAGGTAAGGAGGAGAGGGGCTTGTCCCGGTGCTTCCTCCCTGCCGGCAGGGCGCGGAGCCTGAGCGGCTGCGGCCGAGGCTAGCGTGCCCTACCCCCTCGGTTCAGCCTCCCGCGTCCCGCCCGCCGGCTGCCTGCGGTCACTGTGCCTGGCGCTCGTGCGAGACGCTGGGGGCGGGGCGGGGCGGGGCGGGGCGGGGGTGAAAGCCCCACATGGAGCCTTGAGTTGCTGCGATCGTAATCTTGTAATGGAGATTGCGCTCGGTCGACCCTGCGGTGCGGGGGCAGCAGCTGCGGTGGAGGCTGAAGTTTGGCGGAAGGGCGAGCCGCGCAGGGCCGGCCGGGTGCGAGTCCCCGGGACGGGTTGGGAACCACCGCAAGCGGACGCGTGTTTGATTGCCTCCAACTTGCGACATGATCGAAAGCTGTGGGAGAGACGCGCTCACTGCCTCTTGTGCTGCTGCGGACGCGCTGGCCAGGCAGCACTTGGTTTCATCTGCTCAGACCACTGGGAGGAAGAGAGCCCTGCCTGGTTTGGGGGGGGAGGGGATAAAGGGCTCACTAATGACTTTTCCAAGAAAGAAATTGATGGCACAGAGCATAGAGCCGGCTGGTTGCGGGCAGAAGCCTAGTAGACGAGCTGGGGAACAGAGCCTAGCTCTCCTTTTATGTCTACACCATTGGCATTGTAGCCTTTAAGAACTGTCTGTACTATACGTGACAAGAAGCAAGCAGGGGCTATTAGCCTTTCTGGGATGCTGAAGAAACCATAAATGTAGAGCAAAATTGGCTCAGCTACTACGATCCCATTTTTGAGCTTGAGAGCTGGTGTTTCAGTGAATGAATTGTGGAGCAATCATTTTATGAAATGCTGTTGCTTGCCTCATTTGGTGAAAGTGTGGAGCTGTTCAAGATGTGGGAGTCTGCTGAACCAAGTAGCAACTGAAGGCAGACGAGACTCTAAGTGTTCTCTTAAGTTTGCTTCTTGTTCAGTTTTTGTGAGATTAAAAAAACTGAGCCCGCAAGATCCAATTACTAATGTAAGTTTTATTGAAGGGAATATCCAAAGAAGATACCAAAAATGAATTTCAACTTTTTTCTTGTTATCAGTGAAAGAATGGAAGTAATTTTGACTTGCTGTATGTAGGCAATAAGAAGGGCTGATGTTGTGGCAGGGTAGGGCTCAGTTAACGTTCTGACAACTGTCTTATCAAAAAAGATTGTGGTGTTCATATGGATAGCAGACTGCAAAAGAGTCATCTATAAACATCTAAGGAAACTGCCAGGACCAGCATCTTTGTGCAACAGCTAAACAAAGGGACTGATTTAAATCTAAAGTTTTATACTGAATATAACAAAGCAGAAATATTTGAGGTAGTCAGAAATAATTTGTTTCTGCATTTGAAATGTATACCTAAACCTGAGTAATAGCTCCACACTTGAATGACTCCAAAACTGTAAATTTTGCATAAAATAAATAAAGTTGAGAGAGAATAATAATGCTTATTTTAAATACAGCGGAGAAAATCTGTCTGAGCGCATTGAATTCCACTTAAGCGTTTCATCTTGGCAAAAGAGAGAGAGGGTTTTTTTTTGTGAATTGTAAAAGATGAGGTGAGAATATTAATAGCTAAGCTCTGGGGACCTAGGGGTTAGTTCAGTAGGCAGGAAACTCTTTCTTTTAAGAAAGAACTGGAAAAGATACCTGTACATGGCAATTTGGATGGATGGTGCCCAGATTTTAAAATTAAATTTAGTATAGCTTAAAAAAAATCTTGCAGCTGTAAGACTCACTTAGTTTTTCTTTATGGAAATACCAAGCGATAGTGCACTGAATGTGTGTGTGTGTGTCTGTGTATGAGAGAGAGAGAGAGAGAATATTCTTCATTTTAATTACATTTTCACCAAATAACAGGGATATATTTATGAGGGAAAATCTGTTTTTTTTTCTGTAAGGTCCATTAAGATCTTTGTTCGTATTTTTTCTCCAGAAGAAGTCTTACTGCTTCATGGCTCCCTTGTTCATCCTTGCAGCGTTTCTTTAAATGTGAGCACGAGAATGCCTAGCTATAGTTAAAGGATAATTTATATTCAGTGTAGTACTGTCTGCTCAGTAGAATTGGTTTTATACATCACAGCCTCTGCAAAAAGGGAGATCAAAGATCTGAACCTGTGGTCCTGTACTGAATTTGTATTCTACATGGACCTGAGCAATATTATACTGGCGCCACTTACACTTCTACAGTCAGTCTTCCCATTACAACACCCATTTGTTTAGTGGTTTATAATTTAGTTCTAAGTATGCGCTCTGAGCTGAAACCAAAATACATTGGTAAGCACAAAGCATTGGGAGAGATTGTAATAAAGTCTGTGTTCTCATTGTCTGCCTGAAAAGAATTCAGAAACTTGAAGTGAACAGTAAGGAGAGGGGAAACCAAACTTCAGATTTTGGGGTCTCCTTGGATGCGAAGTAAGTGTTTGGTCTTAGATTTTCAGATGGCTAGGAAGCTGGCATTAAGGCTTTTCAGGAAAGTGAAACAATGCTGTCTCAATATAGTATGTAATTAGATCTGAGTTATGATGTTTCAGCCTCAGTCCATATTAGGGACTTTGCCTCTGAAATTATTCTGCTTAATTCTTTTGAGGCTAAGGTATAATAGGAAAACCAAAGGAAATCATGTCATTGCCAGTTAAATTAGCTATAGAATAAACTAAGAAGAAAGAAAACTATGTTAAGCTGGTGTTTAGAGTGGCCTAAGTTCGGAAAAGATTTGGGGATAAGGCCACAAAAGGTCACCCTTAACTTAGTACACATGAAAATAGGCATTACTGTGATTATGCGCTTCCATTAAGAGGATACCAGAACAGTAAGTGATGCTACTTGTTATCTTGCATTTATGTAATAGCTTTCTTACTGAAGGATCCCAAAGTCCTTTACAATTAATATCCATGCATATCTAATATATACCTGTCTCTAAGGTGTAAAATATTTACTTTACCATTGTAGAAAAAGTGTGTGGATGGTTATAAATATTTTGTGCCTTGATTAGGTTACAGAATTAAAGTCTATTCTTGAAGTGTTTTTCAGTGTTATGGTCATAAGTGTCTCAGTGCCTAGGCTCAAATAGGCTGAAATAGAGGAGCATTTTTACTCTTAACTCTGAATATTTTGGTGAAAATAGATTCTGATGTTCCTTGGATGTAAGTGTTTTTGTATTAAATAAAAAGTTCATGAGCCAGGTTATTCTAAGAAATGGAAAAAGATAATTGAGATGAGCCTTAGAATTATTGCCGTTAGCTCATTTGTCTAAGTACTGGTGACCATACCTTTCTATGAGTATTTTGACGGCCCGCATTCTCTGCAAACCGACTTACGGATACCCAGGCTAGTAACGTGGAGCAGGACATTTAAGGCAGAAATGGGTATTTCATTATCCCTTTAGATTTGTGGGGAGACTCCAGTTCTCATTATCCAACAGTAAAACAAGGAAAATAGTTTAAAAGGCAGTTTCTTTCAATTATGCTCTCTGAATTAGTAGAGCAACTTGCCAGAAATCATAAAAGCTTCTACTGGTTTCTTTTAAAAGCTCCACTGTTAGAAGAGTTTAAACGGCCCTTGAAATTGTCTCTGATGTGTTATGTAGT
>NW_017729029.1:24494418-24496723 GCF_001723915.1 Gavialis gangeticus | reverse complement strand
TAAACGGCCCTTGAAATTGTCTCTGATGTGTTATGTAGTGAATAGTGTAGAATTAGTAGAATAAACATTTTTAGACTAGGAGTGACAATAACTGCATTTGTTATCTCTGGTACACATCTGAATGAATGATTTTTTTCCCTAAATAAGACTTTTCTGATCATAATTGTTTATTTGTTTTTTTAACGCAAATTTAGAAAAGCGTTTGTGTGCAAATACTCTTAAAAAAACGATACTATTAATAATCGATCATGGTACAGTATAGTACAGCTTCAGGTTTGAATGAAATAAACCTGTTCATAGAGAAGCATCAATGAAAGAAGAGATATTTTATTAAGATGGAGGAAAACTTGATTTAAATAATAAAAATGTAAATAGAAAGAACGTATTCTGCAATCCAATGCCAGGTCATCATATGTTTGAACAATAAATAAAATGTTTTAATAGGTTTTATGTTATAATCCAATTAAACATTCTTTTCATCTGAGGTTTGTCTCAGTGTTGATAAGTATATATCTGCTGAAAATATTGTATATCAGTGTACAGGAAAATAAATGTTTTCCTAAACCTTTTTCCTCTCTGTTTAGTTTGTTTTATTAGAGCCTGATCCAAAGCCTATTGAAGTTGATTGGAATATTCCTATTGGAATAGCCCCTAATATCTTTTGGCATTATGTACATTTTGTACTTTAATTTTGGCCATTTTTTTTCAAGAATGTTAAGATGATATGGAGATATGGCTCTGCTGAAAGGGGAGTTTTGCTTGAGTAAAGACAGGATTTGGCCCACTTAATAGGCGGCACTAAGCTTAGTATGCAGAAAGAAAACTTTGTAATTAACATGATTTCCTTTCCTATCTATGTAAATAGCAGTATGTTTCACATAAAATATAATTTTAGTTGAATGGAACCTAGTGAATGAAATGCAACCAAATCAACGGGAGTAGCCGAGTTCTGCTCTATGTATAAAGATATTCCAGACTTAAAATGGTGCAATTGAGAGCTGGCTTTGACCACTGTGTTTAAACACCATAGTCATTAAAATGGTAGTTCATACTGCCCAGAAATGTTGTCTGTTTAACTTTCTTCCCAGGGAAACATCTTGTATTGGATGTTGCTTTGATTTGAGTTGGTAGTTTCTGGAATCATTTTCTTCTTCCAAGCTTTTCTAGAAATCAGATGTCTCTAGTGATGAAGTTTTGTTTGCCTGTCAGTGTTTCTGTTACATCCTTCAGGACATGGTTTTGTTATTTTTTGTAAGAATGTAATTAGTAGTTATGTGAGTCGCATGCTGTCTATTGAAGTGGTAGGAAAGAAATGTTAAGAATAAAAGCCAGCCAGAAAAAAATGGGTGACCTTTAGGGATAAATGGAAAATATTATCAACATATTTATACCTTCAGTGTCATTATGTGCTAGTTTAGCAAGTAGCTAAACTGCAAGGATGTTGAGATCTAAAGCGATCATATACCTGGACACATTGAAGCAAATCAGTTTTGTTTGCTTCTTCATTGTGTCTAATTATAAAATACTTTCTTGGCCCTAGATTTATAAGTATAAATTAACTCAGTTGGGAATATTTAAGATTGCAAATGCTATGGAAGAACCAGAGGGAAACTCCAGCTGCCTTCCATCCCCCTGTTTTCTTCCCTACAACTTGTGTTCTCCAAGTTGTGATCTGCATGTGTTTATTCAAGTTGGTGTTCAGTCACAGGAATATGATGTTTCATTAAAGGTAAATGTTCTTCTGGTAGCCCATGTGGGAAGACTTGTGATGCTGAAGACAAAATCACCTCAAGTTTTCCTTTGCTCATGGAAGTCAAAGGTTAAACTATCATTTACTTTGATAGTTTAGGATTAGGCAATTGTTTGAGTAATTAACTGTTTACTTCTCTCTCAGCTTGTTGCCAAATGCCTGGAGATGCAGGGACAAACTATCATGGCCCAAATTCAGTAGTACATCAATTACAGTTGCATGCACTGAAGTTTCCCCCTCCCTCAAATTGGGGAATTTCAAAACAGCATCCTGCCAATGCATAGGCTGGGTATGTGAAGTTGGATGAGACTTCCTGTGACCTCTGGGGAAGCTGGAATGTGGCCCCGCACTTATCTAGGGAAAGAAAATTACAGCAGGAATCTTAACGTCATGATTTAGTTGTGACGCATTCTAACTGCAGTGGCAATTTGCATACTGCTATGCTCAAGTTTGGGACTTGCATTCCAATTAACTAACTTGAGTTTGTCTATGTGTTAGTTTATTGTAAACAGGTGCTATTGTATATCGTATATTTAAAAATACATTTGAATAGCG
>NW_017729029.1:24484350-24489418 GCF_001723915.1 Gavialis gangeticus | reverse complement strand
TGCAGTGGCAATTTGCATACTGCTATGCTCAAGTTTGGGACTTGCATTCCAATTAACTAACTTGAGTTTGTCTATGTGTTAGTTTATTGTAAACAGGTGCTATTGTATATCGTATATTTAAAAATACATTTGAATAGCATGATATGAAGGAGGAAACAAAAAGTTGAGTGCATTAATGAGAGTAATTGCTTTACTTTGTCAGTCTGGATAACTCCTGGAATATTTATTCAGCAATTTGCTCTAAATCCAAGTTGTCATAGAATACCAGTCAGTACTTCCTGAGGGATAAGCTCAGGGATAAGCTATTGCAAGACATTTTCATTCTATCTCTCTGTCTGGTCAGCAGAGGTGTAGCAAGCTCATTAAGTAAAAGTGGGGGTAGTGGGGTGTGGGTGTGTCAGCCATTGTGGACTAGGTCAGGGAAGTTGGGGAAGGGGGAGCACATGTGAGTGAGAGGAAGGGGAAAGTTTACCTTTTCCAGGCTGCTGCTGCTGTAACCATGTCAACTACACTCGGGTACCAGCAGCACTGTGTGGCTAGACTTCCTGGGAGCTGACCCTGGTGCCTTGTTAGCTCCTTCCCCAAATACATACGTATTGGGTGCAGGGCTATGCTAGCACAGACAAAGGCCCCCCGAGGGCACCATTTGGCTTGCTCCACTTGCCCCCTCCCCATAGATAGTGTGTGGTGTAGGGCTGCCCTGTCCAGCTTTTATGGCTGGCATGGTGCTGCTGCCCCTGCTGTGGCAAAGATTCCCAATTCTAGCACCTGTGGTTGGTGCCCTGCTTGCCCCACTGTAATAATGCTGCTTCTGGTCAATTAAGTGTGTTGAAGGATTTATGTCACTTAGATTTTGACAGTGGTTTCCTGAGATCTGGATTTTATTGATAGACTACTTAAATGCATTTTAACCTGGAATGCAAATATACTCAATTAGCAGATGACTATCTTTAAAAAGAGATTAAAGTTGAGGAAGCATTTTCTTAATGCTTTGAGGGGGAAAATAGTGAGTGCAAAGTGTCTATTTTTCTGGTACTGTTGGTGTCCATTCCTTCTTACACATGGGATTCCCCCCATCTGTTCAATGTAAACAGCAGAGGTGACTGATGGCATATATGACACTGGTTTGAGGTGCCATTTGATTTTTAAAAAGTGAAGAAGCTAATCTAGTTTTTTAATTTAGAGTATAATATTAAGAAAAAAATTGTGTACACATACATGTTTAATTGTTTTCTGATCATTGCATATCTTTTTATGTACTAGAAAGATGACATGCAACTGTGATGAAAAAAATCAGGATATTGTAATAAATCAGTTGTTATATACACATATATTATGTTATTTAACCTTCTTTTTGAAAAGGGATTAATCCCTTAGGAAAGGGGAATTTGGGGAAAACATAACAAACCTTTTTTCCCCCAAATAAACTAAAACTTTAATTTAAAAATATCCCTGAAATAAGATTTTTTTAATATTAATTAAATAAAATTGTTAGTTAATTCATAGACAGTGGGCTGATTCAGAACTTGAACCAGACAACAGTAAGTTTTCATGTTTAAGAAGTTTGCTTAATATTTGTATTGTAAAGCTAATTATAGAATAAAACTTGTATGTTGTGGACCGCGTATTAAAATAGCATATACATAGAGGCAAATTTATTAATTAATTCCTGTGTTCAACAGTCTGTGGGGAAAAAAAGAGAGAAAAGATCAAAAACAGCATGTCCAATCCAAACATTAGACTAAAGAGTGGGAGGGGTGGAAAGCAAAAAACACTTATATTGCATTTCTAAGATTAGTACATGATGTCAGATGTGTTTATTGATTCAGGAATAAAGGTTACTGGAATTTGGGGGTAAGGGGTTCTGCCAAGTGTAGGCATGGAGTCCTCATAGTCTTCACAAAAGGAACAATCGTCTATAACAACTGGTGTTCAGTTGTATTGGGCCATATCCACACTCCAGAGACTTCAGTTGACTTTCAAATGATTTTTGTGCCAAATGGCTCTTTAGCCTTCAAAGACTTTTCACTAACTTCTCTGGGTGTGTTATAAAACAATCATCTCTTCTTCCTCTTCTTCTGTCTTTTCCCTACTCCTGAAAATTAAAAGAATTGGATTTTACAGAGTTTACCCCTCCATCACCTTTTTTGAACTTTTAGGTAACTGCAGCATCTGTGTGCACATAATATAGATTCAATTTTTTTTTTTATTAGACTGATTTTTATATGCTCATGAAAACTTGATGAAAACATCAGATTCCTTTTTACACCTACTATAACACTGTCTGGAAAGCTACAGGGAAAAGGTCTTGGTGGATCTCTTGCTAGTTGCTAAAAAAAAAAAAATGTTATAGGGCACTGAACAAACAGTAGGCTGTGAAGTACTGAGCCATTGCTTATTTAGATTCTGGAAACTTTTGGTAGTTGAGCAGGATGTCTATGCAAAGCTGGCTTGATCATGGATTTTTTTCTTTCATGTTGTTTCTCGTCTCAGAGTGGTTTCTCATTCTAGGTGTTGTAAGTTCAGTTTTCCTAAAGTGAGATGGCTATTTAGGAGTCTAAGTATCACTGAAAGTCTATGAAGGCTGTTGAAAATCTTACCTATTTTCAATACCATCATCATAATTAAAATGTTGCTGTGATGATAGTGTATGTTCTTTACCATCAACCTCATTCAAGAGTTAGTCGTCTTTTACACTCAAAAATCACTCACTTGTGATTTTTGTCCTAAAAAACTGAAAGCAGTGAGCTGAACTTGAATTAAAAAGTGGCAGCCGAGTTCAGTGTAGAGCAGTGGCTTTTAACTTTTGGTCTGCAGACCCATAGTGGCCCACAGGCTATGTTTTAAGAGGTCTGGAAAATATACTTTTGATTGGTCACAGTCATGTGAATACCCACACTTAGAAATCATAGGGGTCCACACCTCCATCTGAAATTTTGTACGGGTCTGCAAATGAAAAAAGTTGAAAGCCACTGTTATCTTTTTAAAAACAGATGGTTTTAGCACTTTATCCTTGATATACTCTTTAAAATAAATGTTGAGTACCTCAATTGACTAATGACAAAATGGGGGGAGTAAAGAGAGAGAGATTTGTCTTGATCCAAGAAGGCTTTAAATTTAAGATGATTCCCCAATAATTAGATTCTATACATGAAAAATACAGTGCTGTAGCAAGGTGGGTTGAGTGGGGTGACCACCCTGGGCACCAAAGTGAAGCCAACAGGTGCTGCCCAGCTGGGGCAGGGCACAGGAAGGAGCTATGAGCGGCTCATGCCAGGAGGGGGGAAGGGTGGCTCCCGCCACTGTGTGTGCTCCTGAGCAAGCATGGGTGGGGTGTGCTGCCCGGATATGTGCATGGGGTGAGGGCAGGCTGCTGCTGTGGCCTTTGCCCCAGGCACCAAACTTTGTTGCTATAATACTGTAAAATATATATAATATATAGTTTTGTTATAATTTTCCCATGTGTAGAATCTAATTATTGGAAGATAATCTTAAAATCATCCCCCTTCACTTCTGTAGCCAGAAAAACAGTGGCAGGGAGGCAGGTGGTGAGAGGACAGGCAGCGTGACCCTTGCCTCCTTTTCTCCTGTTGCCTGTTTCCAACTTGCCCTCTTGTGGAGCACCCCTCCCATGGTGCCTGTGCCTCTTGCCATCTGTATCTCCCAGTACTTAGTTTCCCCCCTGTTCCCCACCGCCCACTGCCATCTCCCTACCCCACGATGCTTGCACCCCCTGGAGCCAACCCCTTGCCCCCCCCCCCCCCCGCCATTTGCTTGCTCTGCAGCTTCCTGTCCCCCCATGCTTCCTTCACCCCTTCCCCCACTTGTACTCCTCTGCTATCATTTTTTTCAGTTGGTGCTCCAATCCCACTTGGTCAGTGAAAAGAAGATGGCTGTGGCAACTTTAGCCCAGCCCTGGGATTGAGTCTGAGTCCATCAGAGCTGGGGTTAAGGCTGCCACCATTGCTGCTGGGCCAGAGTGAGGCTGGAGCTGCAACTGAAGGTAAGTGGTGGCAGAGGCAGAGCAGGGGACAGAGGTAGTAGGGTAAAGGTGGTGACTGCAGCTCCAACTCTGACCCCAAACTATGCCCCCAAACTCTGACCCCAAACCATATTTGAATCCAAAATGTGGGTTTTTTGCCTCATGTTAAATGAGGAGAGAGCATTTCTTGGAGTCGAGTAAATATGATAAAAGAATCTTGAAATCCAGGTTTACAGTTTTTAACATGAAAAATGACTTGGTAATGACTACAGGAGCCTATAAAAGGTGAAATATTTTTGAGTTGTGTTGAAATAGAAAAATATGGATACTGTGCCAAAGTGTCTAAAGATATCATCCAAGATTGCACTGAAAAGTGTTGCTAACAATCTTGCCTGTTTTTTCAGGCAACAAAATATATATAAGAAAAAATCTGAGAACTTGTCATATGCATCATCTTAAATTTCTGGACTGACATTCTTCTTCCACTTGTCACTGAAGTAAATGAGAAACTCCTATCCCATCAGGATACTCTGCTCCCTATTTTAAACATCATTACAGGGAGAAATGTAATATGCAACATAGACTTAAATTCATAGATTTGTAGATGTTAGGGTCGGAGGGGACCTCTGTAGATCATCGAGTCTGATCCCCTGCATAGGCAGGAGAGAGTACTGGGTTCAGATGACCCCAGCCAGATGCCCATCCAATCGCCTCTTGAAGACCCCCAGGGTAGGCGAGAGCACCACCTCCCTTGGGAGGCCATTCCAGATTTTGGTCACTCTAACTGTGAAGAAGTTTCTCCTAATGTCCAGTCTAAATCTGCTCTCTGCTAGCTTATGGACATTATTTCTTATGACCCCCAGGGGTGCCTTGGTGAGCAGAGCCTCACCAATTCCCTTCTGTGCCCCTACGATGAATTTATAGGCAGCCACAAGGTCACCTCTCAGCCTTCTCTTGCGGAGCCTGAAGAGGTCCGGGTGCCCTAGTCTCTCCTCATAGGCCTTGGCCTGCAAGCCCTTAACCGTATGAGCGGCCCTTCTGGATCTTCTCCAGGTTATCCACATCCCTCTTGAAGTGTGGCGCCCA
>NW_017729029.1:24483924-24484339 GCF_001723915.1 Gavialis gangeticus | reverse complement strand
GCCCATTTGTCCAATCTGTCCAGGTCTGCCTGTTGTTGTTTCCTGCCCTCCGGTGTGTCTACTTCTCCGCACAGTTTTGTATCATCCACAAACTTGGACAAAGTACACTTAACTCCCTTGTCCAAGTCACTGATGAAGGCACTGAAGAGTACTGGTCCAAGGACCGATCCCTGAGGGACCCCACTGCCCACTCTCTTCCAAGTCGATACCAATCCATCCACTACCACTCTCTGGGTATGACCCTCTAGCCAATTTGCCACCCACCGGACTGTGTAATCATCCAAGTCGCAGCCTCTTAACTTGTTCACCAATATGAGGTGGGATACCTTATCAAAGGCCTTCCTGAAGTCTAAGTAAACAGTGTCAACCCCTTCTCCTGAGTCCAGGTGTTTTGTAACCTGGTCATAAAAAGAGA
>NW_017729029.1:24476972-24478924 GCF_001723915.1 Gavialis gangeticus | reverse complement strand
TCGAAGGCCTTCCTGAAGTCTAAGTAAACGATGTCAACCCCTACTCCTGCATCCAGGTGTTTTGTAACCTGGTCAAAAAGAGACCAGATTATTCAGGCATGATCTACCTGCTATGAACCCATGCTGGTTTCCCCTCAGCATAATTTTTCCTGCTGGGCTCTCACATATATGAGCCTTAATAATCTTTTCAAAGACTTTGCCAAGGATGGAGGTGAGACTGACTGGCCTGTAGTTGTCTGGATCCTCCTTTCTCTCCTTCTTGAAAATAGGGACCACATTAGCCCTTTTCCAGTCCTCCAGGACCTGGCCCTTGCACCACGAGTGCTCAGATATTCTTGCCAGTGGCTGTGCAGTGACATCAGCCAATGTTTTCAGTACTCTCGGATAGAGCTTATCCTGGCCTGCCGACTTAAACCCATCAAGTCCTTCCAGGTGACTCTGTAACATCTCAGGGTCAACATTTGGTAGTCTGGCACCCAGTTGCTGCCTCTCTACAATCCCATTGTGAGACTTGTCTTGCCCTTCATTTAGGAACACTGAGGCAAATAACTTATTAAGAAGTTCAGCCTTGTCCCCCCTGTCTGTCACCAATTGCTTTTGACCATTCAGTAGTGGTCCTATTCCACCCTGGGCCTTCCTTTTACTCCCTATATATCTGAAAAATAATTTTTTGTTATCCTTAACTTGGGATGCCATCCTCAGCTCCATGATAGCTTTGGCCTTTCTAACTGCCTCCCTATAACTGTGAGCTGAGGAGGTATCTACTCTTTAGTAATCTCTCCCTTTTTCCACTGCTTATATGCCCCCCTTTTTGTCCTTAGGCTGCTCTGGATTTCTCTGGTCAGCCAAGGAAGCCTCTTGGCCCCTCTTCCCCTTTTCCCCCACATCGGGATCATCTCCCTCTGTGCCCAAAGGATCATTTTCTTAAGTCACAGCCACCTTTCTTGGGCTCCCATCTCGCCAAATCTCAAATCTCAATCCCAAATTATGTTTAGGAAGTTAAGAAATTATTTTGATCATATAATTGACTTAAATATTGATGTCTCACTTCCCCATGGCGTTCTGTTGACCTCCTAGGGACAGTTCAGTTTGTACATTTGAATCCGGGTACTAAATATATATTAAAATTTACATTTCGCACAAGGCAAACCATGATCAAAAAACAGCAGCTATTTTATGCAACAATATACTCTGAAATGGGGCCATAGTGTTGACAGTTTAGGTCTGGGAACAATTTGATAGACTATAGTTTATGATATTACTTTTTCAGGAGAAATTTTGATGGGTCTGATTCATTACGAAGTACCCGAATCATAAACACACTATGCAGAGAAATAGTTCAGTGAGACTGTGGAACTTTTCATTTCTTAGATAGTATGGATAATCCTTTGTGCAAAGGTCTTTGGTTGAGCCCAGAACAAGAATAAGAAGCTGAAATATAGCTAAGGAAACAGAATTTTAATCCTTCCTTCTCTTCTACCATTTAAAAGTTGTTCATATTTTAACATCAAAACTGCATTTGTGAAAATGACTGTACAACAATATAATGGAAATTTGTGGAAGCAAATGCACAAAGACTGGACAATTGAATTTAGTGTTTGCCAATTTTTAAATGATCAGCACTTATTCCCAAGCAAATATCATATTTTCTCACATAATAAAGACACGACTACTGCAAAATGTAGCTGCTGGAAATTACAGTGTGTATTAATTACATGTGAGACAAAGCTGTAAGAGCATTTTCTGCTTTACTGTGGAAAAATGGAAGTAAAATCTGCGTGCATCTCAGAGGAAACAGAAGAGCGAGCAGGCATGGCTTCCAAGTTACTGCTACTCAGTTTCTTACTACAGTGAAATAACTTTGTTTTTCATTCTTCCTTTTAAAAATAGGCTGTATATTTTATTCTGGTGAGTGTTATATATGAGAGAGTATGGTAAGTGACAGTCACATT
>NW_017729029.1:24462255-24471972 GCF_001723915.1 Gavialis gangeticus | reverse complement strand
TCTCAGAGGAAACAGAAGAGCGAGCAGGCATGGCTTCCAAGTTACTGCTACTCAGTTTCTTACTACAGTGAAATAACTTTGTTTTTCATTCTTCCTTTTAAAAATAGGCTGTATATTTTATTCTGGTGAGTGTTATATATGAGAGAGTATGGTAAGTGACAGTCATATTTTTAGTGCATTTAGTTAGGGTTAGTTGAGACTTTATGATATACTATATGCTGAAAAAGTTGATCAGTGCCTGAGAGGAAAGAATAATAAATCAGACTAGTGAATTCCAAGAGAAGTAAATTATTGTATTCAGGTATGCGTATCTATGTATACTGATTCAGATGATTTCAGTATAAATTGATGCATTTCCCCAATATTTAAATATCAGTTTATTCTTGGTGTGGGAGAAGTATATTTCTTCACTTTGTAGAAAATAGCTTCCTAATGCTTGCGCTTGTGCATGGGAGGATCCAGGATTTTCTAAAGAGGCATACAGGAGCAGTGACTGGCACTGCAAGCGTGGCTGTGCCTCCACTCCCGGTTCCAATCTACCCTAGGATGGGCAGACCATCCTATAGGAGCAGCAGAGAGGAACTTTTTTCAAGGCCCTGAGTCAGATAAGAGCACTGCTGTCCTCTGCTTGCATTATTTCTCTTTTCCCTCCATGCTCAGTGGCATCACCCCAGCTAGGGCAGGGTAGGAGGAACTCTGGTATCATCAACAATACCAGTATCATCATACAACAGGCTGATAAAGAGGATGCTAATATGGAAAAGCCAGGAATACATACAGGAAGCTAAAATAAATCTTTCTAACAAGATCCAGAAACCTGGCAACCCAGTGCATCCCATTGTCTGTCTCTGGCACTAGTATTGGCACCATCATACAGGAAGTTTCTGGTTATGTCAGCTCAATGCTATCTTCATATGCTATGGGGGCTGTCAGCTATTTGAAAGATACCACATATTTCCTGAAGAAACTAGCTTCTACTGACAAGCTTCCAGCTAACATCATATAAGCTACTATGGATGTTACATCTCTGTATATCAACACTCCCCATAAGGATGGATTAAAAGCCATAAACAGCATTATTCCCAAGAAAGATGCCACTTCAATTTCCAATACTCTCCTGTTCTGTCCTCACAAACAGTTATTTCAGATTTGGGAATTCCTTATACCTACAAATGAGCAACACCACCGTGGGTGCACACATCTCTCCTGCCCCCTCCCCCCCCATCAATATGCCAATATATTTATGGCGGACCCTGAAATCCACTTCCTCTTCAAGTGCCTTCTCATTCCCCCGCCTCCTGTATACTCCATATACTTATGAAGACCTTGTCATCATATGACCGTGTGGGAAGAAATCTCAAGAAAATTCCACCAGGATTTTAACAGCTTCAACCACTCCATCAAACTAACTCTCAAATACTTCTCCTAGCTAATTCATTTCTTAGACACCACTGTAAAATTTGCAGTGGCCACATCATCACCACATTGTATTGAAAACAAATCAACTATTATAGCCACCTTTATGCCATTAGCTGTAATCCTAACCACACCACTAGCTCCATTGTCTACAGCCAAGATTTTTTTTTTTACAGCTGTATCTGCTCTGATTCCATGGACTGGGATGCACACTTTGAGGATCCGGGGCAGAGATTCCTACAATAATAATATAATCTCAAACTGTAGTTACTTGAATCAACAAAGTCAGATTCAGCCCCTGTGCTGACCTGCTACAATACCAACTCCAGACAGACAACATAGGCCAGGTACAGACATTACACTTTATCGGTATAAGTGATCAGAAACCTGTCTATACCTGTAACAGAATAGAAGTTTGGCACTCATCAGCTGGTTTAAAAATGGCAGAACCTAGTCTAAGATTCCTACCCCCCAACCAAAGAGTGAATGTATGTTCTGTTAGCTAATGATCTATACTAAACTATGAAGCTTACAAAAAAACGTGATGGAGATCAATTCTGCCTTGGGCTTATTGAATGTTTGTACCTAGCCAGAATCCTTTTGTTTGTTACCTACTTCTCCTACCTTGAACATCTCAGACACCTCATTAGTGACTTCCACCCCCTGCTGGAAAAGCATGATCATCTGGGCCAGCGACAGACATTACACATTAACTGGTTTAAGTGATCAGAAACTGGTTTAAACTTGTAACAGAACGGACATTCAGTGTACATAAACCAGTTGAAAATGGCTGAAACTGGTTTGAGATAAACCTGCTTGAATGTAGTATCAGACATAACTGATTTGGCTCAAACTGGTTTATGCACTGTCTGTCCCAGACCCTTTGCCGGTTTCAGTTAAGTCAGAAACCCCCAGCATGCTCTGTGGGTGGAGCTCTCTGCTCCAACCCAGCCAGGCTGGCCCCACCCCTCTGCTTTGCAGCCTGAGCAAGGTCTGGCCAGAGAGGAGTTTAATTCCCCCTCCCTGTGCCACTGGCAGGGACCCAAGCCACGTCTGCCTGCACTCCCCCCTCACTGCTACAGCGGGGGGTACCATGGCCCCTGAGGTAGAGTGGGGCAGGGAACAGAGTTCATTTCCCCTTTACCCCACTGACAGCTGGGTGGCTCTGTGCCCAGAATAGGCCCCTGGCTGTCCTCTTTACCAGAGGCCAGAGGAATAACCCCTTCCCTGCCCCCTAGGGGCCCTACTTGGCTGTGCCCCCTTCCCACTGCGGCACTGCCTGCTCACATTGCAGCTGGTTCTGCCCAGCAGGGTCTGCCCAGCCTGGCTGCTGCTGCCCTGTGCTTGGAGACAGTGGCTAATTAAGCTACCTCCTGGTGGCTGGGAGCTGTCTCCGAGCACAGAGCAGCAGTGGCGAGGCTGGGCACACCTGTCTGCGATGTGAGTGGCCAGCAGCTGAATTAATCCCTTCCTGCTGGGAGGGGGCTTGTTTCAAGCACAGAGGGGCTGTTCCACTGAAGCAGGATCTGCCCAGCTGGGTCTGTGTGGCCTGGCCACTGCTGCCTTGTGCTCAGAGACAGCTCCCTGCCGGCAGGAGGGGACTTATTTAGCTGCTGTCTCCGAGCACAGGGCAGCAGCAGCTGGGCCAGGCAGACCCCACTGGGCAGACCCTGCAGCGGTGGAGCAGCCTCTCTCTGCTTTGGACACGTCCCTCCCAGCAGGAAGGGGCTTATTCAGCTTTTGGCGATGGGGTTTGCCTGGCTGGGCTGTAGCTGAAGCTTGCGGGGAATAAAGGGGGCTGAATAAGCCCCCTCAGTGTCTTGCCCCAGCACAGAACGAGCTGCGGGGGCCAGCCCCTCCACTACTGCCTGGCAGGTAGAGCAATGAGAGGTGAGTGACCCATCACAACTTCCTGGTGGGGCTGTTGTTTGGGCCGGCAAAGCAGCTGTGGAGCATGGCGGCGCTGCAGGGCTTGCAGGGCTCTGGCCCACTCCACACCCCACACACTGCCACGCACAGCCCAACCCCGCAGCACAGCCCCTTGTAGGGAAGGGGCTCACTCTCCCCTGCAGTGTGACAGGGGCTGCCATCTCCAGTGAGGGCCCTGTCCCCTCCCGCCACAGCAGGGGGGAGGGGGCATGGCTGGGCAAGGCCCCAGGGAGGGGCAGGGACAAGTATATTCCTTTGGCCTACAGTGGAGGGAATAACTGGAGGCCTATTCTGTGCAGGGAGCCACCCGGCTACCAGTGGGGTAGAGGGGAAATGAACCCTGCTCCCTGCTTTCTCTGCCTCAGGGGCCGTGGTGCCCCCCTGCTGCAGCAGCAAGTGGGGAGTGTGGGCAGACCCGGCTCGGGTCCCTGCCGGTGGTACAGGAAGAGACAATTAAACCCCTCTCTGGCCAGTTCAGCTTTGGATAGCCATGCCCTCCCCCCTCCCCCCTCCCAGCACAGCTTCCCTGCAGACAAGGGCCAGCTTTAGTCACCCCTGTGCCTGGCCTGAGCAACTGCAGGCTTGTGCCTGCATTACCTCAGTCCAGAGAGCATGTTTGTCCTGTTACGAACCAGTTCAGCCTAGGCAGGTTAGACTATCCTGCAAAGGTTGAATCAGTACAGGCTCTGGTGTTTGAATGTCTGTTCCTAGCCCTGAAGGTAGCCATGAGGGACAAACCTATCTTGGCTTACAGGCAGCCCCCAGTGTCAAAAAATGCTAAGAGACTATCTAACTCCTATTTTCACCTATGCTCCAGACCTTGCTCCAGACTCAAAGGCCCCCTCATCAACACAGACCACATCATCACTAGACTATGACACAGATTATAACATCCAAGGTTTATTTACCTGCATCTCAAACCAGCTTCATATATGTCATCACCTGCTTACAGGTCCTCTCTCCTGTCTGTGTTGGACAGATGGGGTTGACTCCTACATGTAAGAATGAATGAACACTGATCTGCCACCAGTACCTGAAATGGGGGCAAGCCTGTGGCAGGATGTCTGGATGTTCCATTGCTGACCTTAGAGTGGCTGTTCTTAGGTAAGAAAACTTTAAAAACAAACGTGAACGAGAAACTGTGGAACCAGAAATCATCCACAGACTGGACTGTGTTAAATGTTGTCTAAAGCAAGACTACAGCTTCTTATTCTTATCCCATTACCCAGATTAGCTTTTATATGCCCTGTGGCCCTCGGTGGGTTAACTGCTTTGTTTTTCTCTTTACTACTCACCTTGCCTCTCTGAGCAGTGCTCTCTTCTTTTTTCTTCCACTTCCCTTCCCTTTCATGTATTTTTCTAATTGCTTCTTTCTATTTAGCAGCTTTGCTTTCTGCAGTCCCTTCATAGCATCTGACACAGTAAGCCCTCTGGTTATGAAAGCTTATGGTATACGACCCTGGTTTAGTTAAGTCTGTAAAAGTAAATATCTGCCCTGCTTTCTTGTGTCCAGGCACCTTATGAATTTTGTTCCCAAACTCACTTTTTAAAGATGTTTGGTACATTTTTCTTGAGCATGTGGAGTGTGAGGTCAGAAAGGGAGTGGCTGTTCTATGAAAAACATGCTTGTACTGATGGTTTTGTGTCTGTCCTTATATTTTTTTAGTTAATACTGGTGTACAGTTTCTTCTTAGTTTCACGCATGTGATTACCAGGAAGGCAGTTGGTGCATGGATAAGATATATCACATTTTGAGAGAGGCATGTATAGGATCTATAGATTCTCCATGGAGTCTTCTAATTGGTTCCATGGATCTATGGAGTCTTGTAATTGGTTCCAGTATGGGGTGGTAGGTGACCACCAGAAGCATGCAGTCACAGAAGGGGTTTCTTTTTGCACTGTAGTAGGTTGCCATGGGGTATTTGGGTGGCTCTTTCAAAGAGACAGTCTATTTATTTCTCTACTGGAGTGTCCTTGTAAACAGGCAGATCATAGCTTAGCTAGGTGGCCATTGTGAGTATTCTCCTAAGAACAGATGTGGTGGTATCTGAGGGCCTGATAGTAGATTACAGCTTTTTCGGTGTGCTTGGGCTGATTGTGTCTTTTGGACATATGTATGGTGGTTTATGGGTTTTTGTATACAACAGTAGAGTGCCATCTTGGATTTGGATCATGATATCTATAAAGTTGATGTTAGTGTATGAGTATTTTAGGGCAAGTTTGATTGAGGGGTGATAGTTGCAAAACCTGTGGTTGATGTTAGTAAGTGAACCAGGGATGAAAATATCACCTGTGCAGTACAGGTATGGTACAGTCTTCTAGGTATTCCTTCTTTAGGTGGCTCATGAACACATTAGCATATTGAGATTGTCACGGGGCGGGGTCCTAGGAGCGGCCGTGATCTCTCCTAGCACCCCTACCATGCCAAGTTGGTATAAATACACCCTCGTTCTCGCCCGCCACATCTTTGAAGTTAAGAGTACTAAGGGAGGCTGCCTTTTGTCCTCCTTGACACGGTACCCCTGACATATTCAAGTCGGTGCTCCGTCTAAAGGTGATTCTGTGCACTCACGCCTTAAGGGCAACGCGTGGTTCCTACCACCCCGATACCACGTCCCAAGCTTCGCAGATGTACCGGATGTTGTCTAGTCAAAATCCTGCCTGTGCCCCATGGGCACCCCTGGCTCCTCATGGGTTCCCTGGGCTCGTCTTCCCTTGGCCCAGGCCCTCACAGGCTTTCTGGCCTCTTTCTCACTGGCCTGCGCCCTCATGGATGCTCCCTGGCCTTTCCTTCCTAGCTATTGCCCGTGCTGCCCGCGGACGCTTTCTGGCCTCCCTCGCCGCCGTGCCCACACCGGGGCTCTCTCTCATGATCCCGCTCGCACTGGAGCCCTGCCTCTCAATCAGGGCTCAGGTGGCCGTAGCTGTGCCTGGCCCCAAATCCCCTCCGTGGGGCTTCTTGCCTGTGCGCCCTCCCTGGGGCTTTGCCTGCACTAGGGCCTTTCTCTGCGCTTGGGGCTCAGGTGGCCGTAGCCATGCCTGGGCCCCCAAATCCCCTCCCTGGGTCTACAACTCCTGTGGGGCTCAGGCGGCCTTGACCGTACCTGGCCCCCAATGCACTGTGCCCCTTCTCAGGGCTGGGGTCAGTGCACCCTAAATGCTGTGCCCTCTGGCACTGGGGTCCCCACACCGCTGTGGAGTCCCTATGAGGCCTCCTCCAACCCCTATTAGCTTCACCCGGTCCTCCGGTGTAACAACAAACAACGACATGTAATAACATGAGCCAATCGGCTACAACTCAAACTAAGCCTCCTGGCTAAATGTAAACCTCTAAGCCACCTGGCTAATCATCAATCAAATCCCTACCAGGGTCTTCTCCTCCTGGTATCCTCGAGACAAAGCTGCTCAGGCCATTAAGCTTCTCTAGGCTGCCTACTCTAGTAGAGCTCCTTCTCCCTTGGATGTTAGCAGGGAACTGTCTGCTTGGCCTCAGCCTGGGGTGTTTATATAGGCCAGGCCCTGCCCCCTTCCGGTCATCTGACCAAACTGCGGTTGCCCTGGCAACCGGCACCTGTACCTTTTTCTAGGAGCAGGGTACTGAAGTGCCCTGCGACAGAGATTATATCTTTGTGTCCATAGCTATGTCTGTGGTTTGCATGACTGTTGCAAGTGAAGTTTTTGTGGATGAGAACAAAGTGGACTATTTGTGCAACATGTTGTTGAAAATCTGTGTGCTCTGCTCCTGTTAGCATTTCAAGTAGGCAGCTGTGCTTTCCTGGTGTGGGATGTTAGTGTACATGCTGGTGACATCTGTTGTGTGTGTGGCCTTCTCAGGGAGGGTTGATTTCTTTTTTCTGCATTCTGTTGAGGGAGTCTGCTGTGCCTAATAGAAGTTTGCTCTCTAATTGACACCTGGTTTCAGAATAGTTTATATGAATCCTGATAGCTCTTCAGTGAGGGTACTGCAGTTGGATATGATTAGCCTACCAGGGTTTCCTTGTTTATGATTTTGGGGGGCATATAGAAAGTTCCTAGGGTAGGCTTGGGGATTGGTGGAAGTAGGTGTTCCTGAAACTCCTGTGAAAAGGATATGATAATATTTTAAGTTTCAGGGAGAATACTGGTCCAGGGTCCTCCCCAAGTTCTTTATAATATTTGGTGTCAGAACATTGTTGGCCCCATTGATGTGGTCTTGATGGTTGAGGATTCACTTTTGTTGGCCGGGTAGATTTACTATTTTGTTGTTAGATCTTAGGGACCGTATGGATTTTCCCTCTCTGAGGAAGTGAGGTTGTCATAATCCTGGCATTCGTTGAGAATTTCTTTGTTAGCTGTCTTCCTGAAATGGTCAACATAGTAGTGCAGTATGCAGTTACATCTGCTAGGTAGTGTCGAGTTTTATTGTTGGTTTTCTAGGTTGTGGCAGGTGGGCTCTTAGAGGTGGTTGTCCTGGTTGTGGATGTATTCTTTCAGGTGAAATCTTAGGAATAATTATTCTAATTCTACACATATTAGTATCTTGTCAAGCTGTTGATTTGGGCAAAAATTTGGAGAGTACAGATATTTCAGGGTGAGACGGGGAGTGCTGTGATACTTCAGTACAGTCTGCTTTCTGGGTGCTGTTGTCTCAATTCTTTCTTGTATTGTTGGTACACTGCTTGTGAGATGTCTCTTGTTGTGATAGCTGATTCCACTTTTTCTTCTTATTTGCATGGCTGTTGTTAGGAATTTTTAGTAGTATGTTTGGGTTTACTCTGTAGTAGTCAGACATTCATCCAGGTTAACATCCCTTAGTTTATTAGCATAATTAAGTACGCCCTGTTTAATTGTTTGTCTTCTACCTGGAAATTTCTCCTCTCTCAAGTTTCACAGATTTACTCATTCTTTCTTCCTCAGACCTAATGAAGAATGCCTTGCATTTGAAAACTTGTCTAATTTTATCCAAACTATGCAGTTGTTCCAATAAAATTCTTGCCTCTTGCATAATCCCTGAACCATCACAGCTACAGTATCATACCAACACTAAATCTTGGGTAGTCCTTAGGAGTGAATTTAGAGAGTTTATGGATGCTATGTACTACTAGAATTTTACGACTAGAGACTTAAGTTGCATTTCCAGGTCATAACTGGGCAATTTCCTGGTCCTATTTAAAGACGTTCCCACTACTTTATTGGGATTCTCTGTGCTCAGTGGACCTTAAACTGAAGACTCCTTGGGGTGGGAACTTATGTATGCAAAGTACCATGTGCATCTCTTTCCATATAAGTAATCCTTCATCTTTCAGTCTTTCCTGGCATATTCATTTACTCTTCTGTCCTCTTTTTAATTTGCTTGCCACATCTCTTGTATCTTGGAGCATGAATTCTAGGTAAGGAAACAAGGTGTTTTTATTTCCTGTTGATTTATTTCAATTTTTAAGGAGTGTAGATTAGACAAATCAAGGTAATACACAGATGAAAAAATGCAAAGGAATTAAATTTATGAAGGAAGAATGATATTAATTGAAATGTTGTAGAGTATATGGCAGCTGGGATTATATTACTGACACTTGTATGAATGAATATTTAAAGTGGTATTGTGTTGAGTCTTGTAACACATGTGGATGTATGGGTCAAATTTGGTGCATATGTGAAATATGTAATGTATCCTCTGGCATAACAGATAAAAGTGCTTTTGAGAATCCTGATTTACGATATTCTTTTTCAAGGTCCAGAGTTGTATTCATTAAGGTTCAAATCTGAGAATCAGACACATGGGGCTTGGCCCTAGTTAAATATTTGAGTGTTGTTTTTTGGTTTAATTTTATGTTGTCATATGTAAGATAAATGAAGTAGTATTTCTATGTGAGAATATTGTCTTAAGCTATTAGGTTATCCACCTTATGCTGTCTATAGACATTTGTAATCTTGCTAATTTGAAAGCAGCTCTGGTTCCTATTAACATCAGCAAGGGGGACGGGGGGGGGGAACTTCTCAACAATTTCAGTGAGGGTTGGTTTGGACTTTTTATAAAAATTCTCTGACATAAAAAGTAAATTAGTTTATATAAAGTCACTGATCATTTCCCACTTAAATGGACAGTGTGCATAATTTCATCCTATTATATTTAACAAGGAACTTTTAAAAATTAGCTTACTAAAAAATGTATGGAGTCAGGCTGAAAAAAAGGCATTTACAGTCTCAGCTTCTCATGTGTAATTCATCTTGGCAGGTACAGTACTTTGAGGTTTTATTGTATTATAAAGTTAAAAAAAACTTGAAAGAAATCATTGGAAAAGGGTTTAGAGTAAGTGATTTAGATGAGGTTGGCAGGTGGTGCAATATGGCTATTGCTGGATTAACTAAATTCTGAAAATGCTGTCACTTCAGCGT
>NW_017729029.1:24453687-24457255 GCF_001723915.1 Gavialis gangeticus | reverse complement strand
AATATGGCTATTGCTGGATTAACTAAATTCTGAAAATGCTGTCACTTCAGTGTATTGGATCTAGGTTTTGATTTAGTCATTGCTAAGGCAAAAGTCATCACCTTGCTGATCAAGCTGTGTGAGGCAGTAGTTGATGGTAATATCAAACAGAAGCAGCAGAAACCATTTCCTGAGCAATTTTGGAATCTGTAGCGATTAAAGAGATAATTAGATCAAAATACCTCTTTAACTGCTGTGTGTGTGTGTGTGTGTGTGTGTGTGTGTGTGCGTGTGCACGCATGCACTGACATAAGTTCAATTTAAAAATATATCTGAAGGGAGGGAAGGAAAGGAAAATGATAGAGTAAAACAGTGGAGTCAAACACGATGAAAGAGAATTTCAAAATGTCAAAACTGATACAACCAGTTCTCATTTTTGGCTAGGCAGGCAGTTGCCTATTGAAACATTATGGAAGCAAACCTCAGGAGACAAAAAATAATGTGGAAATGACCTAGTACAAATATTAATAGGACTAAATATGAAAACTGTAAATAGGAATCCAAATCTAGATAAAATGTTTCTTTTTTCAGAGTCTTAGATGAGAGGTGGATGATAGAAGGTGCACTGCTTTTTACGTAGGCACACTAATCCATATATTCATTGGCTTCTAGTCAGTCAGATTGTGTTTTCCGGGAATCTACTTTTGCCTTTTGTTCATACTGCTAAAACTGAGACAGATACTAATGTTGAAGTCTTAGCTTTATAAGCTTTGAGGCTGAGGGCTGGGATGAAGGACCTGAGACTTGCATTATTCTCATTTGATTTTACAGAGCCCATGTTTGTTTGTTTGTTTGTTTGTTTGTTATTTTGTTCCAGGGCCACAAAACTCTTCTTATGCTGGCATCTCCTGAGGAAGTAGCTTATGGGGATGTGTTATTTATGATTGGGTTTAGTTTTATATGTATCAGTTAATACCATTTTGCTAATATTTCATGTTGATGCATTGTATGGGTACCTATTAGAGATGTGCCTGGAGGTTGATCAACAGATAGATTTATTCCTTCCATTTTTATAATGTATCTTGATTTTTAGCAAAATATTTCACACAGGATTACATTGAAAGACTAGAGAAGTACCCAATTACAACAGTTTTGGGGACAGAAAACAAAGCCTTAGGTGCTACATTAGATTATCAAGAGACTGTACAAGCAACTAGAATCCTTCAAGATGCTCATATAGAGTGGTATTTTCAAAGAAGCCAAAGGGTAGTATAGTCATAGGAATACTGCACTGGGAGGGACCGCCAGTGTCAAGTACACTCACATGCTTTTTGTAGGCACCTGTGTCATATTCTTTTTCACAGATTGTCCAGGCTCCCTCAGAATCCCTCCTTTTTACCTTTCACTATTACATCATTGAGATTCTGTATGTGAATCTGCAGATTCTTAGACTGCAGTCTCTTGAGGCTTGGGGCTCTTTTGGGGGAAGTACCATGTACATCTTTTTCCATATAAGTAGCCCTTCATTTTCCAACATTTATAGGCATAGGCATTTATTTTCCTGTTGCCTTCCTAATCTGCTTGCCACATCCCTTGTATTTTGGAATCATGGAGGTGATATAGATTCTAGTTTCTTTGCTGTCAGCACTTACCGCTTCTCAAGTGCTGGTAATGAAGGAAGAAACATAGAGAGAGAAATGGAGTGGGGTGGGATAAAGCAGGAGGTATGATTTGCTCTTGTCTTTAAGGTCATAGAAAAGCAGAATGAGTTGTTTAGAATAGCATACATTCCACCACGACCAAGAATTCAGTGTTGTTCAACTCCAATTGAAATTTATATCCAGGCAGTAATCTTAGAGGAAACTTTTAACTAGCCTTACATGACAGAGAGTGTATCCTAGTATTTTAAAAAAATCAGGATAAATTGGCCAGGATCAGAATACCTGATTTTTGGGGATGCTTAATAGAGTCTACAGGCAGTTGGGATGGAAATGTGGAATTCTAGATTCAACATTTGGGGAAAAGGAGGAGGAGTTTAGGGGAGCAGACAGCATATTTTACAAAAGGAAACTAAAGAATTATTGAAGCCAAAGGATTGTATTGATACAAAAACAAATAGGTATAGACCAGTCACACACAAATTCAGGTTGTAAATTAAAATAAGGTTTCTAAGGAGCCATTCTAGAACAGCCTTTTGATAGGAGTACTGGAGGGCAAAATGCCTAATAATTAATTTTAAGATGGAGTTTGGTAAGTGTTTGAATGGGATTATGTGATGTATTGTCTGCAATAATAGGGTGTTGGATTCATGGACACATAGGGCGCATCCAGTTGAGCATGCACATGCCTCTTGCAGCGTCTCAAAGGCATTTGAGATGCTGCAAGAGGCACGTGCGGGAACAAAAAAATGTTCCTCATGCTGCAAATTTGCAGTGTAGGGGCAAAATTAGACCCCTGGATATCCAGGGGTCAAAAAATACCTTGGGCAAAAAAAGCAAGGCAAGGCATGGTCCAGGACTGCCCTGAGGCAACTGGAGGCTCGGTCCTCCACAGCGATGCTCTGGTAGCTAACTGAAGCAGCTCTATGGTTGGCCTTCACCACAATGCTGAAGCATGCTGTTGCCCGTGCAGGGCAGGCAGCGTGCCAGCTGCAGGGAGCTGGACCCGGGCTCTGTGCAAGTAAGTACAGGGTGAGAGGGACTGGAGGAGGGGGGAGGGGACCATGGGGGAACACCCACCAGCTCCATCCCCTCCCACTCCCTGAGCCGCCCGGATTGCTGCCCCACCTGGCCCCATCCACTGCTGGCTCCTGCAGCCCCCTAATCACTGCCCACCCAGCCCCAGCCCCTGCCTGCCCCCAGTTGCTGCCCTGCGCAGCCCCAGGAACTCAGCAATTATAGAAAAAGAAAAAAAAAGAAAAGAAAAGAAAAAAGCCTCACACTAACCGGCAGTAGCAGCAGCCACTGGGGTCACTGGGGCCTTATGGCAGAGCCCCCCCACACACAGCACAGGGTAGCGGGGGACAGCGGGGACTGACCCTGGCTGCCTGGCACCTGCACTGCCACTGTCCCATTGTGTGGGTGCGGCTGGGATTGGCAGGGCGCTGCACGGCTCCGAGCACTGTTGGGCAGCTGGGGCTGCTGCGGCTGTCACCTGGGGCCCGGCACTGCTCACCCCGAGTGCCCCAGCTGCCTGACAGCTTGCAGTGCTATGTGGCACCCTGCTGACCCCGGGCCGCACCTGCACAATGGGGCAGTGGCAATGTGGGTGCCAGGTGGCTGAGGCTGGTCCTTGCTGCCCCGTGCTTCCTTGTGCTGTGCGGTGGGGTTCTGTCACGAGGCCCCAGTGACCCTGACTGCTGGTGAGTGCAAGATGTTTGGTTTTGTGATTTTTTTTTTAAGTGCCGGGAGGCTGTGGCTGGGTGGGACAGCCATCGAGGGTCTGGGGGTGCAAGCAGGGGGTGGGGCTGGGTGAGGCAGCCATTCATAGAATCATAGAAGCAGGGTCAGAAGGGACCTTGTAGATCTTCAAGTCTGACCCCCAGCCTGGGCGGGAGAAAAACTGGACTCAAATGAGTCCAGCCAGGTAG
>NW_017729029.1:24450261-24453280 GCF_001723915.1 Gavialis gangeticus | reverse complement strand
GCGACACCTGCATCCATTGCCTTTGTGACCTGATCATAAAAGGCAATCAGGTTGGTCTGACATGACCTGTCCCTAATGAAACTGTGCTGGTTGCTTTTGAGCATTATCCCTGAAGCCGGCCCATCGCAGATGTGCTCCTTGAGGATCTTTTCAAAGAGTTTCCCTAGGATTGAGGTAAGACTGACAGGCCTATAGATGCCTGGGTCCTGTCTCTTCCCTTTTTTGAAGATGGGGACCACGGTTGCTATCTTCCAGTCATCTGGCACCTGTCCCGAGCACCACGAGTGCTCGTAAAGCCATGCCAAGGGCCCTGCAATAACCCCTGCTAGCTCCCTCAACACCCTGGGTTGGAGAGCATCTGGACCCGCTGACTTGAACACGTCCAGCCCCTCCAGAAGCTCTCTAACCCGGTCCTCCCCAACCTGAGGTCTGTGGGGGCTGCAGGAGTTGGTGGGGGATGGGGCTAGGCAGGGCAGCAATCTTGGGGGCTGGGGAAACAAGTGGGTAGTGGGGCACGTGGGTCCTGCAGTGGGGGTGGTAGACCCTGTGGGGGTCACGTGGTCCCTGTTGGGGGCTGTAGCCTGGGGGAGATAGTCTATGAACTGTGTGTGGGGGGGCTGCACCCTGCAGGGGACAGGGGCTTCCACCCCTCCTGAGAAGTCCCCCACATTGTTCCCCCATGATCCACCCCCACCTACTGACACACCTCACAGCCCCCCACATCTCTCCACAGCCATCCACATCCCCCCACCCCTCTTCCCACCCTTCTTCTGCAAACCCTACATCCTCCCAGCACGCACCCTGTGTGCCCAGCTGCCAGGCAGGATGAGACCTACTGGCAGGAGCGGTGCCTGCAGGGGCAGCTGTTCTCCCAACCTGGCTAGTGAAGGGATCAGGGGGAGCTCTATCTTCTCTATGGTAAGAAAGCTGAAGGCAAACAGAAAAACATATAGGTATTTAGGATTCATTTTATGATGATGATAGAGACACTGGTAGGCTTCCAAATCACTTTAACACTAGATATATCAATAAAACATTGCCCAAACGATCACCGTCTCTCTTGCTCTCTCCCTATATATAGTGGTCTTTTGTTTCAATTGTGGAAGAACATGGATTTTGGGGTATTTTATGGAGTGACTTCGGGACTTTTTATCAAGGATTTTTCAGTTTTCAAATGGGGAACACCAAAATGCCTGCTGGGAGGCAAGTGGCAGGACCCAGGCAGAAGAGCCTGCTCAAAGCTAGCACCTTAGACGCAACTGGAGGTGGCTGATATCCTGGCTAATTGGGGCCAGGAGGACATGCCTTGACCGTTCAAAGCAGACCTCCACACTGGGAACATCTTCTGGAATATAGCTGCCTAAATGTTGAGGCAGGGCCACACATGGCAGTAGTCCTGCACAAAGGCAACTCTGCAGCCACAGCCCACTGGCAGGTGCAGAGCAAGACACAGCCAGGCAGCAGCCCCCACTGCGAGACTGCTGTAGTGAGTGGAGGGTGAAGGTAACTCTCAGGGCTGCTTCAGCAGTCCAGCTGGCACAAGGGGTAGTGTCCCCAGGTACCAACTGGCTGCGCTCCAGAAGCTCCTGAGAGTGCTACTTGCCAGGGCAGCTTTTTTGGACTGATGGGGCCAGGGCAGGGCAGCTTTTTACTTTGCCGGGGCTGGCACTGAGACAAAAAGCCTCAACTCAGATTTGCACTCTTCTATATGAGACACTGCAAGTGCATGTGCCTGCATGTGTGGATGCATGCATAGGGTCCACTCTACTATGTTTTTAGGACTCCTCACTTCACTTACAGACTTCTAGTTTCATCAGTTTAATTTCTACAAAGCCAAATGCAAAAGCATAAACAAACCTGAAAAGAAGTCAAAGTAATAATTGGTTATAGTCAGCTGGTTATTGTTAGTAACTTTTCAGCTCAAGGTGGTAGGATGGCTGTTTTATACTATAGTGTCCTCAGATGCAGATCTGGAGTTTTTTTGTACAAGATAGGGGGGGAAAAAAACAAACCAAAATAAACATTTCCTGATACCAGTCTGAGAACCATAGAAAATATGCTATTAGGCTCAAGAAAAACCATAGTCCAGGTGTTTAATGCATCCAACTTAGAGCCATGACTTAGATCAGAAAATAAAAAAGGTACAAATGGAGCAAACAAACAAAAAAAGTAAACAAAAATCTCTTTTTCCCAGTTGTCTCTATGCTTCCTGTGGTTTCACCAGAATCTGGAATGATCCTGTAGTATGTTAACTAGATCTGCTCCTTAAAGAAATGAAGTCTGAGTGTGCATAATTTTCAATCTTGATATTGGTATGGTCAGTGGTGTACTGATGGGTGGGAGGGGCCATGCCCCTGGGTGCTGACTGGGGAGGAGGGCAGTGCTGGCTGGGCCCTCCAGGGCACACTCTGTCCCCTGGCAGCACTTCCAGGCTCGGCGATTGCCTGCTGGGGGACCCTGCTCCCTCCTCATTCGGTGATTAGCAAATGCAGGCATTGGCCCGCGGGTGTCGGAGCCCCAAGGTACCTCACTGGCTATGGTAAAGGATGTTGGGTTCTTTGTAAAATCCAGGCATAGGTAATTAGTGCATAAGGTCTTATAAATATTTGCAACCTCTTTCCACCTAGTGAGGCATGTGTATTCAGTCCACTGTTGTGACTGAATACTTTTTAGAAAGCGGAGAGTATGTTTGTAATATTTAAGCCTGAAAGGCTTTTGTTGCAAAGTCTCTTGAAAAGAAGGTCAGTTCTCTTCTGAAACACTCATTAGTGGTATAGAGAAGTCTCAGTTCTGTCTGTGTTGCCCAGGATTACGGGTATAAGTAAAAAAAAACAAAAAAACTGGGTAGTGCCAGGAGGAGGTAGAATCAAGTGATTGTATCTCAACAGGGATGCAGAAAAAAAACAAACCTCTTCCTTTCTCTAAGCTATTCTTTTGTATTTTTGCTGTCCTTTTTAGAACATGATGCCATTGGACATAGTTTTGTAATACATTAGTGGAGCACAGTGCTGTATATATC
>NW_017729029.1:24443859-24445261 GCF_001723915.1 Gavialis gangeticus | reverse complement strand
GCAAGTAGGTTGGATTGCATCTATCTTCACTCCTGGCTGAACCTCTAGACCCCCATCTTTATTTGTAGTGTCCATACCCACAGTGATGCCACCAGAGGCTGAGATGCCAGGCACTTCTCCCCAAGATCTGCACAATAGGTGCTGCCAGCCATCACATACAGCAACTGCACTGCTGTATATAGTTGCATGGGTGGTTTTACATGCATTTCAGGCCAGAAGTAACTACTGTGGATTTATTTTGGTTTGTCTTCTGAGTGTCAAACCGTGACTTCGGCAGCATTTTGAATTGTCAGTAGGTAATCCACACACCAGCATCTGCTGAGTTGCCCTTCTACCCTAACATTTTGGCAGACTGATACACTTGCTCAATATTTTCTGATTAGCAGACTCGAATTGTATCATACTGGTATCCATTTCTGTTTCTGTTACCTAAGAGTAAAATACCAACAAAAACCATTATTTTTTTCTTGATGGATACAGTAGCAAAACAAAAACATTTCATCAAGATTTAGATCTGCAGTTAGTTCCTGGTAATTTACTCATGAGTTTCCTTTGTTGCACAAGGACAAACTCACTACTTTGGGACCATATCAGGCCTTGTCAGGAAGTTTTAAGGCTGGAATTTTTAAAGGAGTATGTCAAAGTTGTTATTAATACACTATCTCCCTGGAGTGTCCTGGAAGAGAGATTCCTGAGCATGCTCCTCCCACTTGTAATTGTTCACACATGCCAAGTTTGGAAATTCCAGAATGAAACCACTCTGGGAAATGGACCCCTCTTGGTTGTTCATGGCACTTTGGTCTGAGATTGCCACTGGGATGCTTAAAAAATCTAGTTCTGGGTTTGGTGCATGCAAATGGGATTGGGTTGGAAGTGTCCTTAGAAACATTCCTCCTGAGACATGAGATTTACATAGCCTCCTCGCTGTAATGTCCAAGGGCCTCATAGTCTTATCTATCCTTATAATATTCTCTGAGGTAGAACAAAATTGTCTTTTTTCATTTTGCAAACACACATTGGAGGCATAGAGAAAGCAACTGACTTTCCCAAAGTTTCTGTAATCCAAGGAGAGGACCTTAATCACTCATCCATCTTTCCTCTCGGGTTTCAGTGGGAAAGTTAATTTCAGTGGGATTGTGGTTCCTGTTAGGCTCCTTAGAAAATCTGAGCAGAATGCAGCTTTACACTGTACTGTAAGTCTGTGTCTGAAATATTTGGCACATATACCTTGTTCTTGTTAGTGCTTGTTTTAGACATAGAGCTTAGTCCTTCGTGGAGATGAGCAACCCCTAAAGGTGCTGAACATAATAATGTTAATATAATTAGTCATTTCTAACATAAAATCACTCCTGCCATTTTTCTTGCTGTATGGAGGAGCATGTGAACTGGTTTCCTATTATGT
>NW_017729029.1:24433355-24438859 GCF_001723915.1 Gavialis gangeticus | reverse complement strand
TTGTTTTAGACATAGAGCTTAGTCCTTCGTGGAGATTAGCAACCCCTAAAGGTGCTGAACATAATAATGTTAATATAATTAGTCATTTCTAACATAAAATCACTCCTGCCATTTTTCTTGCTGTATGGAGGAGCATGTGAACTGGTTTCCTATTATGTTGTATCATTTAGGTTTTCTATTTGTATCAGCTGGGAACACTTCCCAATTACTTTCTCCCCTCCTTGTACTCAAGGATGGGTTATTTGACAAGGCAAAACTTAATAAAAGAAAAGCACTGATGAGCTAGTTTCAACTGGCAATAGAACAAAAAAACCATAGGCAGGAATGGGAAATGGAAGTATTCCTTGAATCTGATATACCTTTCCCATACTCAGTTGGGTTTAGATGTAAAATGACACACTTCTATCCTTATAATTTTCATCCAAGAAATGTTTGCTAAGGTGATGGAAATATTGTAATAGGTTGGGTGCTTTGAGTAATGGAGGTATACATTCAGCAAATTCTAACCTGTTTCCTGGCTGCAAACTGAAGTCAAAGGAATCATATCAATGTAAGTGTAGAATACATAAGATTAAAAGCAGCCCAATGGATCCTAATCTTCCTGTTTAAATCAGTGGAAGAACTTTGAAGAGATCTCGCTGGGATCAATACTGATGCAGAGAGCTATTTTTTAAGTTTACAGTTGCTGGTGCTTATACATGGTCTATTTAAACCACAGGGAAATTACAAATTTCAATTTCCCTTGGAATATCTTCATTATTAGAAGGCATTACCAGAATATCATTTGTTGTCAGAAAAGCAAACCCTGTTTAGGTTTTTTAATGAATCTCTGGGGAGATTCAGCAGACATAAAGGTAGAAAATGCTGTAAATATTCTTCTGAGGATAACCATTAAAAGAGAAGATGAATGTAAGTTATCTTTACAAAACAATATCTCGAAGGTATTGTTACAAACCAAAGAAATAGATTATTTCAGTGTTCTGAAATGCCATATTCTGTAGCACAGCATAAAGTAAGGTTTAAAAGTAACTGTTCGCAAGAAGTTCAGACTCACTAATTTTCCTTGGACAATATACTGGGAGCACAGCATAGCTTTGAATGTGAGCTGAAGGAGGTTTAGAGTAATGTTTCCTAGGTTTCTAGACTAGGAAAAGCAGTGGAACGAGAAGGAAAAAACAAAACAAAACAAAAATACCCTTTACTTCATAGTTAATCAACTTGAAGAACTTGGGTTGAAAATCTGATTTTGAAAATTAACTAGAAATGAATTAATAAAAGCTCTGTCATTTAAGTAAATTCTGAAAAAAAAGCAACTCGATTCTCTTGTGAATCAAAAAGTGACAGCAGAGGACTGCTAAAAGGCTTGCTTTTCTACAGAGCTTTTCAGACCCCTGATTAGTCACTCAGGCTTGACTGAGCCAGCAGCATGCTATTCACAACTCATAATTAGTGGGCTTTGTGATGAAGTTGTGTATTTAATCTTTATTTTTCTAGCTGAAATATTGCAGGTTCTGTGAAAGAAGAGGCTGGGAATATATTTTTAGAAGCTATGGTGCTAGTAAATATTTTGTCTCTGTATTAACATGTTGTTAAAAGTTTATTCAAAAGTTTTAAAATAAGTTTAATCTAAGATTACAGGGTGATTTTTTTTTTTTTTTTAAATTTGAGTCTTCAAAAGATGCCTAACATTAGCCATGAAGAATCTATCTGTTTTCATCTCCTAATGAATTTTGTCACTAGATATGTTTTGTTGGTATGCAGTATATTTGTTGTCCATTAAGTTACAAAACTTTGATAACAACAAAATGTGAACTGTGTTTAACTGCATCTGGCCTGAAATGCAACAACAGTAGTTTCATATTCATTCAGCTTTCCAAGGGGTCACACCTCTTGTGAATAATATGAATAACAGACTACGTTATTCAAAGTGCCTCATCATTACGAAGAGTGTGTTTCAGCTGACAGAGCAATTCACATAATGACTTTACCAGTTCAGTAGTGGACTGTGAATTTAGTCTTTTTATTGCAATGGAAATATTTATGGGCTCCAAAATAAAATTGCTGCCTTCCTAGAAAAGATTGTGGTGTCTGTGGTTACGCTGCTTTTTGTGTTCTTAAAAGTATTTCTGGTCATGGATGACTTCTTCATGATACATGTCTGCTTTAAATTAAAAACATAAATATATGGTTTTCTGTGTTTCTATGAATTGCAAAAGTGGTATGGTTATATGCCTAATTTGGGCCAGGCTTGGGGCTTGCAGGTTTGTGCTGGTTTCTTCTCTACACTAACCTGCAACTACACAGACCTGTTCTCCTCTTGAGAAGGCTGTCAGTCCACTGAGTTGTAAGTGTGCCTGAGTGAGGACAAGAATGAGGCCAATTAAATTTATTTTATACTGTATCTAGAGTGTCAGAACATGGAAAAAATCTCCATTAATGCAGCATCCTTTGTGATGTAGAGTGTAAGTGAGGGAGCAGAGAAACAAAACTCAGATATAAGTTTCGTCATGTGGAATAAAAAGGACCTTATGTCACATTGCATAATATCAGTGTTTGTGTATCTCCTGAACATCAGTGTTATCAGTTTAAACAATATGCATGTTTTTAATTTTTTCATCTTTTCTATAGATTTACATTCAGATTCTGATATTATAGGATGTTGAGCTGGCCCTTGCTAATTGTCTTTTTTTTGTTACTGTCCTCTGTGTCTGTTTTCTACTGATCTCTGTTTTTCTTCAGATCTGCCTTCTAACTCTTGCAAAGAGAGCATTTTCTTGTTACACATGGAGTAGGTGTCAAAAATAACTCAGAAATGTTAAAACTGTTACATGGATTTGCAATTTTGTTTTTAAAAGCCAGCAAATGCATACATAGCTCGGCTGCCAGAATCAAGTGTTAAAGTTAACATCTTGTAAATAGCTGTATGTTGCCATTATCTTCAAACCCTGCCACTTGGGAAATATGATTGGGGTTCTAATAAGAAAGTTTGTTCTTCTCCCTCCCCCTCTTTGCTTCTGTAGACACTTACTGAAGAGTAAGATTTAAAAGTTGGACAGCTATTGGCAGGGCCTTGTTGAAATTTTTGCTTTCAGCTAATTACTAACAAATGCCCAGATTGCTTTCATTCCACAACAAAGGATCTAAGGAATAATTCACTTTACGGAAAAAAACAAACCAAACCTCTGCCTCAATGGTTTTTCCTACAAAAAACCTAAAATTGGGAGAAGTCAAGAATTTTGCATTTGAAATTAAATTTAAATCAAGTATTGTGTTCAAGGCACTGAATATGTTTACATTACAATAAGAACAGTCATTGCCAAACAAATAAGGGTTTGCTTACAAGGCAGTGATCCATGGCTGATGTAAATTGGCATAGTTCCATTGTTGTCAATGGAGCTACATATTTATATCGGCTAGGGATCTGACCTATTCTATGTAATTCAAAATGATGAGATAAATTACAGTGTCTCTCTTTGCTAGAAGTTTTATAAGACATCTGCTTAGTTTATTTGATTGAACGGATTTTTTGCTATTCATTTGAAAGGGGTTGGTTTATTGGTGAAAAGGTATGACATTAGATTCTTAATAGATTTTCAAAGTGAGAGAATTTTATTTTTTAAATTTAGTAAACATATATCTAAAGGTCATATTTTTTCACTGTAAAATTATTATTGGGCTCTCTAGCACTTTCTGTTTTGGGCCTCAGATGTATTTGCCAGGAACTGAAGCTTGATATGAGTTCTGGTACATTCTGCTAGTATAAAACTGGTCTCAATTTCAGGAAAAAATGTCAAGAATTAAAAAAAAAAATAATAAAACTTGTGATTTTTTTTAAAGTTAAAATGCCAAGGGAATAAAGGTCACTATAGGTTGATGAAGAACAACAATATATTTTTTAGGAACTCTTCACAGTTTTTTACATTTGTTTTGAGTTCTTCATAGGTAAATTAATTCTCCGTGGTTCTCCTATCAACATTTTTTTCCAAGGGCCCATGTATCATCTGTAATTAGTTTGCTTGTGTATGGTGTTTTTCTTTCTTTTTTCTTAGTCATTGCACTCTGCTTGGAGCTATGTGCTGTGCTGTGACTGCAACTTGGTCCTTGGCTCAAGCTTGGTGAATTTGCTGCAAAAAGTATTTTTTAAAAATAAATGGACTTGGAAAATATTAAAGCAAAGCCGAGAAGCATAATTTCACGGACTTTGAAGCCCTGGTGAAAGCATGTGGTTGAGACATCAAAATGCTGAGGCAAATGTGCCAATGGAGTGAGGTGAAAAAGTGCTGAAGCAGTTGGGCAAGGTGCCACTATCATGGCAAAATATTCAGGAAAAACTTTAAGACACTGGAGTATCAAGACAATGAGAGGGTTTGAGGCAAGGCACCAGGGCAAAATATTGAAAAGCCCAAGACAAAATGCCAAGACACTGGAAGACAAGAACTGAGGCAAAACATTAAAGTCTCGTGGCGAGCTGCCTAAGTGCCAGGGGAAAGCACTGAAATGCTGAGATAAAACATACAGTGCCAAGGCAGAGTACTTAGTCCTCTGGAGGCAACTCCCCCCCCAAGCTTTTCAAAGCAGTAATGATGAGGTAAACTGCTGAAAACAAACTGAAGAGCCAAGGGAGTCGCAGCAGGAATCAAATTTGTCATCGTAACTGGTCACCTTTAAATTACATGAAGCTGCATTTTAGAGGAAGATGAGATTGTACGATGACTGTCTCCATCTGAGTTGTAGCTAGCCTACTGCAAAGTGAAAGGGTGCTTACGCCAATATCAGAAGACCTATTATAGCTTTGGTAGACCTATGAAACTTGCATAAATTACCCAAAAGGATAGGATAGAAATACTTAATCTAAAGGAGTGTAACAAAGGCAGGATTTTAGGTCACAGTGAGAAGTGGTATGGTCATTTTGTTCAGCTGTTTTGGGTGGGGTTTGAGATTTCACATGCTCTTCTTAAATTCTGCTCACAGTTCATACCAGACGGGTTATTGCTAATAGTAATGTTGATTAAAGGGCACACTTTGCATTTTCCTTTTGTGATTTCTATGCATTTTGCTCTCCACATGCATTTTGTGTAAACCCTTTAAAAAAATTAATTGCTTGCTTGCTTCTTCAGGACACTTAAAGTCAGGGTGTTTTCTTTACCCTCCATAGAATTAATAACCTTAGTCTAATTAATAGTCTTAGTGGGCCAACTGTTTTGTCTTTGGAAACCTGAGGTTCATAGAATCAATGAGTCAGAAGGGACCTAGACAGATCATCGAGTCCAACCCCCTGCCAGGGGCAGGAAGGAGCACTGGGGGTGGCAGGGGTCATAAGACACCAGCCAGGTGCCTATCCAGTCTCCTCTTGAAGATTTCCAGGGAAGGTGAGAGCACCACCTCTCTGGGCAGCCTATTCCAGGCTCTGGCTACCCTTACTGTGAAGTAGTTCTTCCTAATATCTAACCTAAACCTATCCTCCCTCAGCTTGTGGCCATTGTTCCTGGTGACTCCAAGGGGGG
>NW_017729029.1:24432487-24433335 GCF_001723915.1 Gavialis gangeticus | reverse complement strand
TTGTCAGCAGACAGGAACATGGAGGCAAAGAACTTGTTGAAGAGTTCTGCCTTCTCTCGCACGTCCGTCACCAGCTGCCCTGCCCTGCCTCATAGGGGTCCAATGTTACCCCGAGACTTCTTCTTGCTACCTATATACTTGAAAAAGGACTTTTTGTTATCCTTAATCCCAGAAGCTAATCTAAGTTCCAGTGCTGCTTTAGCCTTCCTCACCAAATCCCTACAAGCTCGGGTCAGGTAGGTGTACTCCTCCTTTGTCCCTGCCCCCTGCTTTCACTGCCAGTATGCTTTTTTCTTTGCCCTCAGGCTAGCCTGGATATCTGTCCTCAGCCATGAAGTTTTCTTGGACCCTTTTCCCGCCTTCCCGCACAGAGGAATTGCGTCCTGCTGTGCCCCAAGGATAGCCTCCTTGAGGAAGGACCACCTTTCCTGGACCCCCATACTAGCTGCCCCCTGGGCTCCGAGTGCCTCCCTGACTACTGCCCTGAGCACATCGAAGTTGGCTTTCCTAAAGTCAGGCATTTGTGCTGTGCTAGTTATCCTCCCCACCTTTCTCTGAATAGCAAATTGGATCATTTCATGATCACTGTCCCCTAACCTCCCTTGTACTAGCATCCCCCCAACCAGGTTGTCCCCAGAGACTAACACCAGATCCAGTATGGCGTTTCCCCTAGTGGGGATGAGTACCTCCTGCACGAGGTGTAGGTCCTGTTCTGAGGTTCTGCAGGACCCTTCCCAATATTACCTTATCCTGCCCAGGTTTTGTGGCTAATTGCATGTTCAGTGACATAAATGTAACATGTAAAGAATTGAATACTTTTATACTTGCACAGTATAGTCATTGATCGT
>NW_017729029.1:24415873-24427487 GCF_001723915.1 Gavialis gangeticus | reverse complement strand
TGGCTAATTGCATGTTCAGTGACATAAATGTAACATGTAAAGAATTGAATACTTTTATACTTGCACAGTATAGTCATTGATCATTAGGAAACTAATTTTGCCTTCTGTGGAATCCATTCAATTCCTTTATTTAAGTAGGGTTGCTTCCTTTTTAGGGTGAAAAGAGCTTGGCCTTCTGAGCACTAAAGCAAGACAGCATCTTCAGTATTCAAATCTTTCTGTATACTACTTAATGCATTTTTTCCTTGGATTACTCTACTTCAAGGATAGTCAGGGAACAATGCACTAAATAATGAATTGTTACGTGCGTGAAAATTACTGAAGGCTAATTAAGTGTATATTTTAAAAAAAATCATGCGCACTGATCTTTTGGCTGCTTCTTAGCTGTGGCATGATACTACTAGAAAGGTGGAAGGGTGAAAGATTGGCCCAATCTTTCATTGAGACTCAACCTGAATTAAACTTGTTTCACTCCAGCAGTGGCTGAGGAACCAGACTAATGACCATGAATGGCGAGTGGCCCCGGTGGCTGGAGGAGCATGGCTGTGCCAGCCATGGCAGGAGCCTGGCAGTGGTGAGCGGGGAGCTCTTGCACATGCCGCCAGTGCTGGTGGCAGCACGGGGGGCGTAGCGAGTGCCAACCATGGGTCGGCTACCACCCACATTGCTGTTGGCAGTAGCAGTAGTGGCCAGGGGCAATCATGGACTGCCTCCAGACGCCACCAGCGGTGCTGCTGGTGCGGCGACTGCTCACAGGTGCCACTGACAGTGTCGGTGGTGCCTTTTTGCAGGGTGCATGTGCACCCATGTTCACCCCCTATGCATCACCCCTGCTGATGAAAATTTATTTGTGAAATTGTGTCATTGTGAATCAATGTACATTTGTCATGATTCAAAGTACCATGAAAAAACATACTCTTATTCTAGATGCATGTTTCTGGTGCACCAAGGGTGATGAAACTGCCATTTTAACTCCCTGTATGTAGCTGAATTAAGTAACGTTTTTTCCTTACTGAATGTTTAGACCAAAAACTATCATATTCTATAGGAGGCTGACCTGAGACTACCAATGTCATTTCTCAAATAATTCTCGTCAGGGAAAGGTATTCAGTGTGATATCAAAGGAAAGATACTTTATTCTCGTTTACACTGCATTCTCTTTTGTAATAGTTTTATAACAAATTATGGCCTAAAACTTCCTTGAGTTAGGGATCATGTAGGCTGCATACCTAGCCATACTGTCAGGGAACAGCTTCAAACCTAGGGTGTCAGCCTGGTCAACACATCTGCTCATCCTGCCCGGTCCCCCTATGACTGGTTGCCCAGACTGATCCAGGTTACCTACAAGCCTCCAGCAGGCCTTGATCTTCTTCCCATTCCCTGTCAACACAGTGGTTGGCCGGGGTGAGATGACCCTCCATTCCATCTATAAATGCCCCTGAATAGGAACGAGAAGTGTCTGGGCATCAGGGCTCAACCTGATCATAGATTGCTTTGCTTTCCCCTCTGGCCTTGCTTAATCTCCCAGCTTCTGGACCTGGTTTGTTCTTTGACTCTGCTGTCTGCCTGATCTCCTAGTTTCTTGACTCAGCTTGTTCCTAGACCCCTGTCTCAGATTGACCTCCTGTCTTCCTAACTTAGTTTATTTCTGTAATTTGTTCTCTACCCCTGACCCTGGTTGGGACCTTGATCCTCAAGTAGCCACCAGGTCTGGCTGCTCCAACGTGCTGTGACACATACATTGTAATTTGCTTTATTTTTTTATTTTTTATTAGAACTGCTTCAGAATGACTTATTGATACTTCTTGTCCATCATTGAGTATCTCTCTCCACCTAAGAAGTGCTGTCATGTCTATTTCAATCCTACAGACGTGCTGAAATAGCAAAAAAGTTACTTACACAATGTATGGAATTCCCTGTTGTTCATTTGTTTGTAGTATAGATTATAACAAAGTGATGAACATGAAAAATAGATGTTTGCATTTGTGGTTACCTTATGTATTATGAGTGCATTTTACAGTATACCTCTTTGTAAATATGGTGAGGTGTTTAGAGCTTGCTGCTTAAATCCTTTGAAGGCCAGAAAATTCCATGTGGATGAAAAAAAAGAGGAAAAAAAGGAGTCACTCTCTGGTTTCACCAGATAGGGAGAGAATGGCTGGGTAGGCAGAGGGAGTTCTGAGGGGTAGCTGGCCACTCAGACAGTGCTTAAGTACTTTGGAGTAGTGCTTTATAATACCACACACTAGATTTCACAAGGAACTTGGGAATGTGGTGGGGATTAAGGGACTTGCAGAATGAAATGTGTCATTCTTCTGAAAGGTTGGGATACACTAAAATCCAGGGGGCAAACAGTAAAGTAAGTGCCACAAACCCATCTGTGGGTACCTCCAAGGCCCTGAGTTTTTCCCTGCTTTACTGCTTCTTCCAAGAAACAGGCCAAAGTTTTCCCTGGGATAACTTATCCCTGTCAATTCAGCTTCAGTACCCTCATACTGGACCTCAAAGCTGCTGCAGGGAAACCTCTGCCAGCTCCAGTAGTTTCCCTTGGGTTATGAATGAAATTATAGGTCCCCCTTTCTATAGAGTGGGCTAGCCTGAAATATAACTACCCCAGAAATCACTCTGCACCCCAGGAAGTCAGTAAGAAGATAAACAACAAAAGGATATATTATATAAGAGAAAAGAATCATACAAAATAAATTGACCGTAAGATGGAAGAAAGAACAAAAAGATGAGTAACGTTTCTTTCTCTCTCCTTTGGCTACCACTTAGCCCCCTAGAGTCTTACTAGTATCTCTAGCAATCAGCCTTCCTGCTGATTTTGCCAGCCGTGGCTGCTGGGGACTTGGACCCTTCTTGACTTAGGAAAAATCCAGACCTTGGCCATCTTGGAGCTGGCCCTTAATATAGCTTCAATATTATTATTGTCCCAATTCTGTCTGAATCTCAGAAACCTACAGAAATTTCCCTCCATGGGGACAGCTATTCTAGCTGTTGGGTTCTCTCTCGTATACCTTTGCTATAGAGACACTGATTTTTCCCTTTACTGGCAGACAATGCCTTGGGTACACAATCCAATAATATCTCCTTCTTGGAGTGGCAATTCTTTTTTCAGTAGTACCACAATAGGAAGAGATATTTGGCAGTTCTGCCCACTCTCCTCTCCTTAAGTATGCATCCCATAACATAACCCAAGGGTGTCAAATATGGCTCACAGACTGGATCTGGAACCATATGATCTGGGCTGTGGGTCTCTGGTGTTACCAGATTTACCTGTCCCTTTTGGGGCGTGTCATTTATTAGGGTTACATTTCTGGAGTCTCTGTAATTCTATCCACGTCCTGCTTGTCACTTGTGTTTCTATACAGAGCTTATCTCTCCCTTCTGCAAGTCCTCACTCCCAATGGAGCTACCTTGCAGGGTTCATTTTCAATGGGACATGCTGACATCCTCATATGCCACAGACTTAGCACAGAACTTAGTTCAACAGGGCAACAATAAAATGCAGTCACACACAATGACAAGTTAACAGAGCAAGTCTGAGCGGGCAGGGTTACTCAGAATTTATAGGCTGACACCCTCATGTGCCCCGGACTCAGCATTTCCCAATCTCCTGTCCCAGTTGTCCTGGTAGTAACTCCCTTGATGAGCAGACCCCACAGGATTTTTGGGCTTTATGGAGATCTTTGGCTTAGGTAAAAGAAGTGTTGCTGCACAGCAAATGGGGAGGTTGAGAAGAAGGAAGAGAGTAAATGAGGTTCAGAGAGAGTATGGCAATTAGCTTTTCCATAAAAGTTATTTTAATTTCAGGTATTGTTGCCCTGTTAGATCAGGCCAGCTCTCAGGATCTCACTATTGCGCTGTTAGACGGGAGGGTGTGACACAATTGCACGTATACAAACACACAAAACAATTGGGTACATTCACACACTACAAACGCAGGCACATACACATCCAAACCAGCCTAAGCACATGCATACCCATCACCAATTCAAGCACATACACACTACACACCAAAAATTAGACAACAATCAGTTGTCAATACCCACACACTCTGTGCACATACACGGATCACTAATTTGTATATCACACACACGAAGACGTGTGTGTATATTCACCAGTTCACACACATACCACCCACCTATACATACACACAGGTGACTTCCTAACTTGGATGGTATGGTTTGGATGTGTGTGTTTGGGGTACTTGGGAGACCTGAGAGAAGGTTAAGGTGAGAGAGAAAGTGTAGGGAGTGAAAGTTGCTGGAACTGGGATTAGAACCGGTAGACTAGAGAGAAGCTGGGCTGAGGAACTGAGGCTGGGGTTACTTAAGGTCAAGTGGTCCAGGGTTACTTGAGGTCACTGGTGCAAGGGAAAAAGCCCAGTGGCAAGGAGGAGACAGCCAGGAAAGAAACTGAGGCATCAACCTGGGAGCTTGGGGCTGGAAACTGAGGCAGACAACTGGGAGTTTGGGGGGCAGATAAGTGGTGGCAAGGAGGAAAGAGTCAGAAAACAGACCAAAACAAAACGCAGGGTTTCAAAATAACAGGTTTATTAAACAGACAACACATTACACATTCCCATGAAGTTATTGGTTCACACGTGCACACACGCACACACACACATGCACACACATTCACAATGGCAACAGGAGAAGGAGACTCAGTCGAAGGGTTGGAGTCCAGGTAGGGAAGAGAAGCAGAGTCCAAGTCCTTGGTTGAAGAGAGGGTGGGGGTGATAGCTACCTATCCAGGCTGGAAAGGCGTCTTTGTCCAGCAGGTGTTGTCCAGAGGGGGGGTTGCCGGCAGGGCCTCTGACTGGATAGGTGGTGTGGCATGGTGCTGGTCCAGATGGAGAGGGCATCCCAAGGAGTCAGTCTTCACTACCCCTTTTTATGGGGCAGACTACCTATGGGGAGGGCCTGTCCAGGCAATGTCAGTCCTGTTCCAGAGGGTTCCAGGTGTTCTTACTGAGCATGTGCAGCCTTGGCACAATTGTGGGTTGTCTCATCTTTTGTTTCTTGAATGCTGAGGGTGGTTCCAAAAGCTGGGTTGTTGGTCCAGGTATTGGTGTTGATGGTTCAGTCATTTAGAGGGAGGTATTTTTAGACCTACTGCCATTGTGTCTCAAGCACACTCATTCATCCCCATTCATTCAGAAACCAAGTTACATAGGAGGGGTAGTATGAGTCATAGATTACACAACCAGGCATGGGGATAAGATGGAGGCTTGAGATTACAAGATGGAAACTTGACATGATTTACGATAACTTACCTAAATCATATGGTAGGCCTAAATCATGTAGTATCAGTAAAACAGTAATATAGAACAGTAAAAATCAATATAAGCATAATTATTATACGATATTAAGGAAGAGAAAAAACAAAATAAATACAACTTGCTACCAAAATAAAATGTTGAAGCTTATCCTATGTCTTAGCTCACTTATACTTATCTATAGGGAATAGAGAGGGAGAGAAAAAGTCAGAAATGGTTGGGGAAGGGGAGGGAATGCATTTTAAAATAAAAAAAGAAAAACAAGGAAAACTGGGGGTTTTGCTACAGTATATGAAACGTATAACGACACAATTAGTAATAGCCATACAAGGAGAGACAAACAAACAAAGCAGTTACAATATTATACAGTTTCAATTGGGTATTTGGGGAAGTGTAGCTCAAGTTTGATCAGCAAAAGTCAGGTTTAGAAATCTGTGCCTGGAGTGAGAGAGAGAGGGATGAAACCAAGTCTGATGGTTAGAAAGTGGGCTTAAACAGAGAATGAGAGAGTTGGGGGTCTCACCACTCAGCGAAGCTTGAACCAGTCGAGGTTACCAGGTGTTTAGGGAATTTGCAGACAAACTGTTCAGCTCCTACCATGGGGGTCTTGAAAAGGAGGCTACATAATCACCTAGCTGGGGTCATATGATCCCAGCATTCATTCCTGCTCATGGCAGGGGGTCGGACTTGGTGATCTGCCCAGGTCCCTTCTGACCCTAACAACTATAAAACTAATTTGATCTGAAGAATGAATACTGGTATATTTTTATATTCTTGTTGTAGTTGATATTTTTCAGCATGTTGGTACACTGAAAGGAAGGAACCCTAATTTCAGCTCTTTACTCATTTACTAGAGAGAGTAAGGCATGTGGCTACCCTGAGGAGCCTGCTCTCCACTAGCTGGAGGGTGGCTGGAGAAATTGTACAGCATAAGGAGGACAGCATCTTGCATCCCCTTGTGATCATGCACTGCTGTATTAGCTGGGTCACAATGTCACCTGTTGTAATTAAATTGATTTTTTTTCAAATCATAAACAGGTTCTAGCATATTGTATAGATGTGTAAAGGATTTCAAAACACTAAAGAGATGGATCTATGCCATAGCAACCCAGCCCAGCAATATTTGTCAGTGGAGTATATGAAACCATTTAAACAGATCCAAACATAAACAACGGTTCTTATAATAATTTATGAAAATTTCAGGTTCTTTTAAACATTATCTGTTAAAAGTATTTGCATGTTATGCATACTCACTCAATCTAATTCAAACTAATGGGCAGTAAAGTGACACACATGTCATCACATTGCAATCACTAATTATTTTGTAATCAGTTTTCAATTGTATTATTAGTGTTACCAGTTCAGTTTCATATTGAGAGTTCTCGATATTTAAGAATAAGCATAATAAAGAATTAGTGGTATTTCTGACTGTAGGACCCTCTCTACACATTACTCTTAAAGTGTGATTAACCAGGTAATCATGCCTTAAGTTGTGACTCAGTTATACATTCACTTAATTAATGGCATGATAAAACAAGCAATAAGCTGCAAAGTTATTCCACAAAAAAATGAATTGAACATATGGCCAAGTGCTCCCCTGTAGCACTGTTAACAGAGGGGCTTCCAGCGACAGGGGTGCACCATCCGCTGCAAGTCCTGCAGCTGACAAGGCTCAGTGTTGGAACCTTGTTAGCTGCAGGGCTTGCAGTAGGGAGAACGCTGCCCCCCTGCAAGTGTCTTCAGTTGTGGGGCTTACAGCAGTGGCAGTGTTGTCCCCACTGTGAGCCCCATACCAGTATTGGGTTCTTACTGGTATATTCAGTAGTACATTCACAATTGCAGTAAAGTTATAGACGGTGGGAACTGGAGCCCTTTTCCAATTGTACCGGACCACTCCTGTTCACCATGATTTTTCAGGGATGATGGCCAGAGGTTCTGCAGTCACATCGGCCAACTCCGTCAACACCCTTGGGTGCATCCTGTCCATCTCTGTGGACTTCTACAAGTCAAGCTTTTCTAAATAGTCCCTAACCTGATTTTTTTTCACCACTGTTGGATGCTAATCTTCTTCCCAAACTGCTCCCTGGTGCAGTAGTCTGGGAGCTGACCTTGCCTGTGAAGACGGAGGTAAAAAAGTTATTGAGTACTTAAGACTTTTCCTCCTCATCTGTCACTAGGTTGCCTCCCCCATTCATTAAGGGACCCACACTTTCCCTGATTTTTCTGTTTTTGTTAACTTGTTTGCAGTAACTCTTCTTGTTACACTTTATGTCCCTTGCTAGCTGCAACTCCAGTTGCACTTTGGCCTTCCTGATTTAATCTGTGCAGGCCCTCACCTGTCCAAGCATCCACTTCTAGTAAGCTTCCATTTTGGGTTTAAGCTCACTGAAGATTTCTCTACTAAGACAAGCTGATCACCTGCTATATTTGTAATTCTCCATGCACATTGTGTTGGTTTGTTTCTGTGCCCTTCATAAGGTTTCTTTAAAATAAAACCAGCTCTCCTGGACTCCTTTCCCCACTCAGACTGGCCTTCAAGGGGATCCTGCCCATCATTTCCCTAAGTGAGTCAAAGTCTGCGCTTCTGAAGTCCTGGGTCCATACTCTGCTGCTCTCCTTTCTTGCTTTTGTCAGGATCCTGAACTCAGTCATCTTGTGGTCACTGCTGCCCAAGTTGCCATCCATTTCCACATCCCCTAGCAATTCTTCCCTGTTTTTGAGCAGCTGGTCAAGAAGAGCAAGGCCCCTAGTTGACCTCTGCAACACTTGCACCAGGAAGTTGCTTGTCTCCAGCACTTTCCAAAAACTTCCCTGACTGCCTGTGCACTGCTGTATGGCCCTCCCAGCATATGTGAGGGTGATTGAAGTTGATAATTTTCTTCTTAGTGTACCACTTTAACTTTCTCTCACTGATGCATGTCAGAGCCCATTGTTTCAAGCCCTGCTCCAGTTTTGATGATGAAGTCACATACAGCTATTTAAGTGGCATGTAATTTTCCATGTACCTTGTCTTCCAACATACTTGCTGTTCCTTTTTACTTGTTTGGTTCGATTGGTGGGTAACTATTAATAAGCAAAATGAATCCTCTTGAAACACTTGGCTAAAAATCTGTTTAGCATTAGTTGACTCTTATTACTGAATACATATGCAAATGATTACTTACTTTTTTTAAAAGTATTATTTTGGACCTAGCAATGTTTGCTGTCCACAGTTTGAAGTGGCCTGATATGAGTTATCTATAACTTTAAAGCACATTATGTTCAAATATCTTGTTTGATGTAATGCAAAGGGTGCAAAATCCAGGAAAAACTGATCACGCTAGGTGGAAAAAAAATCATGTTTTTATTGACAAGGGGAGAAATGTTTTCTTTCCTGGTTGATCCTGATTGATACACACAGAATTATGTGTAGCCCATAGGTGACCAATTTATTAAGTGGTAATGAGATTATTTTTAATGTAATATCTACTTTATACTTTCATGTATAAACACTTCTAAACTCTGTAGGTATTTTTAGAAATAACATGATTATTTATATAACTCTAATCATAACTGTTTTAAGGCAGGTCACTACATGGTTAAAGAATGACTTTGCTCTGTGGGTGACTTTAAAGTATATTTTGCGTAAGTAATAATGAGAGAAATGCAATGACAGCATAGTACCTGTATAGAATACTTATTTTTTTTTTCTTAAGGGTGTAATATTCTTAAATATAGGCTGTATAAATCAGACAAAGACTGTAGTAGTAAGGTCAGATTCAGATGAAAGCAATCCTATGTTGCACCATTCTTAATTGCCATTACTTGAGTTAGTCACTCCCCCATAAATAAAATATAAAATGTAATCTGTCAGCTTGTCTCTTTGACAGGAAATACCATCCTGATTGATAAATTGCTGAACAGTTTAAAACTTTAGGATGCTCCATAATAATATGTCACTTTCTTCTCTGCTCCCTTAATTCCCCAGATAGATGTAGAAATTTAGTACTGATATATTTGAACCCAGTTGTGCTGCTTGGCTCCTGTGTAGTATGTGGATTTTATTAGATAGTTGAAAATGTGGATTATTCAGTTTGAAACTGAGGGTTGTTATTGTTTGTGATGCTGCAGGCAAAGTGCACCATGCACATGTTTGGTCACTGCAATACCTTGTGTTGTCCCCATTCTTATTTAAAATTGTGTCAGTACTTCATTTGTAAACTACAGTTTTCAGGTGATTACAAATGAATTTTCAGGATATAAGGAAAGCCAGGTTCCACCTAAGTCATGTTTTAAATTGTGGAAGTGAGCATTTTTTTAAACTTTGAACTAAGCAAGGAGATGATAGTTACACATTACAGAAATTTTTTTTTATATTATACACTGAAAAAGAATGTCAATTAAGACAAAGTTTAAAAAAGTAAATATAGCAGCTGGTAAATTTACAGTAGAGTTTTTGACAGGAACTGTAAAAAAAAAACAAAAAACAACTCAAAACCCCCAAGTTATCCATCAGTGTTTATGGACATCTAGCAAAGTGGCATAACTCTGGCATTCCATTCAAATAAATGTTTAAGCAGTAATGATTGAGCACAAAACATTTCTTGGGGATTAATGATGAACTAGAAGGAATTGATGGCTTGAGGCAGTCAACAGACCTTAGCTGACTATTAATCCCCAGGAAATACTCTGCACCGAGGGATGTATTACTATTTTAAGCAGCGAATGGAAGGGAAAAATAGTACGTCGATTTTTTTTTTTTTTTTTCATGGATGATAGAGAATTCAATTGGTATATATTTATTTTGCTAATGCATTAAATGTGTTACCAAAGCAGCTAAATGTTATCCTAGAAACACAAAATGAAGGAGAAGCTTGTGCAAAGTTATCCACAATGGTTGGGATAAAAACTGCTTCATTGCAGTAGTCTGGGTATAGATGTTGAATTATCAGGAACAGTGTGCAAACAGCAACATTTAACGGAAAGACATACCATACAAATAAACCTTGCATTGTGCTCTGAAAGTGTTAAATATCTGTTGATGAATTGAGGGAGGAGTTAGTGCTTGCTGCTCAAAAAGGACTACTGATCATCATGAAAATGTCCATTCCAGGAACTGTAACAGGGAGACCGCTCAAGCTTATGTTGACTGCTTTAGTAAAAGGATAGTGTGTGGAAAACTGATTGTACCCAGACTGCATTGGGATTTGAATTCCAAGTACACCTTTACTTACCGTGACCAGCAGAATCACTTGAATGTCCACCAAATTTGCTTTAAAATGAGAGGGCTGATGGCAGGTGGTTGTTCACAAGGAGATCTAGATACTGGAATATGTTATTTTAGTTTGTTAACCTTCTGGACTAGGGACAGAAATTGCATATAAACCGGTGTAAGTGACTGGAAACTGGTTCAAATCTGTAATGCAACAAAAGTTCAGTGCACGTAAAGCCCTTTCAAAATGACTGAAACTGATTTAAGACCAACCTAGATGGCCGTAGTATCAGACTTAACTGATATAGGTTAAATTTAGTTTCTTGAATTTATGTCCCAGATCCCCTCCAGATTCACATTATCTCACGGTCCCCCCAGCATCCCAGCTGCCTTGCACCTCTGCCCCTTACAGGGTGGGTGCGCTAGGTTTGGCCCAAGCTGTCTGTTCCAGTTGAGCAGGGAGGCATGCTCTAGGACTCCTCCCCTCCCCCCCAGCTTCTAGTCTGAGCCACTGCAGGCATATGGCTGCATTTTCAGAATCCAAAATGAATATTTGTCCACTTGCTTATTGGTTCAACCTATGCATTTTAGACTAACCTGTGGAGATTGAATCGGTTCAGCTTTGGGCTTTTTGACTGTCTGTACTTAACCCTGGTGGTATTTGGGATGGCAGAGGAGTATCAAACATAGAATTATTACTATAGATAAGTACTTATATTTCTTCATGGGGCAGTTCTTTATAAATTGTGTGTGTTATTTATATTATATTTGAAATATTTGTAGAAAGTTAAATAAATTAATATAAATAAATGAATACATTGTTAGCTTTGTGACCGAGCCATTTCCTCAGTCCAGAGGGAATGTCTGTGCACTTGCAAACTGGTTCAACCTAGGCAGGTTAGACTAACCTGCAAAGATTGAATCAAGTCAGGCTCAGGCTTTTTAAATGTCTGTCCAAGCGTCAAGTTGCTTGTAATTCAGCTAAAGAAAATTATCAGTTTGTTGGTCACCTAAGGTCACTGGGTATATATTCTAGGTTCATGGACAAGGGCAACCCTTTGGTGTTCAGGCATCTGCGTCTCAGAAGAATATTTTTTGCATAATAAGTAGTGTGAGTGCTTTCTCATATAAATTATACCAAA
>NW_017729029.1:24411760-24415812 GCF_001723915.1 Gavialis gangeticus | reverse complement strand
AAAATATACAAAAAAAAAAAAAAAAAAAAAGGGTTCAGCTTCCTGGGAACCTGTTAGAAGTGCCAGAACTAGATCTGAGGCCACCACAGGCAGCTTAAGAGTCAACACTCACCTAAATAGTGTCAGTGAGCAAGGAAACTGAATGACTTATGTTTGCCTCAAAGGGAAATGTAAATCACATTTGTTAGGCTAATGTACGTAGTAAAGCTTTCAATCCTGTGGTGCTCCCTGATTCCATGTGGTAGAGGAATATCGTTTGGCCTGAGGAAAAAAAACCAAAAAACTTTCCCTCAACTTGATTTCCACTTATGCTTAAATATATTGATATTCACTTGCTTACAGAAAAAGGTAACAAAAGGTACTGAATCCAAATTGTATGCATCTTTGAATCCTTAATCTGTTATTCATGTTGATTGACATAAGTTTTATGCATGGAATAGCCATTCAGGCTTGTGGAAGACTTGCTATGCTTCCCAGTAGCAGAGAAAAAATTAGACTTCAAAAGTTTTAAAAGAAATTATGAAAATAAATATTTTATTTTCCAACTACTGGGTGGTGTTTGTGCAAATCTTCTTGTATGTTCAAACTGGTAGAGAGTGTTGTATGAATTAGGCGTGAAAACTGGAGTTGGAGAAAAAATTAGGAGTTATTCATGTCTTACAGGAAAAATATTTTGGAAATTTGACTTCTTTCACTGCGGAATCATTTTTATTATTTTATTATTCTAGAAGAAATACGGTTCTATTAAAAGTGCACAAAAGATCCACATAACGTGGATGCATAAAGTATTTAAATATGCAAACATGAGCTAAAAATGTCCGTTGTGTTTGCTGTATAAAAGATTGTAAATCAGTTAAGAAGTTAAATAACTAATCTTTTCCCTCTTCCCAAGCTGCATAATTTGCTATAACTGTCTATTACTCTGAATACAGTATTCATAGAATTAAGATAGGATAAGTACCAGAAGTTCCTAGATTTAAATAATTGTATACCTTCTTATCATCTATTTATGTTTAAAATATACTGTTTTTTTTTCAGGAACAAAGCTTCACTAAAACAATGCAAAATATTTTAACTCACAATTCAGTATTTCGGTCTGGCCTCTGTCAAACCATTTGGTGTCTTCTCTTGCCAGCTACCTATATTAATTCAGGTCCTCTGGTATATTAAGGTACATTGTATCAATCTGGTTTTCTTTGAAGATGAAAAGCCATGTCTATATTCCCAAAGAGTTTTGTCTTCTCTGCAACAGTGGAAAACATGTACCTGTATAGTGACTAGATGCTTCCTGTTAAAGGTAGAGGGAGCAAAACTGGAAAAAGAATCTTGGAAAAGGCAATTAGGTTTCTGAGAGTGCAGCAGGAAACTTTGAATCACTATTTGTTATGCAACAGCTTCAGAAGAAGCTGAAAGTTGTGTTTTTTCCCTTCATTTTATTTCTGAATTTTCATTGCTCTAAAGTCAATGCAAATGACGCTTGTGTAAATCAGAAATTATTTTAAAAGCACCAGACAGGAAAAAAGGAAAGGAAAAGGTGCATATTTTTGCATTTTTCCTTGGTGCCATATTTTGTTATTTGTTTGTGGAAAAGTCTCTACAACGTTCCCTAGGAAGTTAAGTATAACAATGAGAATATTAGTTTGTAATTGAAGGTTTCCACTTCTGGGCCCTCTGTATAGGAATGAGTTTCACATTTCTTTTAAAGTATTTATTTATTGTCCTCTGCTTTTTTACCTGAGAACTTAATTCTGCCACCTTTCCACATATTGATTTCTCAAGGTTATGGCTGAGACCCTGGGAATGTGAATAGTCTTGAATAACTATTGTATGTGCGGAAGAATGGCAGAATAGTGCCCCAATTTGTTATCTGTACTTAATAATAATTAGAATAACAATCAAAGGTAAGGTAGAATTTGTTTTGCTTCTTGACTATGGCCTTGATTTGGGCACAAATGCTCATTAAATCTTGTGGCTTGTTGTCTTTCAAGATCACCAAGCATTTTCACCACCTTTCATTCTTACTGCTAAAGTCTTGATCTTTGTCATGGTCATCTCTTATATTACATAAGGCAACAGTCTCTGTTTCAAGGCTTTTCACTTCAGTATTTCAATACTTTGAAGTTGGAAGAGACTCCTTGTTCTTTATCACAAATAACCCTTCTGTCAAAACTTTTAATGCAACAACCCTTCCTACATTCTTCACTTCATCAGTAATATCCAAAGCTCTCTGTCTAGCACATACTAGGGTTTGACTTCTGGGTATTTGTCTTTCCTAATTTAAAAAGTAGGTTTTTATGACAAATAAGTTTACTTGGAAGACTGGACTAGAATTTAAACCTTATTTGACTTAATTGGTGAATAGTTATGTGAACAAGTCAGTGGTGGCATTTGCATGCACACTTAACTGCGGGGTAGACTAGCTGCGGAGTAAAGCATCGTTGTATACACATGCAATGCTATTAGGCTGCAGTAAAGTAATTTATGCTGTCACTAAGATAGTACCATCCCTAACAGTACTATCTTGCAACAGGGTAATCAACTGTGATTAAACACATATGTAGACTCTAACCACAGGTGCAAATTGTGCCTGGTCAGTCCGGTCCACAGGGGGCCAGAGTCTTGGTTGCTGCCTAGCCACATGGCTCTGCACTTTCAGTGCCCTCATGCCCCAGTAAGCCCCTCTGCTGCCTGCCGCCACTGCTTGGAGTCTGGGGCTGACCCCCTTGTTCCTCAGCCCTGGCATAAACTGCTCAAATTGCTGTGCCTGGGAGTAGTTTACTCTGGCTCAAACTGCTCCAGAGTTTATTGCTTTGAATTAATTGCACATGTGGATGCACCTACTACTATCTGCATGACTGACTGATTATTTTTAACAGTAAAGTTCTGAGGTTTTAGGGTCAGTTCCTGGGTTTGTAAAACATTTAATATAAACAGTTATATAAACTCTGTTATATGCATTATAAATACACACTCATAGTATCAATTATATAAATGTCACATACACACATAATTCATCTTATTGTATAGTTTTGGTGAAAGTTATAAATAAACTACTATTAATTACTTTCTGTTTTTAATGGCTGCTCTCAAATTGGTATTCTCCTGTGGGTTGTGGTTTTAGGGATTTTTTTTGTTTTTAACTCTGTTGCCTGGAAGGCACTCTATAAAGTGATGGTAATCTTGGGCTAACATTTAAACAAATTCAAGAAAGATGGAAGATGGATCTGTACTTCATGGCTACTAACTATATAATGTTTTTTGGGAATGGGGGCTGAGAAATTTTATTAAAAATTTTTTTAACCAAGGACTGTACATTTTTCTTCCTTATGCAGAACTGCCCTTTCTGGGTGGTGCATAATAGTATGTTGAATTAAATTGCTCTGAAAGGGCACATGCTACCTGTAGCCTTTTTATACCATTTCACTGACAAGCCATGCTTCTGTAGCTGCTGTACACAGTGCTTATTTCTAGCCCAAATCCAGGCATAGCTGCACTGGATTGGACCCATTCAGCAGTACTAGCCTATTGCTACAAAGTTTCTTGATTTTTTTTTTTTTTAATTTAATTAATTTTATTTAATTTTATTTTTTTTAATAGCCAGTCACCAAATCATTCAATTAAAAATTTAGAAGCCATGATAGAAGGTTAAAAGAATTAGAAAAATAAGACGCCTTAAAAAACAAAATGTGCTTTCCAAAATACTAACTGATAAAAAGAGAGAGGCTCACTTACTGTAAATGATTTTGTTTCTTTGAAATAAGTGAAGTGCCTGACTAACACCAGCTAAGGATACAGCCCAGAAAAATATCATATGTATGAACATGTTGCAGTATTAGTAGTAAAAAGATTACAAAGGAAAAAATCTGTTGCAGGAAGGCAGAGCCTGAAACTCTTACAAGAGCTGCTTTTCTAGAAGACTTTACATAGAGCTTTAGAGAGAGCCTGAAAACTTATCTCCATCTCTGGTAGAGCTCTGAAAGGATGCTACAAAAGAAGCAGCTTCTGAATAACAATAATGAGTAATTTCATGCAGTTAAAATCATTTTTAAAAA
>NW_017729029.1:24404332-24406760 GCF_001723915.1 Gavialis gangeticus | reverse complement strand
GCTCAATTTTTTAATGAGGATGGGGTGGGAGATGGTGTCAAAGGCCTTGCTGAAGTCCAGAAAGACTACATCCACAGCGACACCTGCATCCAATGCTTTTGTGACCTGTTCATAAAAGGCAATCAGGTTGGTCTGACATGACCTGCCTCTAATGAAACCGTGCTGGTTGCCCTTGAGTATCATCTTGGAGGCCGGCCCATCGCAGATGTGCTCCTTGAGGATCTTCTCAAAGAGTTTCCCTAGGATTGAGGTAAGACTGACAGGTCTATAGTTGCCCGGGTCCTCCCTCATCCCTTTTTTAAAGATGGGGACCACGTTGGCTATCTTCCAATCATCCGGCACCTGGCCCGAGCACCACGAGCACTCGTAAAGCTGTGCCAAGGGCCCTGCAATAACCCCTGCTAGCTCCCTCAACACCCTGGGGTGGAGAGCATCTGGATTTGCTGATTTGAACATGTCCAGCCCCTCCAGAAGCTCTCTAACCCGGTCCTCCCCAACCTGAGGTCTGGAGGCATTCCCCTCGAGTCCATCTTGCATCACGGTGGGGAAGTCCTGGTCCCTGCCCAAGAAAACAGAGGTGAAGAATTGGGTAAGGAGGTCTGCTTTCTCCTCTGGCACAACCACCAGAAAATACCTACCTGCTTCAGCCTCTGATAGACTGATTTAAAAAAAATCCCTTTATCTCTGTTATTTTTAGAAATTAAAGTTCTATTTTGAGTTGTATTATGGATATAATTCTGACTTGGCAGATTCTTCATAAATTGTAAAGAAATACCCAGATTTCTATTTTTTCTTTTATTATTGTTGCAGTCAGTCTCTCTCAGTATATTTAGAAATCGTTTAGTGAAATGCTTTATGTGTGCTTGTTATTGTACCATTTTCCTGTTCCTACAAGCTACAGAATTTGCACAGATTTTTTTTTTCCTGGCATATAAAAAGCTTTTCAGTTTCTCTGGTATTCAGATTCCTACTTTAGCTTTTTAATTTTTGTTTTGCATTATTGTCAAGATCCAAATGGTTATGGTGGATGACAATAACATCCATACTCTGTACTGTATGCTGCCTTACCACATTATTTCTCAATTGCCCTAGCAACGTGGCTCCTAGAAATATTGCCAGGAATTCTAGGTACTTGTTGCCAGGATGAGAGTTTGTTCATTACCAGCATGTTTATTTTTACCTTTTCGATTAGAACCTAATGCCTCCTACATGCATTCTGTTTACCTGCTTATTACCTTTAGAACTGTTTAACATGTAAATGAGAGATCGAGCCATTAAATATATAGGACAAAAGAATCCAGATTACAAGTAGAGGAATTTATAGAAGAAGGGAACTTGAATGCTATGAAAGTTCTTCTGTATAAATAAAGTTTTCAATTTTTTTAACATGATAAATAATTCAGTATTTTTATATGAATAATTTAAGGAAACACAAAGTGGGGTATCAGCATGACTTGTGGGGGGCAGGAGAGGTTGCAGTTCAAGTTTGATCTAAAAAGATTGCCTTTGTAATGAAGAGGAGTTGAAAGCTTTGATCTATTTATAATGAGTATTCTAAGGGTTTACTAATTATGTGAAACCTGGGAAGAGAAATTCAGAGTCCATTTCTCTGCTTCAGATGAACAAAAATAAAACTTTCTGGAATGTAAAGGCAGAAAGTCATAAAGTTCAGGTGTGTCAGAGGTAAAGGATGACCATCTACAGGATGGAATTTCAACCAAAAGAAGAGTCCTTACTTTAGATAGAAATAAAGAGAAATGTAATTTCTGTTTTTGTCTTTCTTCCTCCTGCTCTTCCTCCTCATCCTCCTCCTTTTGTAGTGGATGACAGTTCACTTAGATACTTTTAACTCCATGCTGGAGCTTTGACATCACCTCCACTGTTCACCTTTTTTCAAAAAGGATAGCAACCAGAAAGCTAAATGATGAAAAGAGTGTAGCTCTTCTTCCCCCTGCTCCCCCTGCTTTGGTATGATAGTCACAAAGGGAGAAAATGAGTGTTTCTCTTACTGCATCACAGATGAAAATCAGATTTAGTATGTTTAGTAATAGAATACCAGATTCATGAAGATTTGGGTGATAAAATTCAATTGTCAAAAAGAGCTTCATACAGACTTCATACAAACACTATACCTGCAAAGCTGGAGCAGAAGAAATCAATCAGAATCCGTGATATGCTGGGAATATACCCTCTGACTAGAACAATTAGATGTTAGTGGTTCAATTGTATTTATACTAAATATCATAGTTGGTCCATTTTAACTCCTAGAAGCATTTGGTTCATTGATGTAGTTTAGCATATAATAATAAAATTATAGATGGTTCTATGTTTCAGAATTTTTGCTTAAACTATGTATAAGGCATCATGTTTTTGACGACAGGTTTAGATTACACTCTCAGTGCTTGAACTAGGTCCAATGGCAATTGTA
>NW_017729029.1:24398222-24399332 GCF_001723915.1 Gavialis gangeticus | reverse complement strand
TGGTTCATTGATGTAGTTTAGCATATAATAATAAAATTATAGATGGTTCTATGTTTCAGAATTTTTGCTTAAACTATGTATAAGGCATCATGTTTTTGACGACAGGTTTAGATTACACTCTCAGTGCTTGAACTAGGTCCAATGGGAATTGTAAAATGTTTATATGTGCTGAAGAATGGTTATAACGAAGTCCAAAGTATTGTCCATATGCCTTCCAAAAATGTCATAGTACATAGCACAATGTTAATTTAATAGCTAATTCTGTCAATTAACTTTTCATGAAAAAACTTATTCAGATTTCAAATACTGAATATATTTTGAAGTTTCTGGGGCATTTGTGAGAGATTTCACAAGCGGGAAAATCTGAAAAAATGTTGAAAATGTGAAAATGAAATATTTTATATCAAAAGGTTTAGTTATTTTAACACATTTTATAATACTGCATATTCACCAATTGACACAATGTGCCACACAGTACAGAGAAACTTGAAATGAGAGAGAGAGCACAGAACAAAATAGAAAACTCAAAATAAAACAAATACAACAATCTACTTGATTTTCAGTTATTTCCAAACATATTTTTATACGTTTTAATAAAATTGACATAATCACATAAAGCTTTTTGGTTTCAATAATATTGCAGTTTTCAGTCAAAACAAAATCACCTTTTTTTCCCAAACTTTTTTAGCATTGCACCTCCAAAGATATTTGTCTTATATCTTTCATGTCATGACTAGTTTCATGTCAGTTTATATCAAAAGTGCTGAAAATAAACTGACTGGCTTTTTTGTTGGAATGTGGAGCAGTCAATGACCAGGAGTAATGTGTTCTGATTCTGAAAACAGAGTCTTCAATTGCTTCTCAGGATATGGACAAATGTACCTTTTAACCTCCTTAAAAGGGTAGGGGAAGTCCTACTCAAAATCTCACATTAGCTTTTATGATGTACCCGTTACATCTCCTTGATCCTACTGTATTAAGTTAGCTAAATCGTGGGATACCAGATCGTGGTATCCCATGATCACCTCTTGGCTGAACTGTTTAACTGTGGCCTTGATCTCACCACGGTCCACTGGCTGGGGAATTGGCTCCATGGTAGGACCCAGAGGG
>NW_017729029.1:24376621-24397735 GCF_001723915.1 Gavialis gangeticus | reverse complement strand
ATCAAATGGTCACAAACTCTGCCGCGGCTGATTCAGGCTGGACATAAGAAAGAACTTCACTGTCCAAGCCCCCAAGTTTTGGAATAGACTGCCACAGGAGGTGGTTCAAGCACCCACTTTGAATGCCTTCAAGACACATTGGGATGTTTATCTTGCTAGGATCCTATGATCCCTGCTGACTTCCTGCCCCTGGGGCAGGGGGTTGGACTCGATGATCCTCTGGGGTCCCTTCCAGCCCAAATGTCTATGAAATCTCAATTTGACTCTAAACAAAACAGAATTGCAGTTGAAATGGTTTTGCTACACTTGGTGGGCACAGTTTACCCAGGGGAAAACAACGGTTACAGATTTTTCCTTTTGTTAGGGAAGTGTACAATCTCAAAGGAGCACTGGCTGGGCTGACAGAAAAAGAAAGTTCTTTCATATGTTACAAACCTTTCTTACTTCAGCATTTAGGGGTTAAAGGTGAATGCTGATTTCATTGTTCAGATCTTCAGAATAGAAAGATATGCCAAATCATCCTGGTACTACTAATAACAATTTATAAAGATATCACTGATTAGCAGTTCTTGGTTTTTTAATTATACAGAGTGCTCAAACAATTTTATTTGATAATTTTCTGCTGATATTAAACAAACCCCACCCCCCACACACACACCCGACGCTACTTAACCTGACACAAATGTGGTTGCCGTAAAGATTTCTGATGGGTTTTTATACTGTTAAACTGGATCAGGAGTAAAGAAAGCTGTCATATACCCCAAATTAAGTTAAGGATTTATACCCTAGGCATAAAATATTCCAGGGGTGTGTTGAGATCTTCATATGGCTCAACAATCTTATATTCCCTGAAGTCAGGAAACATTTTCTGGAAATGATGCCTTTAAGGGTTCATCACAAAATTCCTGATGTCATCATTCCTGATCATAGAGCAATCCAAAAATGTTGTAAAGAGCATCTAGGAGAATCAGCTTCCCACCTGACAGCAAATTCTGCCTCTATAGATGCAGCAGATCTGGAGTACCTTGCAAGTATGGCATTTAGTGTGACTTGTCATAGAATTAGAGAAGTAGGGCTGGAAGGAACCTTGAAAGGTCATCTAGTCCAAACACCTGCCTGAGGCAGGATCATCTTTATCCAAACCTTTCAATATAAATCCATTGCCTTCAAAAGAGAAGGCTGAGGGGGGATCTTGTGGCCTGTTATAAACTGGTTAGGGGGGATCAGCAGGCGCTGGGGGAGTCCCTGTTCCCCCGAGCGCCGCAAGGAGTGACCAGGAACTATGGTCACAAGCTGGCGGAGGGAAGGTTTAAGTTGGACATCAGGAGGCGCTGCTTCACGGTCAGGGCGGCTAGGGTCTGGAACCAGCTTCCATTTGAGGTGGTGCAGGTTCCCACCCTGGGGGTTTTTAAGAGGAGGTTGGATGACCACCTTATTGGGGTCATTTGACCCCAGTGCTCTTCCTGCCATGGCAGGGGGTCAGACTAGATGATCTGCTCAGGTCCCTTCCGACCCTAGAAACTATGAAACTATGAAACTAACCTCTTAGCAAAGCCACACAATCAACCCTGACATGAAACCAAAGACATGACACCCTTATTATTAAGGGGAATGAGCACATATTGTACCTCTTTAACATCAAGCTTGTGTCTAGTTTAAGTTTGCTGTAACTCAGCAAATACAATGTTGTAATCAATTATTTAATTAACCTGCTGCTGTAATTAGATATATTTTACCAATTGAATGAGGCATAGTTATTGCCTGCTAATTAATTGCAGATTGATCATTTTAAAATTTGTTATTGGAGACTAGACTGTTCATAGAATTGATAATGGAAGACAGAGACTGTTACCAGTTCAGTAATGCTCTTGGTAAATCATGAGCCAAAATTGTTGCATGTTTAGTGAGTTGATGGCTTTAATTTAGTTTCTGGTGGAAAGGGTTTAAGTTAGGAACAGCACAATTACATAAGAGGATCCGTGATCTTGAAAAGGTGAGTGCAGGAGCAGTGATGAGATGCAAGATGGGAAAACTGACTTGCTGCTGCTGCTATCCCAGCCATTCCTGCCCTGTTTCAGCAGTGGTTGTGGAGAATGGCTGTATGGGGAGCTGGGTTTAGCAGGAGATAGTGGCAGCAGTGGGCAGGTTCCACATATTTGCACCTGCTTCTGGATTGACAGAGAACACCCAAGCAGGGAGAGGGAACTTCCACCATTGCTATCCCTGGCTGATCCCCATTCAGCCCTGCTAGAGTGGGCCAGGAGCAGCTCTGGAGTTTTCAGTCTCTTCCCTCACCCATCCCTGGGTCAGACAAGGACAGTAGCAGCAGCAGGGGAGGGACTGGGAAAGTGGGAATGGAGGTACTGCTAAGAATAGGTGGGAAAGGAGGGGATGCCAAGAAGGTAGGGGAGTTTTACTAGGGCTGTGAGAAGCTTTGGGTGGTGATTTGATTCGGAGGAGATTTGGCCCAGTTTGGTGGCTGAATCTCCAAATCCGAATCGAATCGGGGACCAATAAAAAGATCTGAATTGATTCAAAGCTCTCCAAATCTTTGGAAAAGATTCGGAGAGCTTCGATGATTTGGACAGTCCTTGTTTGCTACAGCAGGGAACTGGAGCCAGTAAGTAGGGGGTGAGGGAGGAGGGCTGCAGGAGGGGTGAGGGGACCATAGGAGGACCCTTGCCAGCCCCCATTCCCTGCCTACTACTCCAGCCCCGCCCCCATGGCTCTCTCACCTTCGCCAGCTTCTGGTGGTTTAAAACCCCCCCCACTCACTGGGCGCTGCCAAATGGGGGGGCAATCCCCACTGCCTCCTGCTGTCCGCTGTTGCAAGGGGGGTCTGCCATGAGCCCCCGCAAACCCACCTTGCTCCCCCAGCCCCTCCCATAGCTGCCCTGCCTGCTCCAGCTCCGGCCCTTTAAAAAAAAAACCCTGAGTCCTGAAACCCCAGGACTCACCAGCTCCTGCGGCAGCTTCAGGCATGGGGCAGAGGGGGACAGCGGGGATTGCCCCCTGCAGTGTAGGAATGGTGAGTCCAGGGGTTTTTCTCATTCTTTTTTTTTTCCTCTAAAGGTCCGGAGCTTGGGTGGGCAGGGCAGCCATGGGGGGTACTGCAGGGGGGTCAGGAGGCTCATGCAGAGCCCCCTGTGCAGTATGGGGTAGTGGGGGGCAGCAGTAGCACCTGGTGAGGTGGTGCTTTTTTTTCCCAATGCGCCAGGAGCTGGCGTGGGTGGGGCAGCCATTGCCAGTCTGGGAGAGCGGGCAGGAGATGGGCCTGGGTGATTCAGAGATTCGGCCAAATCGATTCAGGACAGTGATTCAAATCATTGAATCAAATCGCTGGCCCCCGAATCGGCCGAATCCAAATCCAAAGCGAATACTAGCCACTTTGCACAAGCCTAATTCTTACCTGTTTTGGGGTCTTAAATATGTCCCTGGGTGCTGATTGTATGGTGGGGTCTTGAAAGCAGAAGTACTGTCACACTCCCTCTGGATCTGCCTGTTGTAATTAGAACTAAGTGATAGTTGAGATTGCAACCTGGCATATGAGGTTGAGGACTGAATGGACTATGAACCAAGAACTCCTTTTTCACTCCTAGTGGTGTTCCCTTTCACCAAAATGAGGCTTTGTACTATATTCTGAAAGTCTAGGTGCCACAGTGAGTAAAACACTAGCAACTGCTAGTGCCTTGTCTACAATACCTCTTATGCTCTTGTTACCAGTAGGGAGTACTGTTTTACCAATGTGAAATTTGTTATAAGTGTATAATGTAGATGCAGCCAGAAATAGCTCAACACTGAAGATATGACAGAGGTCAAAACTAATATTGACTCCCATTAGATCAGGGAAACAGGAGTTTTGTCTGTCTCAGGGGAGGTCAATTGGGGCTAAAGTCAATGGAAGTTTTTGCTGCAGGATTGTACTGATCAGTTCTTGATTGAAACCATTGACTTGTGTGGTTTTATCGCACTTGTTTTTAGTTCATGCCCTTTAGGTGTAAATATTGTTAAATTGTGTGAAATTGTTTTAAATTATGGTAATGTACAATGTGTATATTGTTTTCTTAAGCGCAGGCTGTTATATTTTTTCCCCTTTAATTTCTAGTAGTGGCAGATCAGATGGTGTAAATCAGCAGAAGTTTACTAAAATGGAAATTTGTCGGTGGTTAGGAATTTTCTGGCATTTATCATTTCAGTTCAAACTCAACCTCAGTCAGATTCAGTCTTTGGTAAGATACATTTTCTTTCATATGACATGCCCCCATTTTGATAATGTACCGAGACGGAAAAAAATCTCTTACTTTAGAGTACAGGTAATGGTGGCATCTCCAGTGCTGAGGGGTTGAACATGGTGGCTGGGATCTATATGCTGGGACTGGAGATTTAGGAGTTGGGATCCATGTGGGGGCTAAGCAATGTGTGCCATCCCTAATGCCAGACTGGTGCTGTGGTCAGAGGTGCATAGCATGCCTGATTCTGCTAGTGCTTGGGCCAGTGCTGAGCAGTGGGCTTGCTCTGTCTCCAGTGCCAGCATGGCCAGATCAACACAGTGGACCTGATCATACCAGTGCTGGTGCCTGAACTATGCTGTGCTTCTGGCTTTGATTTAGCATGCGGCTCTGGAGCCAGCATGCAGTCCCAAACTCAGTGCAATGGGTCTAACCCAGCACATGGCTCTAGTACCAGTGTGTAGGGTAAGACTTAGTGTGCTACAACCAGAGTAGTGTGCCAGGTTATACCTGGTATGCTGGATCAAGTACTGGGCCAACCCAGCATACCAGCCCAGTCCAACATAGAGTTGGGGAAGTCAGCCCCCACCCTGTACTGGTGTATGGGACTGTTTCATTCTAAGTGCAGGACTTTGCACTTATCCTTGTTGAAACTTATGAGGTTTCTTTTGGTCTAGTTCTCCAATTTGTCTAGGTCACTCTGAATCCTAGCCTTACCCTCTAGCTTATCTACTCCTTTCCCCACCTTGGTGTCATTTGCAGACTTGCTGAGGGTGCACTCTATGCCATCTTCCAGGTGGTTGTTGAAGACATAGAGCAAAACTGGCCTCAGGACCGAACCTGTCCCTGGGGCACTCCATTTGATGCTGGGTGCCAACTAAACATCGAGCCATTGATTACTGCCCTCTGAGCTGGATGTTTCAGCCAGTTTTCTATCTACCTTACAGTCCATTCATCCAGCCCATGCTTCCTTAGCTTGCCTGCAAGTACGTTGTGGGAGATTGTATGAAAAGCCTTGCTAAAATCAAGGTACACCACATCCACTGGTCTCCCTGAATCCACAGAGCCACTCACATCATCATAGAAGGCAATCAGATTGGTCAGGCATGACTTGCCCCAGGTGAATACATGCTGACTGTTCCTCATCACTGTTTTCTCCTCCATGTGCTTAGAAATGGATTCCTTGAGGATCTGCTCCATGATTTTTCCAGGGACTGAGGTGAGGGTGACTGGTCTGTAGTTTCCTGGATCCTTCTTTTTCCCTTTCTTAAATATGGGCACTGTTTGCCCTTTTCCAATCATCTTGGACCTCTCCTGATCACCATGAATTTTCAACAATGATGAACACAATCTTTTTTACTTTTTATTTGGGGGGGGGGAGTTCAAAAGTCATCCTCACTTTTCACACTGTTTCTTGAAAACCATTTATGTTGCTACTAATCTAATCTAGTTAATCTGTATGAATGGTTTATTTTTTAAAATAAATACAAGATAGTACTTCCTATAAAATGGACATTAGAAAAGCTATGCTAATTACATGAAGAATAATATTTGCAATTTAAAAAAAAATACCACCAACTGTTGTCTCTTTCTGATTCAATATAACATGCAAAAATGAAACACAAATGAAAAAGAATAACAACACAAATGAAAAAGAATAATTACGAAAACATGACTCTAAAAAGGTCCTGACAAACACAGATAACCCTCAGAAACCCTAACATCTTCTACTCACTACCTTTCCTTGTCAAAGATGCTCTAAAGACTAACATAATTAGTTTTCTGCTCTTATTAAATAATAATGAGCATCTGCAATTTTAAAAATATTGCTAGTTGAAATAGTTAATCCCCCTCAGGAGTCCTTTGTTTTAGAACTTATCTCATTTTTAAAAGCTTTTCTTTTACTAGTGTAGACTTTCAAGATAGTTGAAATGAAATATGCCTTAAAGTTGTACCGAACCAAATTTTTGTCTGTGTTAACTACTTCTCAGTGGCCCATCTATGAAGGGTTAACCTCTTAAAATGGTGAATCACAGGTGTAACTATGACTTCAGAATTTTGGCTGCCTGGGAACAATGGCCATAGTCAGTAGGGGCTCCAAAAGGAAAATCTGTGAAGACTGTTGCTTTGGTTAATGATTCTTTTGGGATAAAGGAAGCCCAAACATGATTCCTGTGTGTTGCTCTGTTGAAGAAATTGTGTTCTACTATATACTTTCTTTGCTGAACAAACCATGTATCATTTAGTGTGAACTGAGAGCATGACTGTATTGGGATTCAAAAGATACTTTAGCATTGAAAACCCTTGCCCTCTGTTCCAGTTAGTGGGCACTTATAGCATGGCTCATAGTCTGCATTTGACAGGTGGTTCCCTGTAGAAAAAAAATGTTCCATGAATGAAAATTATAATTTTGTATGAACCTGCTTTAAGGCAGTTGGATTTAAAAATATTTTTTCTGCACATCACATTTCTATACATTAACTGGAAATGTATCCATTAACTAAGGTTTAGGTTTATTAGAATAAACTTCCCCTCTGAAGAAGTAGTCTCTGTGAGTTGAGGTGAAGTTGCATGCTCTGTTTTATGATGTCAAGCTTCAGATACATTCAGTATAACCTCATAAATCTGTCACGCTCAGGACCAAGCACCTTCCAGAAATTTGGAAATTCCATTTTTTTTAAACCAGAGCTGCAGCTGGCTGCAGAGCAGGAGTGGAGATAGTGGGGGGTAGTAGTGGCCAGTCCCAGAGCAGAGGCCACATGCAGGGTGGGGTGGTGGATGGAGGTGGCAGCTACTGCATGCAAACTTCCCCCTCTGCATCCAGGGGGGGCGGTGGGTGGGAGCGGCGGCTAGTCCCGGAGCAACGGCTGGACACAGAGTGGCAGCATGGGGTGGTGGATGATGGCGGCAACCGCCATGTGCAAGATTCCGACTCTGTGTCTGGGGGAGCAAAGGGGAAGGTTTAATAAGTGCTGGATTTTTGAGAATTCCTGATTTTCAAGATCCGGATTTATGAAGTTATATTGTATTTGTTTGCTATACAGCTGATATGATGTCAGGTTTCATACTGAATATACCAATAGGGTCTGAATACAAAAAACTAACCTCTGAAGGATACAAATCTAAAAAGTAATTGGAGCCCAATTAGAGTCCACCTGAGTACAGAAGATAGCATGAAGACTACAAAAGGAAGTTCTTCAACAGCATGCCAGTGTTGTTCAGAATGCATTGTGGACCTTCCTGTATTGACTGTTTTTTCTCAATTCCTCTGTTCTACCACTGGAACAGAAACAGTTGAGGGCTTTGTGATGTTTGTATTTGGTCTACTAGACACTGTGCAGCCCCTAGTATAACTTAGAGCAATTCTGAGGCTGTTTTAACTAAATCCTGTTTGTTATGATGCTTTGCAACTTTTGGTATAACAAAGCATGTTCCTTATGTCACAGCTAAGAGAAGAAAGGGCATAAAGCTTAGATAACCACTGCATTTCCAGAAAGGCTACCTATACAAAGATATATTTTCTTTTTTTTAAGGCATCTTAATATTGTTGGGAGGTAGGGAAGTTGGTGGCGGGAGTCCTATTTAATGAGAATTGGTTTTATTGTCCCTGGGGAAACAAGTAATCACTGTTTGGAAGCAAATTTTTTGAATGCTGTACTAGAAATATTAAAGATTTATCAAAGCAGGTCCTGGCTTTTTACAGCTGCATTGGGCCTGGCTGGAGATCCATCCCTTGTAGTAGTAGTAGTTGCTTTTGTTGTTGTTGTGTTACGTAATCCCTTTTCTGAAAGCCTTCTAGAGAGAGAAGTTGGGGTGATATTATATGTCAGATTTGGCGTTACGATTACTGTTAAATTTTAGGAATTGTAATTAGTGGAGAATTTTGAGGCTGCTGTGTTGTGGTTGTCAGCTGTAACAGCTTTTAATTATTTTTTTTTTCCCCTTAAAGTGATCAGCTTTGGAGGAGTTGAATATACGTTTATGATTTTTATTCTGAAAATGAGCTGACACGTTTTATATAATTTAGACAAAAATATTGTTATTGCAAAAACCAGTGAAATCTGTGAACTTTTTTTTAAGATGTGTTGAACACAGCAGACAGTCACAGTGCTTAAAGGGATTTTACCATCACCTAATTAAAAGAACTCCCCATTCTCTTTAATACAATTCTACCTACTCCTGAAGTGTAAGACTAATTAAGCAAGTCTATAGAGACTTGAATTGTTGATATAACTCCACCTGTTTTTTTTCTTTTCTATTTTACCAAATGCAAGAGTTGTATAAGATTATCTACTGTGAAAATTATGTAAATATTTATATTGCATGTTAAGTTTGTCATCAGTAACTTCTTGGAAGTTTTAGAAAAGATTTGCCAAAATTAGAAATTTATCAAGAAAAAATTCACCTGAACTCTTCATACACCTCCACAGACTTTGACCTTCCCTTTTTAATTTTTTTTTCACGGATAAGAGGTACCCTTAATTCTGCAAAGACTTTTGCACATGAGGAACATAAGTATTTTGACCAATCCCATTGCTTTCATGGGAGGACTTTTTGCTAAAATAAAGCTACAGAAGTGTGGAAGTCTTTACAGGAGGGTCTGGGACACAGGTGCATATGCAGTTTTTACTTATTGCTTCATATTGGGATTCTGGGGTTAGGGAGTGGCATCTAATCCTGGGTCCCCTATTGCTGTGATGTGGGATTTAACACCTTGACAGAGGAAGTCCTTCACGTCCCCCCATGCCCCCAGGAGCCTCTGATCCCCCATACCTGGCAATTCAGGGATTTTGACAGTCAGCTGATTGTTCACATGTCTGGGACTTTACAGGTACCAGTTCCAGACCCTGGTTTAGTCCCCATCCCCAGCTGACAATGAGCTGATTGTCAGGCATTCAGCTTTTAAACTGCTGGTACAGGGGCAAGTAGGGTGACATTAGGATCTTAGCCCTGATTCCAAAATCTTGGACCCTGCTGTGTACATCTGGATAAATCCTAAAATATCACTGTGGGCACCAGAGAAAATCTAGATATTGTTAATTTCAATGTTAAATTGAAAATGCACATCCAAAGGGTAGCCTTTATGACATTTCTGTGAAGCATCAAAAAAAGTTTGTTTCCTGATAAACACTCTTCACCATACATCAGATTTATGTTTTATTTAAAATGAGGTAAGGTATTGGGACATAGCATCCTCTCATGATTCTGGTAGTAGGAAAATATAGAAGGGAGGTAGAAGCTTTTTCCAAATTTGAAACTATTCTCAAAAGAGAGTATGTTTTGGCTGTTAAGAGCCGAAACATTTTCATGAGGTTCCAAATGACTTAGGCCAAATTTCACTTACATTTGTTAAAACTTTGGCTCTTAAATCATTCTGGGCACTTCTGAAAAATTTACCAGATGTGTTTTATTGTCAGATGATGAAACACCACTAATAAGAGTAGTAACAAGTGTGTGCTCCCAGGGCTTCCAAGAAGTAGCCCAGTGACACCACTTATGCAAGTATATACCATATTTTCTCACATGCCACACACCCTGGAGTATAATATGCACCTGGTTTTGGAAGGCAGAATGAAGAAAATGGAGATTTGTCCATGGTTATGGCAGCATAGAGCAGGGATAGAAACTAATCTTCAGCTCACTCACTTTCCCTTTTCTACTTAACTAAAACTGAAATAGGAGGAGAGAGAGCAGCCAGCAAAATTGCTCTGAGGAAAGAGCTTTTTTAGTGGAACATCAAGACCATTAAAGAGGAGAGAGAATCATTAACTGCACTGCAGTTCAACTTCCTGAATAATAATGCAACAGCTGCTAAACTGTGGAGCAGGAATCAAAGCAGGGTGCTTCTAAGCCCGTCAGAAAATCAGTTTCTCCATTTAATATGAGCAGCCTGATGGGGGGGGGGGGGGCGCTGAATTTTGGGGAAAAGGTGTGTATTGAATATAAGAATGTGGTACTCATCTACAGTACTACCATATGTAGGGCAGTGGGAATGGGACACAAGCCCTAGGAGCTGAGTTAGAGGGAGAGCCAGTAGCATCTGACAGTGTTCTGGACTTCTGGTGCCCAGCAGCCCCTTTTCCTACCCTCCACCCCTCCTTCAGTGCTCTGTCCAGGGCACCAAAGTTGTGCCTCTGTTCAGTTTGAGTAAGTAGTTCACAAGCTGACATTTAAATGCAGAGAATGATGGGAGAGTTGTAATTAAGTCCTTTGTCAAGTGCCTAAATGTGATATCTTTCCATTTTTCAGTAGGTGGCCAGTAACTCTGAGATCAGCTTTTCCACTGAATGATAATTTCCTGGTTCTCGGGAGAGCAATCTGAGTAATTTCTAACTGAACGAAGAATGGGATTTGACTCAGTTGTTTTAACCAGGGTCTACTCTACTGCTGATGGCTGTTTTGCTTGAAATTATTTCTGAACTATATTTTTCATTCCATTTTATATGAAATAAAACCATATGCTTTATGGGTCTTGTATTTCTTAGGGTGAATGGCAGTTTTGCTGCATATTTTAAAGGGAGCAGAATCAACCCCTAAAACAATGAGACAATGAAATTGGGGGGGAAATGTATCCTTGTGTAGGAATATCAAATATGTGCTATTCACATTCTTAAAATAATTTCCTATATTATTTTTTAGCTTATTTGATTAAATTTAAGTGTGGCCAAAGGCAGTGGGAAATCTATTTGTAGAAAAATAGTGTTGTTTATTTTATTTCAGTTGTGGGTTGAAACAATTTGTGTTAAAATATTTTAATAGTCTTTTGAAAGCTTTGCAAAACTAATTTTTGTGAACAAAGGATCTTGATTAACTTTAGAAACAAGAAAGGCACTTTATTTTTTATTTTCAATTTTGTGGCATTATTTATTATCTCTTGAGAGTTGTGAGTAGGCTGAATATTATACAAAACAGAGTCACAATCCTACTTTAAGGGAAAGAATTATTTCTCAATTGCTTGTTTGTGTATGCTACATAGCATGTGTCCATGTATATTCAACAGATGCATTGCCATATTCTCATTGTAAGATAACTTTGATACCCTTCAGTTGACTAAATACAGTATTCTACAAAAGTAATCATTGTATAGACTACCATAGAATATTTGTTGTTAGGCACTCGATGGCCTGCTTGTTAAAACATGGTAAAGATTTGTATAAAGGCTATTGGCATAAGGCCTATGGGAGGGGAGCAAGAATAACATATTATTTTAATTAAATGTTTTGTGGGGTAGCACAGTAAAACCTAAAGGTCTGTGGAATGCATGTGGCTGGCGGGGTGGCCGGCCAGGATTGTGTCACTGACGCTGCGGACACTGGCGACAAAAATGGGCATCCTGGAGAAAGGGGAGGTCAGGGGAAACAGGGGAAGAGAGGTAGAGAGCGGCGTGAAGGACTGGAGCCGAGGGTTCTGACAGGGCGGAGGTCTTGGCTGCGGCATCCGTCCTGACGTTTCCCAGAGAAACAGGATCATCAGTAGCAGTGTGTGCTTTGTACCATAGAACAGCAAGGGTGGAGGGAAGGAGAATAGCATCCAGGAGAGCAGTAATAAGGCAGTGGTGAGAGATGGAAGTCCCAGCAGAAGTAAGAAAACCTCGCTGTTTCCAGATCTGTCCAAAAGAAAGGCAGACACCAAAGGCATAGCGAGAGTTTGTATAGATATTACCAGATTGATCAGTGGTAAGGTGACAGGCACAAGTGAGAGCAATGAGTTCAGCAGCTTGAGCACTAGTAACAGAAAGAGGAGCAGATTCAACAACAGTATGATTGGAACAAACAGCATAGCCAGCTCAGAGAATGCCGTGATTGTCTCGAAAACAGGAGCCATCAACGTAGAAAATGAGGTCAGGGTTAGTCAGAAGGGTATCGGAAAGATCAGGATGGGGAAGGGAAACAAAGTCCACCAGCTGAGTGCAGTCATGGGGTTGGCTGTCTGAGGGTGAAGGAAGAAGAGAGGCAGGATTGAGGGGATCACAGTGGATAAGGGACACGTGATCTGCAGCCAGGAGAACCACCTCGTAGCAGGTTAGACGGCCAGGGGACGAGTGCTGAGTCCTGCTGCGCTAGAGGAGGGTAAGGACAGCGTGCGGGACAGCAACAGTAAGGGGGTGCCCAAGGACAAGGTTGTTGGTTTTAGAAATTAGCAGAGTGGTGGCTGCAACAGCGTGGAGACGAGGAGGAAACCCAGAAGTGACTGGGTCAAGGGAAGCACTATAATAAGCAATAGGACAGTGCAGGGAGGGTCCAGAAGGCTGAGTCAAGACACCAGAGGCAGTGCCCTGGTGTTCATGGCAGAAGAGAGTGAAAGGCTTAGAATAGTTAGGCAGACTGAGAGTGGGAGAAAAAGAGCTTGTTTGAGCTGGCAGAAGGCAGATTCATGGACATCTTCCCAGGGTAGCGGGTCAGGGGAAGAGTCACAGGTGAGAAGGGCGAGAGGTCTGCAAAGTCCAGAATAATTAGGAATCCAGTGTCGGCAGTAGTTGACAGTACCTAGAAAACCACGGAGTTGTCATTTAGTCTGTGGGCGTGGGAGGGAAAGAACAGCAGAAAGACTATCAGGAGACAGGTGATAGGTACCGTGAGAAATAGTGTACCCCAGATAAGTAACAGAAGTCTGACAGAATTGGAGCTTAGAGCGGGAGGCTTTGTGGTCCCATGTTGAAAGTTATTTTAAAAGAGCAACAGAGTCAGCTTGGCAATGAGGTAGAGTATCAGAACAGAGAAGCAAATCATCTACAAATTGAACTAGCACAGAATCATGAGGCAACTGGATTGTATTGAGGTCAGACTTGAGAAGTTGGCTATATATGGTGGGTGAGTCATGAAATCCTTGAGGCAGATGGGTGAAGGTATATTGCTGGCCCTGATAAGTAAAAGCAAATAAATATTCAGAGTCAGGGTGAACTGGTATAGAAAAGAAAGCATTACAGAGATCCACCACAGAAAAATAAAAAGTGGAAGCAGGTATTTGAGAAAGTACAGTGGTGGGGTTGAGTACCGCAGCTGTCAAGGGAATCACAAAATTGTTAATAGCACGCAAATCTTGAACAAAACGATAAACAGGCAACCCCTCAGGTGTACACTTCTCCTTCTTTTGGACTGGAAGGATTGGGGTATTACAACAAGAACGGGTAGGTACAAGGACAGCCTATTCTAGGAGACCTTGTATTACAGCAGCAATACCTCTGGAGGCAGCAACTGATAGTGGGTATTGCAGGATTGATGGGGGAGATGCTCCTGATTTAACCTTTATAGAAATTGGGATGGCACCCTTGAGAAGTCCCACATCGGTTGTGGAGTGGGACCAAAAGGACTCAGGAAGGTGAGCCAATAGTTCCTGTTGCAACGAGGAAGAATTGGGCTCAGGTTCCTTTTCCATTAGTGTCATCATCAAGGCAGGAATTTGGGTCTGGGGTAATGTGAGGAAGACTCCATGTGGAGAACAGCGTTTTGTTGGCCACAATTTGCAAAGGAGGTCTTGCCCCAACATTTACAGAGGCGCAAGGACTCAGCAAAAAGGCATGTTGCTCAGTAAGGGGACCCAAGGTAAATGAAAGTGGCTGTGTAACGGGGTGGCCAATGGGTTGATCCCCAATACCTACAGCAGTGATTACTTTACCAGAAACGGGAACCTTAGAAACAAAACCAGAGCTAAGCATAGACAAAGAAGCACCGGTGTCGACAAGAAAAGGAACAGTTTGTCTTCCCACAGTAACAGGTATTGTAGCAAAAGTACTGAAGTAAAGGGGCTAGAGTCTCTGGGTCTTCTCAGCTGTCCTAATACAGATTTTCAACTTCGAGGGGCTGGAGAGGAGCTGGTCCAGGCAGTGGAGTTTGGTGGGGACCTGGCTGAAATGGAGGGGCACTAGCTGAGAGTGGGGGCCCCCGGGGTTTATTTGGGCACTCATTCTTTCAATGGCCATTTTGCTTACAGTAGCGGCAGACATCATTGGGAATGTCAGAGGGACCGGGTGGTCGGGCCGAGCGAAATGGTCCCTCAGAACGCCGTGGTCTGGCGCCACTCTGGAGATCTCTGATTTGCAAAGCCATCAGTATGTCCTGAGCCTTTGATTTTTGCTATTGGGCTTTAGTAAAGAAGTGAGTGGCAGCAGCGAAAACTTTGGTGAGGGGTTTAGTTTCCCACCTGATCACGGCGTTTTGCAGAGGCTCGGAGATCCTAGGTAACAGCCCTAAAACAAAGGTTTGAATAATCATGGCAGAGAGGCTAGTTTCTGGGTCCTGGCTGCCAGAATGTGCCTTAAAGGCTTGGATCAGGTGAGAATAGTAGTCCACAGGATGTTCTTCTGGCTTTTGCTTACAGGTGGAAATTTTGGACCAATCTGTTTTTTTGGGGGAGACCCTGGGGATGGCCTCAAGTACCTGTTTATACAGGTTCGGCAGATGGTCTTTGCTGGGGTCTTGAGGAGGCCAGTTGGCCGCTTTAAGGAGAGTGTCTTTATGGTCTCCAGGAAGAAGACCACTGAGGAGCATCTGAATATCACCGTGGGTCAGCTTATAAACCCCATAGAGGGTTTAGAGTTTTTGAGCAAACCCGGTAGGGTTATCATGGAGTTTAGGGAAGGTAGTTGACCAAGAGACTATTTCTGATAGTGAGAAGGGGACATGGACCACCACGGGTTGTCCCCTGGCACAGGGTATTCTCGGAGGGGATGCTGTGCCCCAACAAGCTTTCCACCCCAGCGAGCCTTCCTTATAAGGGACCTCTGGCAGTCTACCTTGGTGGTAGCATTATTTCGGTTCCGGAGGGTCAATTTGACCGGGGTATTCTGCTGGTCTAGGGAAGCTGAGTGTATGGTTCACCCATCTTGGGGGTCCAGGGGGACGTCAGTTTCAAACTGGTCCCCTGTGGGAGAATCAAAAGTGATGGTGGTAATGGGAGACGAAGGACCATGGGTAAGGGTTGGTGGAGTTGTTGGGGAAGCCGGTGCGGCGGACGCAGCAGCGCCTGAGGCTGTGGGACCAGCAGGCAGTGGCGGGAGTGGGACCCAATGATCCACCAAATCATCTTGGGGTGGGTCATCTAGTGGTGGAGGCAAAGCGGGATAAAGCCTAGCTGGACATGGTGAACAAGGGGCAGACGGGGTCAGCCCTTGACACTGGAGATCTTTAACTTGATTTTGAAGGTGATCAATTTGCTTCTTAAATTTTTCTTCATTTTCTTTATAGGAAGCTACAAGGGAGCATTTATGGCGCTTTTTGGACTCGTCTTCCATAAGTACCAGGCTTCCATTTGAACAGGGTGCTTGCTTTCCAAATTTTCTCGGAGATGTTTGAGGATATGATGATCCCACCACCCATCTAAGGGCCAGCGCAATTTGGGGTCACCATCGGTATACCGGTTCCATTTAATTAAGTACTGTGTTGACCGGGGTCCATATTTCAGATACATAAACTGGGCAGGATCCTGCTGCGGGACCTTAGAGGTCCCGCTACCCATTGTCACCCCTAGGACTTACTGACACTGAAGCAGGCAGGTACTCACCCTGGCCAGGGATTTTTCCAGAGCCAAACAGACGCATGGTAGATCAGGGTCTGGGGTGTCGAGTCCACAGAGCCGAAGAACTGAGTCGAGGATAGCCTTCTCAGAGCGACGGAGGCCAAGAGCTGAGACAAGGGTCCTACTCGGGGCAGTCTGTGTGAGGACACCTCCCGGGCGAGCCCCCAAGATGATGTGGAAATTCAGACAGGATCACTGTCTGGCTGTCAGAAGCACTTTATTTTGCATGGCCACGGGAGAACAGCAAGGGGCAGCTCGTTCTCAACAAAAAAAAGCACAGATTTCTTTATATACTGATAAATCACATACAGATCAGCTCGCCCCGTAATATTACTCTTGGCAGTCTGACTCATCCTGGTGTCTTGCTGAACCAGGCACGTTTTCTCAAGCTGTCTCCTGATAAGCTTATCCTGAAGGCTGCCGTGTTGTTCTCGCTCGGCCTTCACCAATATCTCCCACCCTGTCTCGACATGTATACACTCCTTTCAGTACTTTTCCATTCCTCATCACCCTTAACCATGAATATAATTGCTGAAACCTGAAGAGAATATGTTTTGACTAAGGGCAGGTCAATGTTTGTGCTAGATAGTCTTTACAATGCAGTTTGTATTATGGGGAAGTGCATAGTTCCTGTGTCCTAGGAACATCCCAAAAAGAAATCTGTGGCTTAGGGTATGATAGTATCCTTATAGGTCCATTTGCCCTAATCACATAACTTGCAAACAGTAAAGCACTCTTCTCTCTTGCACCATGCTGGCTCTACTGTGTGGGACAGAAAGTTGTGGGACCGCTGAGTTGTTTGTGTGTTAGAAGTCCTACCCTGTTCATGTGTTATAGAAAGGTGCAAGTAACATACCAGAAGGGGGTTGATGCTATCCCATAGGGGCATACTGCCAAATTCTATTTCATATTATGAGGTGCCTAAATCTAATCTCACTCCATCCTAAATCCATGAAAAGATGCTGTTTTGTTGTGGCTCAGTTGAAGGCTAAGTGACTAGTTGTTGCAGTAGTAGATGCATTAATGCATTGGTGTCGAACATACAGCCTGTGAGCCAGTTCTGGCCTGCAGAGCCCTACCGTTGGGTCCCCGATGCTGCCCCTGGGCCTGATCAGATCCACACAGGGCAGGGTACATGCCTGTGATCCAGGCCAGTCTGTAGTCCAGATCAGATCCAGGGACCCACTCCCATTCCTGTAGCTCCTCTGCCCCACCATACCTGATCCAGTGGCCACTCCAACTGGTTTGCGACTCGTATTACATGTGGTCGGAATGTATGCTATGTGTAGCACAGCCTGGCTGGAGCAGTAGCTGCACTGAGCCAGGATGGCCAGAGTGTGCAGTGCAGCTGATGCTCTAGCCAGGCTCTGCTGCATGCAGCTCTCATTCTGGTTGCTCCAGGACCTGTTCTGGCTGCTTAAGGATCTCCACTGCACACAGCATGGGTCTCAGACCAGGTAATGCAGCTGCCAGATCAGGAATGCTGGGAGAAACAGAAAAGGAGGTCCATAGGCCCAAACTTACCCTTAGACCAGTAAGGTATGTATCGGATCGTATCGTATCATTATCATATCATAATTTCACTTTGCCTTGCCTTAAGATCCTTTTGGAGGTTTGGGAGTTAATGCACTTATGGAATAAACCTTTATAGGTTGGGAGTAAATGAAATATAAAGTCAGGACTCAGAAAGCAGAGGAGAAGATAAGAGAGGGTGGAAGGAAGTGCCTTAATATTTTTACATTCCATATTATGCTTCTCTAGCATGTAGTGATAAGGCTTGAATAATTAATTTCTCCATTGTATCTTTTGCCATTGTTTGATATTGATACAGTTGGAGTCATAGCACCAGAAATATATCCAGTTTATACTTCAGGTAAACAGAATGGCAAAACGTGTAGGAAAAAATAGATCTTGTAATATTTTCACCAGGAAGTGACTATGTACTGTGCAGTACAGTTTTTTTGGAGTAAATGTAGATCTGTGAAATCTAAGGTCATTTTTGTGTACATATAGTTTGCTATTCTAAGATAGAACTGTAGTTATGGTATTTGATCAGCTATTTCTTGCATGTTCATGTCTGTGGTAAGAGTCATCTTGGGAAATTGGCTGTCATCATTGTCTCTGTCTTTAGTTTCTTTTCACTATACCCTTCTGGACAACTCCCAGGTAAGGCATTTTCTGTGTTTCAGTGAGTTCCAGGTTTGCCTTTAGAAAGAGAGAGATCACATTGCACATATAGTTGTTACAATTAACATGACAGAATCTGTTGGTGAAGGTAACTCGGTCATTCCTGAAAATTCCCAAATGGGAACATCAGATATTGTTCAGCTCATTTATGTAGCTGATGACTACCTTTAAAGCAATGTATGTCTGCAATGACTGGTACTTGCTACATTGAAGTCTTAGATGTGGTGTGCTGGATCACTTAAGGGTATTGGTCAGTTAAATTGAATGGTTATTTTGACTAATCACAACTTTTGGATCATATATAGTTCTTCTCTACTTTTTGGAGTTATTTCAGGGCAATATGAATTCCAATACAGAATTATTCTGAAATATGAAATGCTCATTACAATACAGCCATCTTTGATGGCATTTGAGCATATTAGCAGTTAAGGAAAATGCAAAGCCTTACACTGTTCTCTAAAACCAGGAAAATAAGGAAATAGAATGTAATGGGCATTCCAGAATAAATTATTTTGGACATAATTTTATATTACTTTATAATCCGTGCCAGAGGGTCTTCCTGATAGAGAAGTGGAACTGCCACACAGTCAGGGAAGACTAGACAGTACCTGGTAAACTCAGTTGCTTATCTAAATTTGCCAGACATATCTAAAATCATGTGCAGCCCCACAACAGTTACTTAAACAAGAAAGTGAACTGAAATGGCTTTCCTAGGTTATGAACAATCTTATCACAAAGATTTTGTATTTGGTCCTTGTCTGCTTTGATTCTAATAAGGAGTCAAGGCTTCCAGCATATGCATTTCAAAATGGACTTGGTGCAACATTATTTCATTGAGGCAGATTTATACATTAAACATCAAAGTTGTTCACACTAGTGGAGAAGTATTTGTGTAAAAAAAAGAAAATTAAATATAAGCACTTTTTTTGGCTGTAAGTGATTTCATCAGTGTGTGCATGTTTGCCATGTTCCAGCTGACTCTGAACATGAACTGCTTGAGTCAATTTTTAAAGAAATCATGCTTCATAGCATCCTCCAGATTACAGAGCATGATTCTCCACTTGAAGTGATACAACATCCACATTGTGCATTATCTAGGAAAAGATATACCATACCTCATGAAACTGCGACCAAAAAAGTCTCTGATATAACATGCTGTCAAAAATCCATCACTGATCCTGATGGTGGCATTAGTGAAGGAATGGACAGGCATGTCCATATGTTATGGTGAATTCTTCCCATAAGCAATAAAAAATGACAGCCATTAAGAGGAAACAGAGAAGGAATGAAAGGGCTTTTAGGGAGGAAAGGATTTTTGAATGGATGGACAGATATTAGAAAAAAATCACTGCAGGATATGGGACATATAGAAAGGAACTTCCTCTTTATGACATAATATTTCAAGTTTAGAGACTAGTGATATTTTTTTTGCATACCATAAATTCACAACATAATAGCTCTGTCCCCACTGGATATGGGAAAAATGAAGGGGAAGGCATAGGTCTTGCATATTTTGGTGGACTGCTATTATTAAGTTGACCAAGATATCCAAAATGTCTTCAAAGATATATAGGAATACAAAAAGCCAGTTATATGATCATAGGAATGTAAGGCTGGAAGGTACCTCACAATCTCTAGTCCAGTCCTGTGCTCAAGAGAGGATCATCCCTAACTAAACCACTCCAGCCACATGTCTGTACAACCTGATCTTGCAGATTTCTAATGATGGTGATTCTACAATTAGGTAGACTGTTCCAATGCCTGCCACCCTCATAGTCAGAAAGTTCCTATGCTGCAGCTTGAGGCCATTGCTCCTACAGCTCAGAGAAAAGCACATCTACTCTGTAATTGTCCTTCAAGTATTTAAAAACTGTTATCAGATCCCTCCTGGGTCTTCTCTTCTTCAGACTAAATAACCCTAGTTCTTTCAGCCTTTCTTCTTAAGTCTTGCTTCCCAAGACCCTAACAATTTTCTTTGTTCTGTGCTGGATGCTTTTTAATCTGTTCACATCCTTCTTGAAGTGGGACCTTACCAGTGCTGAATAGAGTAGAAGAATCACACCCCTTCATTTGTAAGAGACATTCCTGTTAATACAGTCTAGTATGCTTGTTGGCCTTTTTGGCAACAAGAACACTCTGCTGGTTCATATTCAGTTTATGGCCTATTTTAACCCCCAGGCCCTTCTCTGCTGACTGGGAAGGCTGCAGTACACTCCCTAGTCTGTATTTGCACCTGGAATAAGTCCACTGAAGTGCAGGACTTTGTGTTTGTTGTTTTTTTAATCTCATCTGATTGATTGTGGACCTTTCTTCAGTCTATCTAGGTCAAAGGTGTCAAACATATGACCTGTGGGACAGATTCAGCACATGGACCACCATCATCTTGCCCCCAGTGCCTTCCCTGGGTCTGACTAGCACTCATTCATGATACTGGGTCAGTCCGTGGACCAAATTGGGCCTATGGAACCCCTCCTTTTCCCGTTTCTACATCATACCTGATGTGGCTTCAGCTCAAGCCAGTCTGGGACCTGCATTGTGTGCAGTGTGGATCCCAGCACAGCTGGAATGGACACCATATGTGACTACGCACTTTGGCCACACTGCGCTGCATGGGACGCTAGCTGTAGGACATGTGCTGCACACAGCATCTGCTCCAGCCATTCCCAGACCCACACTGCCCACAGTGCTGGCTGGCATCATGTGTAGCACATGTCCTGGAGTGGCTGGAACAGGTGTTGTGTTCTGTCTGGAGCAGCCATAGTATGCAGTGTGGCTGTGACTCTGACTGGACTGAGCCACACATGGCACCTGTTCCAGCTGATCCAGGATCCATTTTGTGCACAGTGTGGTCCCAGAATGACTAGAGCAGCTTCCAGATCAGGTATGCTGAGAGAGGGGAAGGGGGAGCTGGAAAGGGAGGGGGTCCATAGGCCCAATCTAGCCCACAGTCTTACACCACTTTGCTCATCTGGCTTGAGGGGGGCAGGTGAATTTAGCACCCCTGATCTAGGGCATTCTAAGTCTTAGAAATGCTCTTTGGAGAGTCTGTAACTTCAACTTGGTGTTATCTGCAAATTTCCTAAGCATGCACTCAATCCCATCATCCGTATCATTAACAAAGATATTGAACATTCTATAGGACAGAACCTCAGGGGGCCCCACTTGCCATTAAGTCATTGAGTGC
>NW_017729029.1:24370052-24371621 GCF_001723915.1 Gavialis gangeticus | reverse complement strand
TTCCTAAGCATGCACTCAATCCCATCATCCGTATCATTAACAAAGATATTGAACATTCTATAGGACAGAACCTCGGGGGGCCCCACTTGCCATTAAGTCATTGAGCGCTACTCATTGAGCATGATGATCCAACAAGTTATGTATCCACCTTATAGTACTTACATTTAGTCCCTATTTCCCTTGTTGGTTAATGAGAATGTTGTGGGAAAGCAAGTCATGAGCCTTGCTAAAATCAAGGTATATCACAACCAATGCTTCTCATAGAAGGAAATCAGGTTGATCAGGCATGCTTTGGTCTTGGTGAATGCTGGCTGTACCTGATCACTTTGTTCTCTAGGGGTTTCACAATAGATTCTTTGATGACCTGCACCATGATCTTTCCAAGTATCGAAGTCAGACTGACTGGTCTGTAATTCTCTGTATTCTCCTCCTTCCCATTCTAAAGATGGACAGTATATTAGCCCTTTTCCAATATTCTGGGACCTTGCCCAACTTTCATGAGTTCTCAAAGTGAATAGCTAATGAATCTTACTGTTTGGCTGCCAGCTACACTTGTCATCTCATAGCTGCCCCTGTTTGTGAAGAGTGAAGTAAAAAAGGCATTAAATTCAGCCTTCTCTGCATCATCCATAACTAGATTGCATTTTGAATTCCATTAGAGATCTATGATTTCTCAGGTCTTCCTCTGACTTCTGGCATACTTGTAGAACCACTTTTTATTGCTTTTTATGTCTCTTGCCAATTCCTTCTCTAACTTTTCCTGAGCCTTTCTAGTTTTCTCCCTGTGTGCTCTTATACTCTTCTCTAGTATCATGACTTTTTACAGGATTCATTTTTGAGTTTTAACACATTAAAGCTTTTGCTATCTAGACAGGCTGATCTGTTACGCTTCCCATTCTTCCATCACATTGGTTTAGTTGGCTTCTGTGCCCTTAGAGAGCCACCTTTAAAATACAGCCGGGTCTCCTAGACCCCCTTTTCCCTTGGACTTTTCCTTGGGGATCCTGCCTACCATTTCCTGAGTTTATTAAAGTTTGCTTTTCTGAAGTCCATTGTCTTTATTCTGCTGCTTTCTTTTCTTGTCCCCCTTAGGATCTTAGGATGATAAAAAAGAGTTCCAACAGACTATTCCATGTTCACTTGGTCATGGCTTCTTACAATTTTTAATATTGTAATCATTTGTTGTAGCAGGAGATACAGCTGTTTTTCAATCTTTTTATTTCCTCCATATACCTTCAGAAGCTTGCACTTGAGTCCAGCCAGTTTAACTTTGAACTAAATTAGCCAATAAGCTGTTTAATGTGATATCAGAGCTTCAGCGGATTGTTACCCTAAGATATCAAGTCATTTCTAGTAAAGACTATGGGTCTGATTTTCAGATGTGTTGAGCACTTACAACTTAATTTAATGTTACTGCAGGCTCATATCTTTGTCAGTCCCTTGCAGTTGACGATGATTGTCTTCTATGATGGTCTTATCTGTGTGTCCAAGGATGGCTGGTGAGGCCTGTGGGAGAAACCAAGGTGGCTTTCTGCCCAAAAATCTCTGCCCTGTGACACTGTGATTTAA
>NW_017729029.1:24366612-24370041 GCF_001723915.1 Gavialis gangeticus | reverse complement strand
CATGTGTTTTTGCATGGGGTGGGTGGCACTGGATTTTTTATTTGGTCTGCATCACACTGTTTGTACCACTTATGTTTTTCCATTTCTTGTTGTGAGATTTCAAAGTACTGAATCCTTGTAGCAGACTCATTCTCATTTTGGATGGTTCTGGGCAAACTCCCACGAGTTTACATCTATGTTACATTTTTTTTAAATTGGCTTTGAGCATGTCCCTGAAGCACTTTCTCTACCCTCTTTTTGACCACACGCCTTGGCTAAGATGGGAGAATAAAACTTGCTTTGCAAGTCTGGAGTCAGACATATGGATGACATAGCTGGCTCAATGAAGTTGATGTCAGACGATCATTGCTTCAGTACTTATATTGCTTGCTTGCAGAAGGGCACTAACTTTGGTGCATCTGTTTTCCCACTGGATTCAGAGGATCTTTCTCAGGCCGCGTTTATGGTACTTCTCCAACCACTTTAGATGTCTCTTGTACATTGTCCATGTCTCAGCTCCATACAACAAGGTGGGGATCACACCTTCTTGATAAAACATAAGTTTGGTTTTGGAACTAATGTAACAATCTTGAAACACCCATTTCTTCAAGCGTCCAAAGGCTGCACTTGCATATGTTGGATTTCTTTGTTGATGTCGGCCTTCTGTGAGAGATGGCTTCTGAGGTATGGGAAATACTCAACGTTCTCCAGAGTTAATCTGGATTACCAGAGCTGGATACTGTTCATTAGGAGTTTGTTGGTGGAGGACGTTGGTTTTCTGAATGTTAAGCATCATTCCTATTTTCTTCTATGCCTCATAAAGACGTCAACAATTGCCTGAAGTGTTGCTTCCAAATGACCACATACTACAACATCATCAGTGTCCTGCAGCTCAATGATTGAGGTCAGTGTGGTCTTGGTTTTGACTTGGCGTCAGCTGAGTATAAGCAGTTTACCATCTACTTGTAGTTTAGCTCCACTCTGGCTGGAACCTTGTTGATGGTTGGGTGTAATATTGCAGCAAGGAAAAGAAGAAGAGTATTGGAACAATGACATGGCCTTAATTAACTCCCATTTTAACCTCAAAGGGATCTGTGATAGACCCATTACTGAGAACTACCACTTGCATATCATCATGGAGCAGGCAAAGAATGGTGACAAATTTTGGTGTGGAGCCATACTTCAGAAGGATTCTCCACAGCAATTCTCAGCTGGCAGAGTTGAAAACTTTTGTGAGGTCAAAGAAGGCCATGTAGTGAGGGTTATGTTGTTCCTGGCATTTCTCGTGCACCTGGCTAGCTGTGAAGATTGTGTTAGTTGTGCCTCTTGATGCCCTAAAACCACATTGAGATTCTGGGAGGAGCTCTTAAGCAAGTGGAAGGAGACAGTTCAGAAGGGTCTGTGCAATGATCTTTTCTGTGGTGGACAGAAAGTCAATCCATCTCTAGTTTTCATTTTCACAATCACAGTGTCCTTGAGGTTGTCTGGGATTTCCTCATCATTCCAAATCCATAAGATAAGGTCATGAAGCTGTGATTTGAGCTCCTCTCCTCCCTGTTTGAAGATTTTAGCAGGGATTCCCGCCACTCCAGATGCCTTGTTGTTCTTCAGCTGATTGATGGCTTTCCTCACCTCACCAAGGGTTGGAGGGCTTCTGAGAACATCTCTGACTGTGTGTTGCAGGATGGAGTTGAGACCACTCATATCAACAGTAGTCTCAATTGAGAAGGCCTTCAAAATACTCCCTTCTATGGGCATTGATGGTTCTCCTTTCCTTGCTCAGGTCTTCTCCATCCTAAGGTCTCCAGGGAGTTGGTTCCTGAGTGCTTGGGCCATAGATGGCTTTGGTGGCACCGATGAAACCATGCATACCATGGATGTCCGCGGGATATTGAATCTTCTTACCTTTGTCTTCCCACCATTTTTCCTTCATATCACAGGTCCTCCTTTGGACCTTTGCCTTGTCTTGTTGGAGATTCAGTTTCTTTGGCTTGGAGTTGATGTCATTCTGCCAAGCACAAATGGCCTTGTGCTTGTGGTCAATCAATCATTGTCATCAAACAAGTCTTGTTGTTTCCTGGTAGAGAAAGGATCCACATATCTCTTCACAGGTGCTGATGACCATGGCCTTGAGGGCACCTCCACATGCTGCTGACATTATACCATAGTTGTTGATTGTAATTTACCAGTTTTTCACTGAGGCACAGGTAGAAGAGATCTCACTTGCTTGAGTCCTCATGTCCTTCAGTGTTGATCTTCCATTAGCATTGCTTCTGCTGTAGCCATCACTTGGAAGCCAGTTTGAGTGTCATAACTGAGTAGATGAGTCAGTGGTCAGTCCAGTAATCATCAGCTTCTAGCATAGCTTGGGTGATGCGGACATCTTTGTGATCATGGCACAATGACATAGTCAATCTGGTGCCAGTACTTAGATTGTGGGTGTTGCCATTATGTCTTGTGTCTGTTCTTCTGGTGGAACAGAGAGTTGGTGATGGTGAGTCCATGTTCTGCACATTTGATCAAGAGGAGGATGCCATTGGAGTTGATCTTTCCTACTACTTCCTTGCCGATGGTTCCATTTCAGAGGTTAGAGTCTCTTCCAACTGTGTCATTGAAATCACTGCAAAGAATAAGTCTGTCTTCCTCTGGAATGTCAGAAAGGACTCAATCAAGGTTGACATAGAATTCCTCCTGGTTTTATTGGCGATGTCAAGAGTTTGGGCATATGTGGTGATGATGGTGGCATATTGGCTCCCTGCCAGTTTAAGATGGAGAGTCATGAGGAACTCAATTCCTATAGGTAACTCATTGAGTTAATCTATGAGTTCAATCTTAATGGCAAAACCAACTCTGTGAAGTTAGCATTTCCTTCCTGTTTACCCCTCCAAAAGAAGGTATAGCCACCTCCATGTTCTTTGAGCTGTCCATCTCCCACTTGCCAGGTCTCACTCAGGTTATGCAACATTGATGTAGCTGCACTGAGTTCTCAGGCCATGACTGTAGTGCAGCACTCTGGGCATTCACTGTTAGGGTTGTCCAAGTTCCAGGTCCCCAAAATGATGATGCATCTTCATTGGTTTTTTCAATTGCAGTAAAAGTGGATGTGGCTAACCAGTCAGGAAGAAATACAGAATACTGTATTTGACAGTCTATGCTTAGGGGACCTTTTCTATCCCTCTCTGCATGTGAGGTGAGCAGAGTAGATCCTAAAGAGGGCTGCTCAGTCAGTTACAGCTGCCAAATTACATTCCTGTCTTGTCCAAGTGCTAGACAACCTTCTTGTGACAGTTGCCTTCATGGAAGTTTGTGACTAGGAGCTTCCAGACTTTACAATCCTGCTCCTGTTGCCGTTACCTGGTTGCCAAAGGGCTTGAGGAATGTGCTGGAAAAGCTGTTTGTATGGAAGATGCTGGTGCATGACTACTTTTATTGTGGAAAAGCTGCTGCACA
>NW_017729029.1:24340521-24355654 GCF_001723915.1 Gavialis gangeticus | reverse complement strand
ATTAACTTTAGTCATTTCTCAGTTGACTGAGAAACTCAGTGTCACAAAAACGTGAAGCACAAGAAATCACATGTGTATGATTCACGCAATTTGGGGAGACAGCAGAAATCCCATTTATTTAAAAAAAATGTGTTTCCCAAGATTATATTAACAAATGGAGTGGTATGGGTTTGCAGCTTTGTTGATGCCATTTTCCTTATTTCATTTACATTTTTTAAAGAGATACCATATAATGAAGTCACTACAGTTTAATGTAAAATCAAACTTTTCTCTAGGATTGCTGTAGCATAAATATGATTTTATTTTAGATAAAATGGAGGAATAACAACACATACCTATTTGAAATTTTAATCTGGCCATTTTTCACATTATTCTTTGAAGATTATTTCCATGTATTTATTACTTTGAAAAGTTAATGTTTCATTTTCTTCAAAAGAGTTCTATGTAGTTTTTCAGTAAAGGTGAAACTCATCTTAAGCTCATCATATTATAAGAGAAAATGTTGTTCCAAATTATTTTTAAAGCTGTTTTATTTAAAAAAAAAAGACCCCAAAACCAAGTTCAAGAGGTCTCAAATACGTAGATCTGTGCTATTCTTATCATCCCAACATTATCAATGTGCTGATGTCATATTTTTTTACAATAATAAAGTATTTTGAAGAACTTCATCTTATCGCACTGTCTTGTAAGGAAACAGCAGTTAGGAAAGATTGGAAATACGATTTTTAGTCTCTTGCCTTTAGCTTGCCAATATTAATCTAGTCCAGATCTATAATGCCTGAAGATCATTAGCACTTGCCTGTTTGGTGGACTGTGCACATGGACATAGTTTATTTCTTGGCTAATTTTAGTCCATATCATAAAGGACTCCTATTTGACACTAATTGTTGACAATCTCAGCAAGTGTTACAAATGAATGCATTAAGAAAAGTGATTTTTTTCTGGAAGTGGCTTACTGGTTCACTGGTAGGGTGTTTGGGAGAAGTGTGTATAACAGTGCTATTCCTCACAGCACTGCAAAATGACACATTTTCAAAGATCTCAACACACAACCTTGAGGCGATTGAGGTTTCCTCATAAAGTTCATGGATGATGGCAAAACTTTCAGCAATACAGACCCTTTTACATCAGTCACTGGCTGTAAATAAACATCTCATTAGAAGTGGTTCTGATTGACTCAGACCAGGACAGGAGTGGCACAGCTCATTAATATACATACAGGACTTCCAAGCTGCTTTGCTATTCTTTTGCCAGTAGGTGGCCAGCAAGAACACACCCTGACAGGCTTGTCTCTGGAATGACTAGCAATTGACTTGAATGACCGATTAAATTATTAACTTAGAAGTACATATTATTGTTCCTGGAGAAAAACTGTTAATACATTTTACCCCATATACTTCACAGGTATTTGCAGTAGAACAATGGATGTAAACTGCTGGGTCTCTGGTAGGTTTTTTTGGTTCTTGCTGGGACGGGCAAAGGGAGTGAAGCTGGGTGGGGTGGGTTGCGGGGGGGGCAGTCATGGCCATTAGGGTATGTGGGTGAGTAGGGGGCTTCTGGTTGGGCAGGACAGCAGAGTTCAAAACCATTGCTGCAGTCATAGGGTTGCGAACGCAAGAATTTATTTGTTTACAACAAACTTTTTACCGACAAGCAAACTTTTAAATTTTTTACTGTGGTTACTGTTAAACCCCCAACTGTGCACCCAGCCCTTCTAGCTGGGGCCTGGCAACAGGCCAGGCCCTGGAAGAAGAATTATATTTACATTATGTAACATATATATATATACACACACACACACCAGTAAAAACATATGAAAAAAGTAGAGGTGTGCTGATATATCACTAGTATCAGTGGCATATTGGATCAGCACCGATAAAAGGAAAATTAACGTTATCGGCTATTGACTTTTTTGACTGATGTAGCCCATGATTTCTCTGATAAAAGTTTTGTGCATGTATACAGTCACAGCATGCACACAGCTGGGAATGCAGCCCAGCAGCTTGGAGAGCAGCATCCGGCTGTTAAGTCTGGGGGGAGGAAGGGGAAGGGGAAGAAGCAGTGGGGAAGGCAGGGACTTGTTGGGGGCAGATCGAGGCCCCCAGGGTGAGGGAGGGATTGGAGCAGGGGTGGGGCAGGCACTGCCTAGCCAGGGTGGTGAACGCGACCCTGGGGGGGGCAGACCTGTAGACAACTCGTTCAGGGGGCATGGATGGGTGGGGGGGGCGGCTCCCTGCTGCTGCACGCACCCCTTCGGAAGGCATGGGTGCATGTGACTCTCAGATATGTGCAGAGGGTGAGGGAGGGTGCCTGCTGCAGTCTCGGGGCCAGGGGCTGTGCTGGCTGCTTCCCAGCAGGGGCAGGGCTGAGCCAGGACTGCACTTGGGGCAGGCAGTGGTGGAACTGGTGGGGGCAGCTATGGAGCCACTCCAGAATTCCCTGTAGCCCTGCCTTCCAGCACCACTGCTGCCTGCCCCATCCCTACCCTCCCTGAGGGTAACTCTGGTGCAGCCCCCTGCCAGGAAAAGGCCAGCACAGCCCCTGGCACTGAGCTTGCAGTGGGAAACTTGCCCTTGCCCTGCAGACAAGTCTGGGTGGGGCACATGCCCCCCCATGCCTCCCCCAGGGGTGCATTCAATGGTGGGGAGCCACATGCTCTCAACACACCCCCATGACCTCCAGATGAGCCACCCATGGGTCTGCCTCATGCCCCACACCTGGGTTGCATTCACTACTATATCTGGGAAGAGCCTGCCCCTGTTCTCTTTCTCACCAATGGGGTCTCAATCTGCCCCCTTTTCCCCAATGCCCCTTTCCCAGCACAGACTTACCAGCTGGATACTGCTCTCCAAGGTGCTGGACTGTATTCCTGTAAATTGGTTATTGGATTGGTATCAGCCAAAAACATCTTTGTCACTGCATGCCTAAAAAAGGTTTGGCTGTTAGTAAAAAGTCTACAGGTTATCAGTTAAAAAAAAAAAAAATCTTGAGTTGGCAATCCTGATGTTGAGGCACATCTCACAGATTTATACTTCAGTTTGGAGCTGATCCTGTCACATACTCATGTATTACTTATATAAAGGTTTCTGCTCTGTCTAGACATTTACTTTTTAAGTTCTTGAACTCCATAATTTCATTTGGATAAATTATTTTTTAGTTCCTGCCCTAAAACTAATTTAGTTCACTAGTACTGTACTAGTACAGAATTTCAGTGACTATTAATCCCTATATTAATAGTATAAATAGCACTTTGGGGAACTTTCAGGATGAGAAGTGCTGGATACATAAAAAATATTATTAGCAATAGCAGCTGCAGCATTGTGTGATTTAAAAAAAAATGGACATAAAGCAAAAAAAAAATAAGAAAGTTAATTTACTTTTCTCCTCAATAACTGTGGAAATAAAACTACAATTAAACAGAAAGTAGTTCAGTATACTAAGTTTCCCATAATATGCTAAAAAGGCATCTGAATTTTTTCACTAAGAAGAGGGCATTTGTCTGGGAAATTTACTCACCAATTACTTAACTTTTCAGAAGTTAGTAGGTCTTTTACTAACCATGAGAACATAAGTAAGAACTTAAAAGTACAAGACAATTTCTTAACAATTCAGACTCCTTTTATTACACAGCTTTTTTTAAAGCTTACTTTGAAAAGATCTTTTTTCAGTAATTAGAGGAGTCACTCTCAACCAGGATGCCACAAGATCCATTTAAGAGTGCTGTGCCACCTGGCCACTTGGTGAGGATATAGGTGCTCTCTTTTCCCCATCATGCACCCTGTGCCTGCTCCAGTGGTGCCTGTGGCTACACCTTTGTTTCAGCCACCACTGTTTCCTTCTTTCATGCCTCCAGGAGCCACTGTGCTGGCTGTTCTCAGCAGCACACTTTGCTGCAGGCAGGTGGATGTGGCGCCAGAGCTGTACTTTTCAGCTCATCTTCTCTCCTCCCATGCTTTTGGAACTAGCAAAAGAGGCTGGAAGGGGTGGTTGCTGGAGTATGAGACCCTTTAGGAGTAGCCTTGGCAGTGGGAGCTACCCTTACTCCTTCAGGTACAGACTGGGGGTGGGGAGGGGTAGACAGTGGAACAGGCGGTGCCTGGCAGGGTCCAGTCTTACCCCCCACTGTCATTAACTGGCACCAGCTACATCAGTGGTTCTCAAACTTTTTAGCCTCAGTGCCTCCCTCCATATCTTTTTCTGAATTTAGACTCTAGCTCAGTAATTCTCGGCTGGGGTTCTGCAAAATTCAGGAAAAAAATGGAGATGTGCCTTGAGGCTAAAAAGGTGACAACCACCAAATTAGTCTGAAATAACAAAGTAAACAGAGTCTGAAATAAAAGTAATGTTATTTATTGCTAGCATTACAGTAGTGCATTGAAACAGAGTAATCCATTGCCATTGTGCTGATTCTTATGCAGTGAAAAAACATTTAACAAATGACATTCCCTGCTCAGAAAAGCTTATAAGTGTGAGAATTTTTACAACAGATAGCTAGAGAAATGTGGATCAGAAAAGAAAAAAAAAATTACATGACACGGGTCAACATGAAAAACCTATGGCAGATTAACTGCCTAAATTTTGTCAAGATATTGTAGGCATCAGAGGAGAGAAAACAATGGTATGGCATAGGGAAAAAATGATATTCTTTAATATTTAAGCATCTAATTTGATCAGAAAGGGTACGACTGCATATTCTCTGTTTTCACCGACTTGTATTTCTCATATTTACCCAAATCCAAGCTGACATCACATTTAAAATGACCCCCTAATAATTAAATTCTATATGTGGAAAATTTATCAATTTGTTACAATTTTCCATGAATATAATCTAATTTATTGGAGGATCATCTTAATTTGGCACTCCCATAGCTGTGAAGGGGAAGGCAGCAGCAGGAAGGCAGGTGGAGGTGGGGCAGGCAGCAGGGGAGTCAGGTAGCTTGACCCTCCACCCCTTACCCTTCTGCTATTTTCCCTCTACCCCCTGTCCTCCCCCATCATTTACCCCCTCCTGCTGCCTGCATTCCCATTCCTCCCCTTCCCCCCACCCCGGTACCTGCCCCACTCTACAGTGCCTATTCCCCCTTGGACTTGCCCTTTCTGTTGCCTTCACTCCCTTGCAGTGTCTGTGCTTCCTGCTACCTGTCCCTTTTGTTTCCCTGCTGCTCCTTGCCCTGAGTTACAGCTTTAGGTCTGGCTTTGCCCTGGTCTGGCCCAGGGTGTGGAGCACATGCTGGCTCTGGCCCCCTGGACAACAGCAAGGGTTGTGGCAGCAGCAGCTCCAACTTTGGCCTTGGGACCTGGTCTTGGATTTGAGTAAATATGGTAGCATACTTAAAATATATAAATAAATGTATATATTTTTGTGCCTTGGGTCCACTCCAGTTTTCTTTGAAGTTAAGGTGTGTCTTTCCAGGTATGTCAAAGCATATTTAATCAGAGTTAGTGTTGACAAAAGGGAATAAATGTTTTGATGACATGTCAGAATCAGTATGAAAAAGAATTACAGAACTGAGGTCTATAGTGACAAAAAGGGTATACCCAGATCCTTGACCATGGCACATTATACAGGGTCTTCATGAAGTCCTTGTACACTTTTGAACTTTAATAACTTAGGTGGTAGGTATGATAGAAACAATCTCTAAACAGCATTTAAAAGGAAATTTATTAAAGTTTTTAATAGATTAGAGTACACAATGCTAGACTTCATAAGTAATAACAAATTTATTCTTAAATAAGATGGAGCTCTGTTCTGCTATGCTCTGAATGTACGACAGTTCCTAAATGACATTTTCCCCGAGAAGTGGATAGGCAGAGGTGGACCAATTGCTTGGCCACCTCATTCACCTGACCTGTTGCTGTTGGACTTCTTTTTATAGGGACATTTTAAATGTATAGTTTACTTGTCAAAACCACATTCTTTGGCAGAACTTAGAGCTAGGATCACCAATGCAATTAGTGCTATAACTCAAGAGCAACTGGGAAACACTTTCAAGGAGCTGGAAGATTGGATTGAGCACTGTATCATGATGGATGGCACTTATATTGAAGTCTAGCATTGTGTACTCTAGTTGTCTTAGAACCTCAATAAATTTGCTTTTAAATGCCATCTACAGATTGTTTCTATCAGACCTACAACCTAAGTTAATAAAGTTTAAAAGTGCACAAGGACTTTATAAAGACCCTGTATACTCTGCCACATCTTTGTCAGAAACAAAAAAAAGTCAGTTCAAAGGGTATATTCACAGGATATCATTAAGGAGTAAGTTTTACAAATGCCGGTGGAATTTTGAGAGGCAAGTTATTGTCTAAATTTTAATTTGATTCCATTTGACTTCAATGGAGTAAGATCCAACCTTATGTGATTCTTCTCTTTTCATTGGTCAAAAATATTTTTCAGTTTTTTGTTTAACATAATAAAAAAATTCATATCACCCATTTTTTCCTTTTCTTGTAATTTTTTTCCTGTGGTTAACAGGGCAAAACAGGGTAAATTTGTTGCTCAGGTTAAACTTATTCTGTAATTTGGAGAATGCTGCAGCTGCAATTCTTAATTATATCTGTAATATGTATATAGCACCTTGTGTCCCAAAAGAGTCTTCAAAGTACTTTATAGACCGTATATGCGGGTATTGCATTTCACACCACCTAAGTTATCTTCTCTTGTGGTGCCAAGCGGGGTTAGGAGAAAGGACTAAATTTAGTTTATCCAACTAAAAGTATGAGGTTGAGGGAATTTAGTTGGACTAGACTGATAATGTGGACTTGAATTTATGCATGAAATTTTTACTAACGTGCCTATTCTTGACAACAAGCCTATGCGTCATATTCTATTCATGAGGTAAACTCATTCAAATCTATGTATTTAATTTTGTTCCACTATCATTTTATTTTTTATTATGCCACTTTGGTTAAAATAGTTCTTTTTTTTATCATTAAATGGTTGCATTTTACTCATATTTTGTTTTTTATTAGAATTTGATAAAAATATATAAAAAAAACCAATTACAACTTTTGTGCTCATGAAAATGTAAATTAAAAGATGGATTCCACAGTCATCTATAACTAGTTATAATGCTCAAGTATATCTACGGGGAGCAAGCTTTTCCCTTACTGAAGTACCAAACCTCTTATTGGGTTTAAATTCTGTAACCTACAAATATACCATATTGGCTCCATATATAAATATTTGAACAAATGTGTAGAATAGTAAAATAGTTCTAATTTTGGAAGAATGTCTTCCCAAGTCATGAGAAAAGGAGAAAAAGATAAGACTGTTGACAACAAAGCATTATGTATTGACCCTTTGATAAATGTTTACTAGTGATCATTACTTTTTAAAGTCACTTTTAAAAAAAGAAATAAAACCCATACATACATTGGTAGAAGAATCGTTAAAAGTTGTAAACAAGTCCCCTGTTGCTGAGCAGTAAAACATACCAAGCTCTTACCTAAAGCATTGCAAAGGCAGCCTGGTACACAAAATTATCCTTTGGACTGTTTTTGTACCATGATACTTTTTGTTAGAGAAACTAGATTAAGTATGTGTCATTTTTACTTTCCTGAAAGGAATCACAAGGATGAATGTGAAACTACTTAAACTATCCTCATTTTTTCTACTCATGGGAAAGATTATGAAGAAGAAATAAAAGGTTACAATATTAAAATCCAGGGCTAAATATCTACACTAATGTAGTTACTTCAAGATCTGTTAATGGGACTATTTGATTATGATAAAGACTGTTAGAGTTATGGGGGTTTACAAGATTTGTCCCTTCATTTACCAGCCTGCAAAAACTGGAACAAGCTCTGAAAATGGCAGTAAATTCCTCCATTGTGACTATCTTAAGGAGATAGAGCAAGAATAATGGTTAAAATGTATTTTTTGTATTTGTTTCAGGACTGTAATCTACCAGTCCTATTTTAGGTAGCCATTTTGGCCACTAGGTTGTGTGTTGGGGATGGTATCTATGTAAGTTTCAATAACATTTCCTTCCATTCTTCCTTTCTGCGTTCCTGTTTTTTCTTGTGTGCTGTTCTGATATGGTGGTTTACCAGTCCATTAACAGCTGGAAAGTTATCCTGCAAGATAGTAAAATAGGTAAAAGAATACATGTGTTGTGGATATACCAGAATAGTTAGAAATAGATGTTTTAATTTAAGTGGAAATCATTAATAAAAGATGTAGCCAGAAAACTCTTCAGAACAAAGTTTAGGAATCTGGAAATTGGAATGGTTACATGGTTACATTACATGGTTGTCATGGATGACTTCAATTACCCAAACATCTCTTGGGAGGAACACTTGGCCAAGTTGGATCAGTCACGTTCCTTTCTGACCTGCATCAAAGACCATTTTTTGACTCTGGAGGTGCAAGGACCAACCAGAGGTAATGTTGTTTTAGGCTTGGTTCTGGCCAAAGGAACTGACCTGGTGACTGACTTAAACAGAGAGGGCAGCCTGGGCAACAGTAACCGTGAAACCATCACATTCACTGTCTGTCACAAAGCTGACAAACTAAATAGCAGGATTGAAGTATTGGACTTCAAAAATGCAAATTTCAACAAGCTCAGGTCATTAGTAGCGGAAGTGCTGCGAGACCAGGGACCAAAGTCAAAAGGAGTACATGAAGAGTGGTTGTTCCTAAAGGACACGATCTTTGAAGTGCCAAGGGAGTCCTCTCCCACATGGGGAAAAGGTAGCAAAAGGGCTGGAAAGCCCTCTTGGATAAACAGAAATCATGGTCTTCTTAAGAAAAAGAAAGAAGTATACAAGTAATGGAAGCTTGGGGCATGCCCCAAGGAGGACTATACAACAATGGTTTGCACTTGCAGGGAACAGATTTAGAAGCGCTAAGGTGGGAACTGAACTAAAATTAGCAATGGGGATCAAGGACAACAAGAAGTCCTTCTTTAGGTATGTAGGGAACAGGAGGAAAATAATGGGAGTGTGGGGCCACTGCTCAAAAACTCAGGGTAGTTGCTTACTGGTGCTCAGGAGAAAAATGAACTCCTGAATGACTACTTTGTTTTGGTCTTTCACAGGGCCAAGGGGAAAAACATGCCAGATAGGGCATAGAAGGAGCAGGGTAGGAATGACTGCCTTCCTACTATTGTAGAACTGGTGTAAGACCAATTAAAATTAGACATATAGATCAGCAGGCCTGGATGAACTTCATGTGAGGGTGCTGCAGAATCTGGCTGAAGTCATAGTAGAACCAGTGGCAAAGCTCTTTAAAAACTCGTCATCTCCAGAGAGGTCCCTGAGGACTGGAAGAGGGCTAATGTTGTGCCCATCTTCAAGAAGGGGGGAGGGAGGACCCAGGTAACTATAGGCCAGTTAGCCTAACTTCTATCTCAGGGAAAATCCTGGAAAAATTCATCAAGGAATCTATAGGCTTGCAGAAGGTAGGATTCTGAACAACAGCCAACATGGTTTCATTGTGGGAAGCTCACTGGCCAAGTTCACGGGCAACACCAAGTTATGAGGAAGCATGATCATGCTTGAAGCTAGGCTGCAGATATCGGTGGACCTAGACAGGCTGGCAAGTTGGGCAGATTGGAACCAGATTAAGTTCAACACTGAGAAGTGTAAAGTGCTCCATCTGGGGATGAACAATCCCCTACACACCTAAAGGCTTGGTAATGCCAATCTGACCAGCACTACAGATGAAAGAGACTTGGGGAAAATAATTGACCACAGAACGAACATAAGCCGGCAGTACAACGCTGTAGCCAGCAGGGCAGATCAATTGATGCATCTCCAGCAAAACCAATGATTCTTCCACTCTACTTGGCATTGGTGAGACTGCATATGGAGTGCTGCATCCAGTTCTGGGTGCCACACTTCAACAAGGGTGTGGAAAAGCTGGAGAGAGTCCAGAAAAGGGCCACCCATATGATAAGAGACTTGCACAGCAAGCCATATGAGGAAAGGCTGAGGGACCTGGGACTCTTCAGCCTGAAGAAAAGGCTGAGAGGGGATCGGGTAGCAGCATACCACTATATCAGGGACATATATCAAGGACTTTGTGAACAACTGTTCCCCCGAGCACCCTCGGGGGAAACCAGGAGCAATGGTAATGAGCCTGAAATGGTCTTACAGGAGGTTAATATTAGGAAACATTTCTTCACAGCTAGGGTGTCCAGACTGTGGAATAAGTTCCCTCCAGAGGTGGTGCAATCACCTACCTTGGAAATCTTCAAGAGGAGACTGGACTGTCACCGTGCCCCCAGTTGTCTTTCCTGCTTGGTGCAGGGAGGCTGGGCCCAGTGATCTTCCAAGGTCCCTTCCAGCCTTACAATCTATGAATCTGTCAGTCATGAGCGTAAATCCTAGGAGAATGAATATTCTGTCCTTTTTCTTACTGGGGCAGAACATAACACAGTGGATGAGAATTTACCATATTGTTTGGGTCTAGCTGGAATTAAAATATGTAAATGTATCTCATTCTTTTCTTAATAAGATTTTCCAACAGAAAAAAATAAAACAATATGCAGGGATGTATTTTTTATAGTAATTTTTACCAGGGAAATGGAACTTTTGGATAAATAGGAAGGGGAAATGAAAGTTTATGAAATGAAAGGTAATTTCAGAACCCATAATTGATCCTAGAGGCTTCAAGCAAAACTATTGTCAAGGCAGTGTTTTGTTTCTTGTCTGTTTTGCTTGGTTACAAATCAAAATGCCTGAAGGGTTTTTTGTTTGTTTGTTTTTCTTTTTTTTTCATTTGTTGGGGAAGTATAAAAATTGACCATTTTGTATTTGCATTTCTTTTTTACTTGTGTTCTATATGACAAGTAGATTAGACGTGAAATTCAGGCTGGGATTATATTAACATTCCCAAGGGAAGAATGACCTTGGCGAGTAGCCGTGACTAGAGTGAGTTCCTGGTACAACATTTAAGTACATGATTCTGGGAACATGGAGCTGGTATAAAAATGCAGCCAGGTGACTTTGACATACTGAGCATTCTTTTGTAGCTATAGGGCTGCAGGTTAGAGGTTCCACAATTTATTTATTAGGGGAAAACTCTCCTTATTATACCTCCCCATATGTAATAAGGAATATGAAAAACTGTGAAGAAAACCTTGCAGGGTTTTTTTTTCTTGCCCATAATTTCATCTCAGAAGAAAACCAGCATGGTGCATGACTTCTAGCTCGTTCTGTTGATTTGAAATCCATTATCTTAGATAATAAGAGGATATTGTCTGTATTGGTCTTATTTTATATCACTTCAAATTGTAATTGAATGAATGTACCCTGACTTTTGTCCTCTTCCCTACAAACTGAGAAAGGGAAAAGAAGCTGTCATTGCCTGAGGGTTGTGTGTGATCTGTCTGTCATGAAAGACTTGGATGTAGGAAAACTGAACAGGAAGAACCATGGGGTTTGAGTGTACAGATTTCCCTCACTTTAGACGGCTTCTGCATGTGAGAATTCACTTTTATGCATTGACCATTTTAAACCAAAAATTTGTTATATGCGAGATAAATTCACTCTTATGCGATCGGTGTGGTGGAAGCCTGCAGTCAGCTGCTTTGTAGTTGCCATCCCCATTATGACAGTGCACTGTGGTTGTGCGTACTGTCTGCTCTTAGTGAGTACCAAAATTGTTTTGTAAAAGTGGTAGAAATGGGTCTGGGGGTCAGTACAGTTAAGGTCTTAGAACGTATCCCTATTTGTTCCATTGTAAAGTGGGTTCCCTTTATGCTAATTTGAGTTATGCACCATTTTCCAGGAATGCATGTACAGCATAAAGCAAGGAAAACCTGTATACCCAGGAGACTTGCTCTTAGCCTGAATTTTGGCTGGGTAGTAGTTGCTTCAGGTCCTTACAGGCTGCAAGAAAGGTGAAATTTTTTTTTAATTCCATAAGTGAATGATTTCATAACACTGTCTTTGTTTAAGGTAGAGTGATTTAAGTTGGGAGGAGAGGGTTGTGTAACTTGGTAGGGGCACCTGAAGTATGTCTCCACCCATGTGGAGTTCATGCCCCAGCAGTAGAAGCAGCCCCCTGAAATTGCTTTTGTGTAGCAGTAGTTGACTGCATGGACACCATGCTGCTGCTGTTGGGAAAAACAACTGGGGCAGACAATTCTTTGGTTGGTACAGTCAGAACATCTCTTCTTTTGGTTTAGGGACACATTTAGTGGGGGATCATGACTATATTGAAGTAAAAAATGTCACCATTTCTGTGAGTGTATTTTAACTAGTTGAGTGTAGATAGTTGATACCTAAACAGTATTCCTACTCTTAGATTCAGAAGTACTTGAATTCTTCAGTGGTCCCTACCAAATCTATTTTTCTACATGTTTCATGATAGTGATACGTTATCTGGATACAATGTGCTAATGCAGAATGCATTAGGTATAATATGTGTAGTCTTCACCCTAGCCACTGCTAAGGGATTGATTGCAGATTACAAGTTGCTGATTTGTAATTTTGCATTAACTTTTAAGTGAAAGTAAGTCACATAGTCTAACCTGAAATAAGTCTAGCACTCAGGTAAATTCATTTAATATTTTAGCATCAGAATGCCTTTTCACCAGCTGGTGAAGGAAGCAATTTTATCTCCGTATCAGAAATGCCATTTTAGATTACATGTAATAAATGCAAGCATCTTTCTGTACCATTTTCTACTAACTACTACTTATTTATACAAAACAGTCAATATCATAGCTCTAGCAGTGGTTCTCAATCTTTTCAGACACAAGGTACCCCTCCATAACCGTTCTGAATTGAATGGCATCCTGTTTCAAAAGCTAATTAATTACAGGGTTTACCTTCTTGGAGAGGGGGCAGAGTGGGGCTGGGGGAGCAGCCAGACAGGGAGAGTCTGAACCTGCCCTTATTTGCTTATCTCCTCACACCTGAAGCTTGAGCTTGTCTTTATTCATCTATTGCCTTACACTTCCCCTGGCACTCTTGAACAGAACTCATGGCACCCTAGTGTGCCCCAGCACCCTGGTTGAGAATTTCAGCTCTAGTGAGCTGATTTTCTTGCATTTTTTTTTTGTGGTAAGCTGTATTATTTATAAGTTTTAATTGCTGATGCAGTGCTGTTCTTTGAGCAGTAACGTTTAACAGCATTATGGACTTTTTACGTACAGCACACTTTCTACGTAAGTAATTGAAGTAGACATCTTGTCATCAGGGAGATCTTCACCTTTTTCCCTGTGCTTTCTGTTCTCATTCCATAAGCCTGAACTCAATACTTGTGCAAAGCTGTTCCACTGCTAATAGAAGTGCCCTCTATTTCCCTGTGTTACCAGTTTATAGAGAAAGTTAATGCAGCATGTGATTACTATTTTCTGAAATAAGTGACAGTCACGGTGTTTTTGAAATATATTTAGGTGTGATAGCTAACTGTGTTTTCCCAAATAGGACACTATTTACATTTAGCAAAAGGGGGCCTTCAGTTATACATAGATTAATTTGGAACAGTAAAAAGAAAGGTGCTTACCCAGTATGCTAGCCTAACAGCCCAATTAGTCTACACAGCAGTAGTGCCCATTTGTGGCATGTTTATGATTGTATTTCACTTTGTTTTCATATTGATACAAGTTGCATTTTCAAAGAAGCATGTCACTGTGTCTGTCACAAGTCATATATCTGTCACAAGTCACTATTAATAATTTGCAATGCTATTTGGCAAAAAACGATGGCCTTCCACTTTCTAGGTCTTGTCTTCTCTGTTGTATGTGACTTCAGCAATTGCAAGATTTCATTCCTGTTCCTTGTCTTTTCCTTTTTTAATTTGATGATTAGTTTTCCTTTTCCTATTAGGACAAAGGGATAGAAAACTAACCAAGATAAGTATGGCGTAGCTTATATTATACAATAAATATTATATTGGATAAAAAACATATTTGTGGTATGTAATAGTGACAGTGAAAATGATGCAGAAGTACCCTTCAGTTCAGAGTTGTTGAATCTTTGAGAAGGTTTTCTATAAGTTAGCTTTTTTTCCCCCTCATCTAGTTGGGGGATAGCTTTGCAGGGTTGCTTACTGTCTTTTGAAATCATAAGAACTAGAGGTAAAGATTGTCTTATTCTTGAAATATTCACTCATCAAAACCAAAAAGATCCTTGAATAAAGCATGATCCAGGTGATGTTAACTTTTCAGGAACAAGTTATTGATTTTTAGCAAAAAAAACCCAACCACCCAACCCTAGCATGGCTGTTTGTACATGCTAAGGGGGTTTAATTTGGTTTCGTTCTCCCTAAATTGAAACAGTGGGTTTTTAAAAACACCGCTTCAATTTAAACCAAACTAAACCCTTGGTGGGGGCCCAATCCTTACCAGCCTTTGCAGGGGGTGGGGAAGGGGCAAGCTGCCAGTGGGCTGTGTGGTCCCTGAGCTGCAGGGGGGACTGGTGCTCCCCTCTGTGGCAGCGGTGGCACCCCCCAGGTGGCACCCGCCCACTGGCACCTGTCTCGGGCGATCCCGGGGGGAACCACAGCTGTGGAGGGAACCACCACCCAACCCTGCAGCTGTGGAGGGAAGCACCAGGCCCATGCACAGATCAAGCAGGTGGGCAGGCTCTGGGGATGGAAAAAAAAAGATCAAGCTTGCCACTTCTTTCTTTCTTCAGTCGAGCCTGCCTACATGGGCTGCTACCAGGTGACGCAGCCCCTGAGCTGAGTGGGGCCCAGTGCTTCCCTCTGTAGCTGTTGCATTTTGTTAGGGTAGCAAACTAAAACACCTCAGAGGTGTTTTACCTTGCTGCGTACCAAAGTCATTTACAGCACAATATACCACCAACAGTGTAAACAGCAACACTATTAAATCGGTTCAAAAGTACAATTAAGCCACTTTAAAGGCCAATTTAGTGGTGTGTACAAAGGCCCCTAGTTGTTGATATCTATGGAATAAAATTTCATGGTTTCGTAGTTTCTAGGGTTGGAAGGGACCTTAGCAGATCATCTAGTCTGACCCCCTGCCATGGCAGGAAAGAGTACTGGGGTCATACGACCCCAGCAAGGTGTTTGTCTAACCTCCTCTTAAAACCCCCCAGGGTAGGAGCCTGCACCACTTCTCTTGGAAGTTGTTTCCAGATCCTAGCCGCCCTGACCGTGAAGTAGTTCTTGTGGATGTCTAATCTAAACCTCCTCTCCAACAACTTGTGGCCG
>NW_017729029.1:24338700-24340115 GCF_001723915.1 Gavialis gangeticus | reverse complement strand
GATTGTAGCCTGTTGCTTCCTTCTAGTGTGCCCACGTCCCCCCACATCTTAGTGTTATCAGCAAATTTGAAAAGGGTGCTTTTTACCCCCTCGTCCAAATCACTGATGAAGATGTTGAACAGCGCGGGCCTGAGGACCGAGCCCTGTGGAACCCCACTGCCCACATCCTTCCAGGTTGAGAAGGACCCATCCACTACCACCCTCTGGGTGCAGCCCTCCAGCCAGTTGGTGACCCATTTGACTGTGTGGGTGTCTATGCCACAGCCCCCCATTTTCTTAATGAGAATGGGGTGAGAGACAGTGTCAAAAGCCTTCTGGAAGTCCAGGAAGACTATGTCCACCGCTACCCCTGCATCTAATGATCTGGTGATCTGATCATAAAAGGCCACCAGGTTGGTGGCCACCATGTTGATAATCATGTATTATTAATGTCAGCATTAAGCAGAAGGATACACATATTCAGAACCCTGAGCTTATGATATGATATTGTGCCTCAACATCTTAAAAGACTTTGAGCAACAACTATCGTAACTGGGTAAGATACATGTATGTCACGTCTAGGCTGCATACAGGCATTACATTTTTTTGTGGAGAATTCCTGTGCTCCTGGTAGAAGAGACAAGTAGGGGTGCACCGAAAGAGATTTTTGGAGCCAATACTGATAGCTGATTTTTAAGGAGGCATATCAGCCAATACTGATCCAATTTCTGATACCAGCCTGGCAGCTTGAAGAGCAGTGTCCAGCTAGTAAGTCTGTTGTGGTGGAAGAGGAGGGGGTGTGGGAGGGGGGGCAGATTGAGGCCCCCGTGGGTAGAGGCTGGAGCTGGGCCTGGGGGAGGCACTGCCTAGCTGGGGCAGGGCAGGGCACAGGACAGAGCTGCAAGTGGCTTGTCCAGGGAGCACAGGGGCGGGGAGGGAGTTTCCTGCCACTGCACACACCCTGGGAGGCCATGGGGGGTGTGCCCTCTGGATCTGCAAAGGGCAGAGTGGGGCAGCTGCTGCTGCAGGATGGGGCTAGGGCCAGGGCTGTGCCGGGCTCCTCCCAGTGGGAGTTTTAAGCCAAGCTGTGCTCAGGTCAGATGGCAGCAATGCTAGGAGGAGGCTATGGGGGGGCTGCAGCCACCCCAAAATTCACCGTACCCTCCCCCAAGCCCCTCTCCCAGTGCCACTGCCTGCCCAAAGTGCAGCCTGGACCTGTCCCCACCAGGAAGAACCTCATGTAGCCCTGGCCGCAGCCTGTCCCACCCCACACAGATCTGGGGGCACATACCCCCGAGTCCTCCCAGACAAGTGGCAGGAACAGTGGCAAGAGCTGCCATACTAGTGGCTCCCAGGCAAGCAGCGCACAGTCATGGGAGCTGTCCCCCCACCCTGCTCATGCCCCTCAGATGAGCCACAGCTCTGCTCTGCACCTA
>NW_017729029.1:24336237-24338679 GCF_001723915.1 Gavialis gangeticus | reverse complement strand
ACCCCACCCCACCCCACCCAGGAAGTGCCTGTCCCAGCCCCACTCCTTCCCTCACCGTGGGGCCTTTGATCTGTCCCCCTACACACCCCTTGCCTTCTCCCTCCCCTTCCAGCACAACAGACTTACAAGCTGCATGCAGCTATCCAAGCTGCTGGACTGCGCTCCTCGCTGCCTATGTGCTGCAGTGCAGCTTCATGCATGCACAGACCATTTATCAGACGAATTATTGGCCATATTAGGCCAATTTCTGATACAGGAAATTTTCTTTATATCAGTGCTGATCTGATATTGGACTGATGTATCAGTGCATCTCTAGAGATAAGCTTAAAAATATTTATCCAGTTTCTCTCAGGAGAAACAATCCCCTTCCAGGAGAAATTCTCCTAGGTGTCAGCTGGGAAGATCTCCCCTGTGAAAGTGTTTCCCTTGCAAGAATGAATACTTGTATGTTGCCTTCAGAGTCAGTCCAGACTGCCTGGTTTGAGGGGCTAGGGGCTTTGCCTCATTGCTTCCATCTCCTTCTGGACCAGGAGAAGAAGAAGAAGAAGCTGCTGCTTCCTGCCTCTTCCCAAAACAGACAGTCCCAGAGTTTTGGGGTGGAGAGATTTGCCCCACTACTCCTTCTGGGCTCCTGGGAGACTAGGTATAAGGCTCAGAGAGGCTGTCCTCAAGCCCAGTTCTTAGCTGCTGCCCCTACCACCCAGCTGAGTCATGAGATTTCATAGCTCGCGGGGCTAGGCACCGGAGCCAGAGAAGATATTGTTGCCCCAGTTCCCAGCCCCGCCCAGGCTTTTAAATGCATGCATTGCCCAGCTGAGAAGTATAGGTGGGGATATCAAAACCTGCAGGGCCTAGGAACTGGGGCTGAGGAAGCTAGCCCTGCCCTGGTTCCCAGCCTTGGAGGTTTAAAATGCTACATCTCAACCACCCTAGTTCATGTCCCTGTGGCCTTTAAATGCTGTATGTACCACCATCTGAGCTGCACACGTAGCAGTTTAAAACCTATTGACACCTTGTCCCCTCTCTAGACAAGGGATAGGACAGGCTGTTAAGCAATGGGCTGCTGTAAGGGAGGGAGTAGTCTAGGGAGCAGCCCTCTAGTGCCCCTGGCTGGAGAGCTGCCTGTGTAGTTCTTCAGCCAGGTGTTTGGAATGCAGGTACGTAACAGGTCCCAGGCTACTTTTTTACAGAGAAATTCACTGGATAAATTTCAGAGAAATTCTTAACAACAGAAATAAACACCTGTCCATGGCTTTGGGTAACTGGTGCATAAGTAGAGATGGAAGCTTCTTTATATAGAATCAGAGTTAAATTGGAACCCAGGTATCCAACTCCTCTTTGTCCTCCTTAATGTATCTGCTTTTTGAGTTCCATTCTTTGCCTGACTTGATTCAACTTATGTGTTGTAATGTCTGGTGTATGTTTATAGATATGAATATGTATATATATGGGAAACCAGAGAACTGTTACATTGTCTATATCATTAGAAATATTCCATTTTCTTAGGTGTCTTTCAAAGCAGATTTTTTTTTCTTTTTGCTAGACAACACCTTTCCCACCCACTTTCTTTGCAGTTCTGTTGCCATAGCATCCCTTTCAGTACAAGCACAAATGACAGAGTAGAATCAGGTTTTTTATTTGCATGGAAGAGATTAAAAAAACCCACCAAAACTTCAAAATAAGACACGATCCTAGAGGTCAAACAATTTAAACTAGTGCTGGTCATTTTTTCAGCTTGCAGAGACAACTGCTTTCCATTAAAACTCCAACACTATTCAATATATGAATGTACTTTATTGGTTCAGAAAAGTTCCCTATCACAGGGCCTACATAAAATGTAGTATTAGTATTGATCTGACATAACACATGATATTTTAGTGGTTCTATTACTTCTAGTTATCTTTAAAAAATGACATATACATTTGAATTTCAAATAAACATTTTTATCAAAATTATTTAACTGTATAACACAGGGATGTTGAAGTTCTGTTGACAAATCCTTTAAGTCCCCCTCTTGTGAATTATAATCATTACAAATTTTCAGTGGGAATATAGCTTTATATTATGGAATGATTATCTCTTATTTATCTAAATTACATATTGGCACTTCCATTATGTTTCATTCAGAATTTATTTGGATATTTTCTTCTTGAACATTTTGGATCAAGGAAGTCCAACCTTTGTATATTTTTTCTCCAAGGAAAATTTGAAGTAAAGACTTAAAATTCATAAGAAATATCAGTGGGAACTGCGACACAAATTGGAAAGGGGAGAGGGTTGTGGGCTGAGTAAGGAATCCTATGCGTTTCCCTTCCCTCCACTGAGTACCGTCTGGAGGGACAACTGGGGAGGTTAGAAGGAGGTTGGATTGAATTAAAAAAGGCTACCTGATCAAAGGTAAGTTGGGATGGGGACAGGTTAGAGGGGAGTTTGGGTGAATGG
>NW_017729029.1:24325526-24331237 GCF_001723915.1 Gavialis gangeticus | reverse complement strand
GCTATATTTTAAGGTCACATTTTAAAAATAAGTTTTCAAAGTTTATTAATTCATATTTAGACATTTAAATAACTAGCATGGGGGTTGGGAGGTAAGAGGAGTTTGTAGAGAGGATTGGGAGGAACTATCAGGATCCCTAGGGGGGGTTGGTGGAAGCTGGGAGGGTCGGTGGGTTCAGGGGGCCAAATGGGGTCTTCTGGGGCTTTGAGGGATCAGAAGGGCTAGTGGGGTGTGGAAGGAATGGGTTGGTGTCTGGGAGGGTTTGGTGAGATCAGGGTTATCATGAAATCCAGAGGGGCTTGGGGGAGATTGGGGGGCTCTTTCACCCACTCAGACTAGGGGCTATTTTTAACACCCTAATCTTACCCACCCCCAGACAACCAACTGCCCTCCAGCAACCCAATCTGCCCCCAGTCCCACCCACCTGTCTTCTCCCTCCATCCTGACTTAGAGAACCAATCAGGTCCCAGCACTGGTCAATGCTGGTAAAACCAGCACTGGGAAAAGCTTGCAGGATGGTGGGATTTAGTGGCCTCAGGCGGGGGTGGGGTGGGGTGGGGGCTGACTGGTCTGCTGGGGGATTTGTCTGTCTGGGAGATGGGTGAGGGTATGGGTGGGAAGGAGGCTAAAAATATCACAGTACCAGGGGATGGGTAGAAAAAGGGCATCCCTGGGGCTAGAGCCAGTGGCTCGGTTTTCCCAGCCCCAGGGCTGCACTGATAACTGTACAGAAGTTCAGTTACACCAGCTTTGCTAGACCCGATCTAAGTTGGATTATCTCAGATGTAGGGTTATCTTGATTGGCTGGACCATTTTTAGACCTGTATAATCTTCCTGGACTCTTGTACAGTTTGCACTTAGATCTCAAGTTAGGTCAATCTAAGTGTAAGTTCACATGGTGAACTAAATTAGATTGGGTAGTTATTTTTTAAGTCATCTGACCTTCCACTAACCTCCCCAAATGTCTGTACCTAGCTTCAGTTTCTCTCAGAGGTCTGCTATCTAAGCTCTGATATGCTTCATTTATCTAGGATAATTAAAATTTCCTGTACCTGCCCTCTGTTAACTTATAATTTCTAGTGAAAAATATAATTATTCATAATTGAAATAAAGTAAAATAATGTTTGCATGGGATAGAGAGTCTAAAATGAGAAATAGTTAATAAAACTTACATTAACCACAGTGTAAAACTAAATATGAAACTTGATTTGTTTATACCATTTTAAATTAATATAAATACATTGGACCTCCTTTTTCTCATTATTTTATATAACAGCCTGTCACACAATTTTCAGATGAACAGTTATCCTTTGGAAAGCGGTGTTTTGTCAAATTTGAAATGTTTTGTTGAAATGCGTTGAGTTGAACAAAATAGGGTATTTTAACATTAACTTTTAAATTTTATTTTGTCCTTTTTTCTTTGTAAATTTAGATTTTATTTTATTTCTCAAGTATATTTTACAGCACTTACATTATGAGAACAATGCTTTTTCAATAAGATTTTTCTAATGTTGCTGAATCAAAAGTTGCCTGAATTTTTGTTCTGTGACATTTTAACATTTTGAAATATTGACCTTTTGGCTCTATTCGATATGAAAACAGATTTTAGACTTTCAGAAAGTCTTTGTGGAGGACAACTCTATTTTCCATCCCACACCATTTTACATTTTGTGTTTTTTACACCAATGCAAATCAAATTTACATTAAATTTATATTTATTATGCAACCAAGTCAGAATGATATTGTAGAATAACTTTGTACTGGTGTAAATGAGCGCACAAAGGTAGCAGAAAACCAGACCTGTTTTAATACAATTGAATTGATTATGAAAGGAAAATTAGAACTTCATGGTAAACAGTTCACTTTCAAGGTATTATTTGACAAATACATCATAAGAAAAATACTTCTCATGGCATTTATAATATATATTCAGCTTAGATAAAATGTATATATGGTAAAGTGTGTGCGCATGTGTGTGTGCACATGTGTATATGCATGCATGTGCGCGCATGCACACACACTCACTTTACCATATATACACTTGATGCTTACTATATACATACTTTATCTGAACTGAAAAATGTTAATTACAATAATGTATATTAAATGATATGCATAAAAATTGGGAAAATGAGTTTACATCAAAGCTCCATTATTAATGCATACCAATTAAGATTGTGATATAGTGTGTATTTGTTAGCCCTTTTTCATAACAAGCTATTAGTTGGTTAGAAGGCATTTTTAATACTTCTGATACAAATTCGTAATTCCAGATGGAATCACTTTTTTCTTTTCTTTTTTGAAGTTGTGTGTATTTACAAGGGATGCACAGACTCCTTTTATTCTCCCCAAAACAGAGCTAGAATCAAGGAAAAAGGTCTGAACCACTTTCAACCAATACTTGAAAAAAATAAGGGAAGTCCTTAATTTTTTTTTCTCTCAAGGTCACCCTACCAGGGGTTTCCAGGTTGTGCTGGTATTTCTTGCTATCTTTTTACTGAGATACATGAACCTCCATCAAACAATTACCAGTGAAATCCTTACAATTACAAAACTCAATTTATGGTATATCTTGAAAGTGCCTTTGTTTTACTGGCAGCTGTGTTTTGATGGAACCCCTTATTTATTTATTTTTTCTAACAGCTTGGTTCATAAAATAGCTTAATTGTTTTTTACATTTATCTCAAATGATGGGCACTTGTTACCACTGACTTCAGTGTGGTCTTTTCCTTCCAATATTATATTTATACACAGCTAGGGTGACATACAGACAGAGGGGCCTTAGCAATAATTAGAAGTTTGTTTTGTATAAATCATAGAATCATAGAAAATTAGGGTTGTAAGGGACCTTAGGAGGTCATCTAGTCCAACCGCCTGCTCAAAGCAGGACTATATCCACCTGGACCATCCCAGCCAACGCTTTGTCTAGCTGGGTCTTAAAATCTTCCAAGGATGGAGATTCTACCACTCTCTGGGTAACCTGTTCCATTGTTTTACTACCCTTCAAATGAGAATCTTTTTCCTAATATCTAACCTAAACTTCCTTTGCTGCAACTTGAGACTGTTGCTCCTTCTGTCGTCTGCCACCACTGAGAACAGTCTAGTTCCACACTCTTGCGAACCCCATTTCAGGTAATTGGAGGCTGGTATTTGAACCCCTTTCTGTCTCCTTTTCTCTAGATCTTCCCTCAATCTTTCCTCTTAAGCCATGTCTCCCAGCTTCCTCACCATTTTTGTTGCCTTCTGTTAGACTCTCTCCAATTTGTCCACATGCTTTCTGTGTGTGGTGAGGGGGGGAGCGGTGGGTGGGGGGAAATCTGAATACAGTACTCCAGATGTGGCCTCACTTGTGCTGAATAATAGAGGGGAATAATCACTTCCATTGACCTTCTGGAAACACTCATACGTATGTGAGACAAGGGTACACTGTTGGCTCATATCCAGCTTATTGTCCACTGTAACCCCCAGGTCCTTTTCTGCAGAGCTGCTGCCCAGCCAGTCAGCACCCATCCTGTACTGATGCATGGGATTATTTTGTCCTATGTGCAGGACTTTGCACTTGTCCTTGTTGAACCTCATGAGATTTCTTTTGGCCCAATCCTCCAGTTTGTGTAGGTCACTGAATCCTAGCCCTGCTCTTCAGCTATCTACTACTCCCCCCAGCTGGGTGTCATCTGCAAACTTACTGAGGGCGCACTTTAAGATCTCTCTCTGGATGTTGATGGAGACATTGACCAAAACTGGCCCCAGTACTGACTCCTGGGGCACTCCACTTGATACTGGCTGCAAACTAGATGTTGAGTCATTAACTACTACCCTCTGAGCCATTTTTCTATGCACCTTACAGTTCATTCATCCAGCCTGTACTGCCTTGGCTTGCCTGTGAGAATGTTGTGGGAGACCATATCAAAAGCCTTGCTAAAATCAAGATACACCACATCCTCTAGTGTCTCCACATCCAAAGAGACAGTCACCTTGTCATAAAAGATAGTTAGGTTGGTCAGACACAGCTTGCCCTTGGTGAATCAATGCTGACTGTTCCTCATCACCTTCTTCATCACACTCTGAGTGCTTAGAAATGGATTCCTTGAGGATCTGCTCCATGATTTTTTGGGGGACTGAGGTGAGGCTGACTGGTCTGTAGTTCCTTGGATCCTTCTTTTCCCCTTTCTTAAATATCGGCACTACATTTGCCGTTTTCCAGTCATCCGGGACCTCTCCTGATTGCCATGAGTTTTCAAAGATGATGGCCACTGGCTTTGCAGTCTCATCAGAGACTCCCTCAGCACCCTTGGGAGCATCCCATCTGTATGTGTAGCTTTTCTAAATAGTGCCTTACCTGTTTTGCCTCTGTTGGCTGCTCACCTCCTCCCCAAATTGTAATGCCTGGTGCCAATAGTCTGAGAGCTGACCTTACCTGTGAAGACTGAGGCAAAGAAAGCATTGAGCATTTCAGCCTTTTCTGCGTCCTCTGTCACAAGGTTGCCTCCCCCATTCAGTAAGGGACCCACACTTTCCCTGAGCCTCCTCTTGCTACTGACATACTTGCTACCAACTCGTATTTGTTTGTTGGACATGTACAATAGGTTTTGATGATGATGGTGATTGCCTGTGCTTATTTTTATGCTGATGGCTTCACAAGCAAACTTAGCACAGGGACCTTAATTCACAGGAGGTTAAGCCTTGAGTTAGTTTTGCAGTCCCTGTGCTTATAATAAGGTTAAAAATACTGTCCCACAGACACCAGTTCCTTGTGTGTTTACTGCATTTTTTCCTTCAATATTGGAGTTCTATAGTACTCTCATAAACTCAGAGTATGTAAAGAAAATATTGACATTATATGGCCTTGTTCAAATGACAGCATTTTAAACATTATTTCTTAATTGAGACTAGTATGCATTTATTATTATCATTGTGGGAAGAAATATTATTTATCCAAACAATAGTGGACAAATTGTATTTATCCAAACAATAGTGGAAATAAAACATTTATTTCCTGAAGTATTTTTTTACTAGTATAGCTTGTGTGTGTGTGCATGCAGTTCCTTTAACAGGATGTGAAGATTTTTAGTGGTACATTGACTTCAATATAATACACAAGCAGGTATAAATATAGCACAGTATCTATCTATCTATCTATCTATCACATTTCTGTCATTAAATTACTTATTTAAAAGTACATTAATAGTTTGTTAAAATGGATTTTTAAAATAGCTCCTTGTACTCTACTGTCCCTTCACTCCTGAATGCCTGTCTATTGTTGAATGATAACTATTACCAATTTACCAAAATGCTGTGGATAATACATATGTAAAATTTATATCAAGTTCTGTAAATGGTCACTTTTGTCATTACATTGTGTGTGTATATTACTTTATATGTAATTGCCCCATAATTCTGCATAGCACAATGACTAATGCCAGATTTAGGCACAAGCTAAGCAAACTGTAGCTTAGGGCCTCACATTATGAAGGGTCTCTAAGCGTCGGCTGCTGGACTGGAAGTGATCATGGACTGGCAAACCATGGCCCTGCAGAGCTGGGTGGAGAGGCTACGACTCCTCCCACAGGGCCCATTGTTTGAGGTTTGGCCCACCCCCCACCCAGGGGCTGGAAGTACCTTTGCCTGTGTTCTGGGCTGGAAATTCTAGCCGCGGGGCTCCAGGCGGTAGTCTGGAGTTTGCCAGGCTGCAGTCATGGCTGCTTCTGGTC
>NW_017729029.1:24314713-24320526 GCF_001723915.1 Gavialis gangeticus | reverse complement strand
GCTAATCCCTTGCACAAATGCTGGACATGCTATTCCTAAATCATCCCAGACATGCCCATCCAGCCTGCTTTTGAAAACCTCCAATACAGGGGTGATTCACAACCTCCCTACGCAGCTTCTTCCATTGTCCTAAAGCTTTTGCATTTAGGAAACTTATTCTGATTTAATCTAAAACTGTTTTGCTGTTTTAAAGCCACTGCTTCATGTTCTGCCTTCTGGTCCGCAGTTTGCCAGGCCAAAGCATGGAAAGGTTGAGAGCCCCCAGTTTAGACCTCCCCCCCCATAGTAATCTGGCTTTGACAATGACAGTCCTAATTTAATGTCTGTTGTTTACATTGTAGCAAAATTGGTTAACTTCATATAAGTTAAGTGTATAGCACCTTTCAACCCTGTTGTCTGCTTTGTACTCTGGTTAAATGTATTATGTTTAACTGTATACTCGCTATAACTGTAACCATCTACTTTGTAATTAATTGTACTTTGTTTAACTACTCCAGAAACGGTGAAGAGGGATTTTAAAGGGTTACTGTTAGAAGCATTTGATTCACAGCTAGTCCATTTCACGGCTGCTATTTTTCCTCATTTTCAAGACTTTTAATAGTAGTTCAGAAATGGACTACCATATAGAAGCTTTGAAAATGATGGAAGCTAGGCAGTGTGGGGGTTACAAATATTATAGCGGAGGTTCTCAATCAGGGTGCCATGAGACACTTTCAGGGGTGCCATGGTGCAGGTGCCTTCACTGCAACAACCAGGTGGAATTGCTCAATAAACCTAAAGCAGTTAGACACACTTTCTGCAGCCTTTTCTGGCTGCACCCCCACAATCCTCAGAGAAACAAAGGTGTGTAGGGCAGGTGGAACTATCCCAACACCTCTGTTTCTGGGAGGAGCCTGGAGGGGCCAGACTGAGAAGGGCTGGAGCAAGAGCAGGCCTGTCTGTTGGCTTAAACTTATCTGGCTGTGCACTGAGGCATGGAGGGTAGTTGCACCTGACTGCAGTGCTGGCAGCACCCTAGTTATGAATAACTGAGGTAAACTGAGACAGAGCAGCAGCAGTTCTCAACCAGGGATGCGACCCAATTTAAAATATAGAGAGGTGCTGTGACTCTTAAGAGTCTCCTCATTTTCAAGATGCCCAATACCAGTCCCAAAATCATTAGACATACTGAAAGTTAGGAGTGTTAGTCAGTTTCAGGCTGTTAATATTCAACACAAACAGTCATTTGTATCTGAGGAGTATTTTTTACATCAAGTTTTGGTAAGTGCGTAAGTTTTCATGAATCTGAATTGGAATAGGCTGCATTCAGAAAACAAGCTGAAGAATGTGGAATGTTCTCTCCCTTCTCTTGGAAACTCATATTTATCATGTTTAAATAGCAGTTCCATAAAATGAGTTATTAATGCATATCAAAGCAGTTAAGAAACAGTACTTGTTCACTTGCCGTCAAATCTGATCAGATTTAGAATAATTTAATCAAGCAAAAAATGTCTAATACTTGTCTAATAATGTCTAATTCCAAAAAATACATGAAGGTTAGCCTGTCAGAGACTAAGATCAACCCTTAAAAATGTCTTACCCAAAGAAGAAAGAACTAACAATTCCCATTGAAGTTACCAGCTAGTATCCAATATAGATAGACACTATGCATAAAAGAGCTGGGCATTACAGGACTAAGCCTATTAAAAGCCCACCTTGGCTAGGGACAGACGTTACACATAAGTCAGTTTAAGTGATCAGAAACTGGTTTAAATCTGTAACAGAACAGACATTCAGTGCACATAAACCACTTTGAAAATGGCTGAAACCTGTTGGAGATAAACCTGGTTAACTGATTTGGGTTAAACCAGCTTACACAATGTCTGTCCCAGACCTCTTGCTGGTTTAAGTTAAATCAGATTCCCCCAGCATCCCTGCATGCCCTCTGGGCTGGGCTGGGCAGAGCTCTCTGGTCCAAAGCAGGGCTTGCCCTTCCTCTCTGCTCCCTGGCTAGAGCTCTGGCAGAGACTTGTAGACACAGCAGGGTCTTCTGGCTTCCCTGTGTCCCACTCCCCCTCCTGTACTTAAGCAGGAGTGGGACACGGGGAAGCCAGCAGACCCTGCTGTGTCCTTTCCTCCTTTCTCCCACAGCACAGACCGTAGCCAGCATGTGGTATGCTAACTAATGCTGAGAGGCGTCTGTGTAAGGCAGATAGGACAGTGCTTTTTGGAGCTAATCAGCAGGTCAGCTGGTAATGTCCCTGCATTCCTTCCTTTGGAAAAAGGCTGTTTAAGAAGAACTTGAACTAATGAGTGAGGCCCCATGTTTTCTGATGGGGTGCTAAATGCTGATAACAGAGCTGATAAATGCTCTGTTATCAAGAGTGTCCTGCTGGGGCCTGGCCATGCCTCCCTTAGCTCAACAGTGCAAGTTCAACACTGCAAGAGGAAGGAGGGCTGTTGTAGTGCCCTCTTCCCCCACTCCCACTTCTAGCCTTAGCCACTACAGGCATGTGCCGGCATTTTTTCAGTCCAGAGGGGATGTCTGTGCAGTTACAAACTGATTTAATAAATGTTATAGATTTCATAGACATTAGGGCTGGAAGAGGCCTTGCAAGATGATCGGGTCCAATTCACTGCCCAAAGGGCAGGGAGTCAACTGGGGTCAGATATCCCCAGTGAGATAATCATCCCAATGCTTCTTGAATGTGTCCAGAGTGTGTGTCTGCACCACTTCTGGGGAGAGTCTATTCCAGACTCTGGAGACTCAGACAGTAAAGAAGTTTTTTCCTTATGTCCAGCCTAAAACAATCTTCTAGCAGTTTGTGACCATTAGACTTCGTCTTCCCTAGGGGTGCCCTGGGGAACAGATGTTCTCCCAGATTCTAATTCACACCCCGATATACTTATAGGCTGCCACCAAGTTCCCCCTGAGCCTATGCTTTTCCCATGCCTCTCAGCCTTTTCTCATATGGCCTGCTCTCTTGACTTCTGATCATGCACATGGCTCTCCTCTGGACTCTCTCAAGCTTCTCCACATCCTTCCTAAAGTGTGGAGCTGAGAACTGGACACAGTACTCCAGCCATAGTCTCACGAAGGCCAAATAAAGTGGGAGGATGACATCATGGGTCTTGCCTGAGATACATTTGTAGATGCAAGCCAGGATTTTATTTGCTTAGCCTAGTCAGGTTAGACTAACCTGCAAAGATTGAATTGATTCAGGCTCAGGCTTTTTTGAATATCTGTCCCTAGCCGTTGTTGTTGTGAAATAGTTCAGATTATAACAACTGCTCCTACAATTGTTTCCATTTTGACATGAGAACCATTACAGATGAGCACTCAGGTGAGCAGACAGAGCGCTCTTGTGATTTGTTATTGTGATCCAATGTTACTATAGAGTTTTATTTACCTCAGAGTGTTTGGACCTAGGTCCCTTCTTATTTAAAAATTGGAAATTTTGTTACTAGCTGGAGTCTCTGTTCATTATTCTCTAAGTTCTTTTGGCATTCTTTTGATCAGTTTTCCCAGCATGTGTTTCTTAATGTTTAGAACCATTGTATAGTTTTATATAAGTACAAAAACCAGAGGCAGATTACAGAGACAATACTTAAGTCTCCTGTGATTTGTGGGCCTCTCTACACATGCATATAAAAGCACAAAGAGATATAATGCACAAGTCACAAAATTGCGCCTCCTCTTATGCCACATGTGCTTGGCAGGAGGTGCAATTGTAGGATCACGCATTAGGTCCTATCACTCCTTATTGATTGTCCAGGGGGAGCCCTAGATCATGATGACCTTGGTTGCAGGTCGGGGGATGGCACTAGGAATGCTGCCAACGCTGCCAGACTTATCAACACCAGGGCACATAGCGGGGGCAGCAGGAAGAACACTGCCACCACTGTGAGGCCTGCAGCGGCAGCAGCTTTTTCTCCGCTGCCTCCACTGTGAGCCCTGCAGCTGAAGACACAGCCCCCTACTGTGAGCCCTGCAGTCAACAAGTCTCGCAGCAGCAGCAGCATTCCTGGCACTGCCCCTGTTGTGAGCCCCGCACCTTACGAGGTTTGTGTGGGGCAGCATTCTCCCTGCTGCAAGCCGTGCAGCTGATCAAGCTTACAGCAGGGGCAGTGCAGGGGATGCTGCTGCCACTGTGAGCCTTGTCAACTGCAGGGATTGCAGCAGGCGGTGCATCCTTGTGCACCACCTCCTGCAAGTCCTTAGTTGATGGGGCTCCCAGCCACAGGGGTGCACTTGGTCACAAGTTCAATTAATGGCATAATTAGAACACGCTATAGAGTTATACATTTTGAATGTGGAATAACTTTGTAACTTATTGCTTGTTTTAACACATCTTTAATTGGTTCAGTGTGTAACTGAGTCACAACTTTGAGGCATGATTAACTGATTAACCAGTTAATCATGTCTTAAGTGTGATGTGTAAAGGGGTCCACAAATGCCCATAGACAGAAGTGATTCAGAAGCAGAACAGCAAGTGCTGCACAGCTAATGGTTACTTGCATACCATGTACTGTGGTGGACTTGAGAATGTCTGAGCTGCTCCAGGAAGGAACATCAAAGACTTGCAGGTGGGAGATAAATGAGTGCCAACAGAGCAGGGCGTGCTTTAGAGGGGAAGGTTTGTTTTCAGAAGGTTGATTACAAATGTCTGTTGAAGAGGCCCTTGAATTTTGGTGGATCCAGTCTTAAAAATTTGAGGGTACAAAAATGCAGCTGTAAGAGATTATCCACTTTACTACTATTTAGTTGATATGACATTGTTCAGAGTAAGATATAAAGTTTGATTGACCTAGTTTTACAGCAGTTTTCCAATTACTTGGCTCATGAAATGCTAAATTTCCTTTTGCATTCGTAGCATTTGACTGGCGTACTGTTGTATGGCTTTTTAATATTTTTTTCCCTTTCCTCTCTTTTCCAGCTGCCCTTGGTGTTCTATAAAAATACTCATTAGCCATTCTGGAAATGGACTTGCTGTCTGGAACCTACCTCTTGGCAGTCTTATTCGCCTGTATTGTATATCAGTCTGGTGCTCAGGAGAAGAATTATACAGTGAGGGAAGAACTGCCAGAAAATGTCCTGATTGGCAATTTGCTCAAGGATCTCAACTTGACGTTGGACCCAGATGTTCCTCTTTCATCTCCTCTTCAGTTTAAGCTTGTGTATAAGACTGGAGATGTACCATTAGTGCGGGTAGAGGAAAACACTGGTGAGATATTCACTACTGCTAACCGTATAGACCGGGAGAAGCTGTGCTCTGGAATCTTCAGTGAGAACCACTGCTTTTATGAGGTGGAGGTAGCTGTTCTGCCTGATGAAGTCTTCAGATTAGTCAAGATCAGATTCCTGATAGAGGATATCAATGACAATGCTCCTCTCTTTCCCTCAACCGTTATTAACATCTCCATCCCTGAAAACACAGCCATTAATTCCCGGTATTCTGTCCCTTCTGCTATTGATCCTGACATTGGAGTGAATGGGATTCAACATTATGAACTTCTTAAGGTGGGTTTCTTTAATTTTTCTCCAACACCATTTTCCCTTTTGTCAGTAGTAGTCACAAACTCAGCCTATCTTCACCCAGTTCATTGAAATGTAGATTTGTAATATATTGTTGTATAGCTATACACTGGAGCTAATTGTCTCCAGATGTTATTGGATTACTTTACAACACACAACACCATCACTTTGTGGTGTGCATCTATATGTTCATCTCTTATGTAGTAGCATGATGCACATTCATGGCCTTGTAAATTCTTCACCCACCTTTTAAATGATATACTGAAAATGTTTTAGTACTCCCCCTCCCTTTAAGGAT
>NW_017729029.1:24308781-24309713 GCF_001723915.1 Gavialis gangeticus | reverse complement strand
GTGGGCAGGATGTGAGGTATAGTTAAGCGTTTGTTGTCCCTTTAAGGATTTTGATATTATCTGTGCAGATTTCACATAACTCCCTGAGCAACCTAAGTCAGCAGCCATCTTCTGCAAGAATATATATTGTGCATGGGCCTTGCATAACTCAGTTGGCATATTACCTAAGAAACACTGGGCACATCTACATGTTCATTAGTGTGGTTTAGGTAATGCACATTAAACCTAGTACCTCCACAGTAGCTGAAGAGCACATTTTTTGTGATGCTTTAATGCACATTAAAGTGCAGACAGTCCCACTGATACCAGTACTTGTCAGCCATTTAGTAAAAATAAAATGCCATCTAATTTTTGCTCTTTAAAATTGTTTGCTGCGTAATTTTTCTTACTGAGTAATGGCCACTAGGCCTCCCTCTCTCAGAGGGGTATTTGAACCTGTATCCTGGAAGGTAATCCCAACGAGGATCAAAGGGAGCAGGAGAGCACACAAGCCTCCATGGCTCACCAAAAGCATCCAGGAATGTCTCCTTGCTAAAAAGGAGGCATACACCCAATAGAAAGAAGGGGTCATCACCAGGGATGACTATTTTGCAGTTGCTCGGGGATGTAGGGGGGTAGTTAGGAAGGCCAAGGCAGAGATGGAATTAGGACTAGCTTCTGAGATTAAGGACAATAAGAAGTCTTTTTTTAAATACATAGGGGGCAAAAAGAAGGTCCTGGCTAATGTGGGGCCCTTGCAGGATGTGTTGGGAAATTTGGTCGTCACACCAGATGACAAAGCTAACATGTTTAACAATTTCTTTGCCTCCGTCTTCCTAAGTAGGGACCAGAACAGCCATCTCCCTGCTGGGCCCCCCTTGGGCCCCGGGGGAGGCACACCTGGGCCAAGGGTTAGCGAGGAATTAGTTAGGGAGCTTCTGGAGGGGCTGGAC
>NW_017729029.1:24297353-24308489 GCF_001723915.1 Gavialis gangeticus | reverse complement strand
ACGGGACCTGAACCTGTTCAGCCTCCACAAGAGAAGGCTGAGGGGGGATCTTGTGGCCTGTTATAAACTAGTTGGGGGGATCAGCAGGCATTGGGGGAGTCACTGTTCCCCCAAGCACCGCCAGGAGTGACCAGGAATAACGGTCACAAGCTGGCAGAGGGTAAGTTTAGGTTAGATATCAGGAGGTGCTACTTCATGGTCAGGGTGGCTAGGGTCTGGAACCAACTTCCAAGAGAAGTGGTGCAGGCTCCTACCCTGGGGGTTTTTAAGAGGAGGTTAGATGAGCACCTTGCTGGGGTCGTTTGACCCCAGTACTCTTTCCTGCCATGGCAGGGGTCGGACTAGATGATCTTCTCAGGTCCCTTCCGACCCTAGAAACTATGAAACTATCTCCTGCTTCCCAACAAAGATCTAACCAGATCCCAGGTCAGATATCAACTAGAGCCATCTCCAGTCCACCTCTTGAAGCTGATCCACTGCATCTTACATTTTTCCAATGAATATTAAACAGCACTGGAGCAGTTTCTGCAATGCTGGGAACAACTACCCAAGACCACCTTTCTGTAGTATCCATATTTCTGAACTCTTTCTCCTAGATTATTTCTAACCTGTGGCCTAGTGGTGGTTACAGCACTTTGTTAGAAATTGAGATAGAAAGGTTTGGGTTCAGATCCTCTGTGGGAGAGGGAAGACCTGGGTCTTCCATTCCCTGGGAAAGGGAAGAAAGGGTAGCAGGAAAATAAAGCAAAATGAGTTAATGTTGGCCAAAGGGGTATACAAAGGACTTTTATAACTATACAATGGGGACAAAAAAGAATTACTAGAGTAGTTGTAGATTCATTAATGAATGATAAGTAGCTGACTCTAAAATGGCTAACTGAATTCATTGCTTAAAAAATGTACTCCAGAAAACCAAACCACAACCTTCCCTCTTAGTTCTCCTGACTGACTGTAAGGAAAATGAAAGAGAACATTTGGTGAACTTAGGAGTAATAAAGATCTTGACAAAAAAGGAAAAAAAAAAGTTAAATTAGGCAGTATAGTTGCTTAGCATACCAAGAATTCTCTGGCAAACTTATTGAACTATGGCAGATTTTGAAATAAGTCATGTGGATACAATATCATTGCATGAGTATCCAATATTAGAACTATTCCCAATATTCTTTAAATTATTTAAATGGAAAAAATGTGGTCCCTGCTTTTAAAAGGACAATAAGATTTGTCCCAGCAATTAGTATTTAGTAGACTTGTTTCTGCTCTTAACTTTAGCTGTACAATCCTATACATTACAAGGAAAATACATGTTGCGTGCAAAAAACGTAAGAGGTAAGTTTGTCCCAAGAAATCCAACTTTAATTTTAAATAATGTCTCTTAAAAGAAAAAAAAAAACACCTGTAAGGATGTGCATGATAACAGAGCTGTGAACAAAAAGCAGCACTGAATAAAAAATGAGTTAAAAGAATAAATTATTTCAGAAATATTGTAGGTTTTATCTTGCAGTTTCAGAATTAGTGTTAACTATTGACTTAAGCAAGATGTTTGCCTGAATAACAGCTGTAGAACTAGATCCACAAATTACTTATTTGATCTGACTGAGGTCAGAATGATTTCATCAGTTCACTGTTATCTAATGGGTCTAACAATAGTGATGAAAAAGGAGTTAAGTGCAACAGATCCTCAATCCTGGGGAATGTTCCTGACGCAAAGGGGATTTCTGGGTAGAAAGATGTGTGTTCCACTTCTGTGTCCTCCACAAATACAGCATCTGGCACAGGCAGTATCCTAGTATAGATAATCTCTGGCTTGAGGAGGAAAGAGCAAGGGGAGAGTATCATGGGTAACTTTCAATGCTCCTGGTATGAAGGTCTGAAGAGGTCTCAAAATTCCTGAAGTAGAGGAAGTATTGCATAGTGGCATAGGGAGTGGGAGCTGGGGTGAGGATGGAGGAATACAGAAAACCCCTGATGTGCAATGCACTTAACCTTGAGAAACAAGAGTGTGGATATACTGTAACAGAAAGGAAGTGCTATTCTTTTTTTAATACACAGTGACATACTGGCAATTCATTAGTAACACAAGCTCCTGAACAAGCCCTTTACTGACATTTCGCTTTTTAATAAGTTTACCTAAGTCTTACTTGGTGTCTTTCCAAGTACAGAGTTCATTTATGGTCTTGTAAGGCAATTATTATCAATGATGTTTATTTATGAACCAACATAAAATTCACATTCAAAATTCATCAAACTGCTTAAAGGCCTTTTAATATGTTTTCAGCTAGTTCTTATTTTGTTTGGAAGCAAGACAGCTTTAACATATTTTAGCATTACCTGCTTTCCTTTAGGCTTAGTCAAAGGCATGCAATACCTGTAATTACCTTTAATATAAACCAATTATGTCATTGTATCTCTGCAGGTGTGGGAAAAGGGCCGTCATGACTGTTATATTCTAATTCATTAGAATGTTGCAAAAATAAATCGTTAGTCCGTTACAAAATAATTTTAAAATATGCCAACCCACAATGCATTTTTAGTACAATACTACAAATGATTTATCACCATTTTATTCTATTGCTCCTATTAAAAACTGTGCTGGTAACTAATCATATAATTTAAAATAGGGGAAAAATATGTTTATCCCTGTTCTTGCAACAAATTAAATACAAGCACAGGGGAAGTCTTTTGTGGAACCCATGGCAGGATTGAGATGGTTACTCCGTAATACTGGATTCAGCAAACCTAACATTTTGCATAGCAATAATTATGATTCCCTTTCATGCTGTTAACAGTTTACAGCTAACATCCAGCCCATCTTGCCTGTCCATCATTACAAAATTCTAGTATGTACCTCAGTTGGAAGGAACTTCTACTATGTAGCTGAATGATTCACTGTAAAACAGATTTAAACTTTGTAACTGACTCTGTGCTTCAACTGTAGAGTGTTTGAAGTGTCTGAACTCTAGCAGGCAGTTCCACCTAATCTTTGTGTTACTTCCTCTGGCATCTCTTAGGGCTTATAGAGAGGACAGATAGGAGAAATAGTGTCTGAGTTACAGAATAGACTGGTTTTACATTTACGTAAAGGACCAGAACATAGTAAAACAAATGACATCAAGATAACAGTATATTTTACTGAGTTCTATCTAAGAGACTGTTTGTAGGTTATGAAGACTTTTTCCCTAACTCTGTAGATACAGTAGCAATTGCAGGTACAGTGCTAATTGCAGGTGCAGTGCTAATTGCAGTATATGGGTTTCCAATAGCATGGGATATTTTAAAATAGTGTCATTGTAATCCTGTATAATATGTTAGATTCTATTTTCTTAACAAAGAAAGGTCTCAGGAAGAACACACATATGCAAGTCATTTATTGCTATTAATCAAAGGATTTGTTTTTCTATTGCAGTTACAGAATTATTTAAGTGTGCACAACACTTTGCAAGAATAGGTCTTTGCTCTGAGAAAATTACAGACCAGTTTACATGAATACAGTGCATATAGTACTTAAGACAGCAGACACAACTGTGAGGTGGGAGGGATATGATAGCTTCCAAAAAGAGCTGTGCTTTAAGAATACATTTAATGGAGGAGAAAAAGGGGACATGCAGAGAATGAGAAGATGCTACAAGCACAGAAGGTGTGCATGATGAAGGCACAAAGCTGAGAGCTGGAGGAGGTAGAGAGCAGCTACAAGGGATGGTGCAAAGGCTCAGAGAGAATTTACAGGACACAAAGGCAGAGATGAAAGAGTTATGTAAAGCTTTGAGGAGGAGGAGGTGGATCTCTGGCAGGATAAGGAAGATGAGAAGAAATGAGGGAAGGGATTCAAGAGGTGGGATGACGTTGTCAAAGAAGCAGGAGACCAAAATTTAATGTGAAACAATGAGTAACTGCATACTGTGGCTAGAGACAGTTGTTACACATAAACTGGTTTAAGTGATCAGAAACTGGTTTAAACCTGTAACAGAACAGAATTCAATGCATATAAACCTGTTCCAAAATGACTAAAACCATTTAGAGATAAACTTGGTTCAATGTAGTGTCAGACTTAACTGATTTGGCTCAAACCAGTTTATGCAATGTCTGTGCTAGACCCCTTGCTGGCGTAAGATAAACCAGACACCCCTGGCATCCCAGCATGCTCTCTGGAGAGGATGGGGCTCTCTGCTCTACAGCAGAGCTGTCCCCACCCCTCTGCTCCCTGGCTGGAGCTCCAGCAGAGACTTGCAGACACAGCAGGGTCTGCCTGGCTTCCCCCTGCCCTATTCCCCCCCTTACTGCTTGCTGCTTAAGCAGGAATCCCTCCCTCCCATCTCCCACAGCATAGACTCCACTTGGTATGCTAGCTAATGCTGAGAGGTGTCTCTGTGTGTCTCTCTCTCTAATTTCCCTGGGACAGGCAGACAGAACAGTGACTACTTATGGCTACTTGGAGCTAATCAACAGGTCAGCTGGTAAGCTGTTTAAGAAGAGTTTGAAGTAATGGAGAGAATGTGTTGTTTTGCTGATGAGGTGATATCAACCCCTGCTGGCTTGCTCCCTTGTCAGTTTGCTGCAGGCAGTATAAAGAAACGGAGCGAGGGAGATTGAAAAGCTCCATATCATCAACAGATGCATGCATTGCACACCACCTTGCCCCGCTCCCCCCTTGCCTCAGAGTGCTAGCAGGGGGCTAGCAACACTCCCGCCCCTTGAGCAGTCAGCAGGGAAGAGCCTGGGACTGTGCAGGCAGACCTCCCTAATCAGAGGTCCTGTGGGAGCCTGGCTGTGCCCCCCTCAGCTCAGCGCTGTGCAGTGGAAGGGAGGGATGCTTTAGCATTCCCCGGATTGTAGCCTGAGCTGCTGCAGGCCTCTGCCTGAATTTCCTCAGTCTACAGAGAATGTCTATCCAGTTGCAACCAGTTCAGCATAGCCATATTAGACTAATCTGCAAAGATTTAATCAGTTCTTGAATGTCTGTCCCTAGCCTGTGGGTCTAAAGACCATTGCTGTAGTTTGAAAAAGGCATTTCTTAACATTTTCTGCTTAGGATGGAAATCCAAGGAAGGAAGAAGAAAACCTTTTTTGCTTTTTGGATATATCAAATATGAATTTGGTAATTTGTATTTTAAGTTCAGTTTCTTGCACTAAGCATTCCTGAACTGGGAAAAAAAGATTACATTTTTCTCATAGGTCATTGCACAGTTATACATGGGGTGGGTATAAAAAACAGAAGCTTGTGCTTTAACTCTAGTGTAGGTACAGGCTGAGAGCTGTATTGGCACAAAAATAAAAGACTTAGTATACTGACCTCTAGAAGTGATCACTAATAACTTCAGAGGCAGGCATGTTTAGTTTACTCTAAAATGATCCCAGAATCTGGGGTTTGGTTGAAGGTGAATAAATATAGCGGTGTTAAAGATTTGTATAGTATTTGGTATCCAGCATGGGAGAATAAGATGAAGGAGATAAAGAGCCATACCATTGCCATCTTGTGTAGATTTTATGCATATGTCAGAATGGAAGAAGATATTTCTTTCTTAATGCCTTATTGCAAAGCAGAGCTGTGTATTAAGTAGTTGCACAGGCTATGTAATCTGTGCAGTAGGTACTCAGTCTACTGGTAGGTCTTCACTGCTTTGTTACTTGGAAGTTGCCTTTAATCCATTTCCTGTCCACAAATAAAACTTTTCACCTTTAATTGTGGTGGTACTGTCAATTTAAATTAGCTGAACCTGCTGGGGACAAATGCTATTTTCACTCAAACTTGTAAACCAACTAATTGCAGTGAGGGCACAGGTAAAATTACTTGACTACTTCAATGCTTTCCCGCTGTTCCACCCTGTATGCCAGAAAAGACTGACAAGTTTTCCCCCATTTCACTGGGAAAGAATCACTAAGATGCCCAGTTTATTATTTATGATTTTTATTGATTTTATAAAAATGTAATAACAATAATCAGATACAAGGATTGATATCCCAGAATGATCCCGGAATCTGGGGTTTGGTTGTAGGTAAAAAATAGTGGCGTTAAAGATTTGTCTAAGATCAACGGTCAATGTTTGAATATTGTGAATCTCTCATTTCCATTGGGTCCAAAATAGCTATTGACCCAATAGAGGCATTGACCACAGAGTTGATTCTGCTTTGAGAAATGAAAAAGTAATCAGTTCTGGAATATCCTGAATAAGATGCTTATCAAGCAAAAACCCACAACCCTCCCAGTGTAGTCCCTTACTGTTGTATTCACTATTTATCAAATGTCTACTAAGCCCAGGTCTGACATGTAACTTTAAAAAACTTACCTAGAAGTAGATTTCATGGACAGAGGGGCACACGATCTATCAATGACAGGATCCAAACATTCATACCAGTCTCCCCTCAAACTATAAAGGTATTTCTGAAATTTAGAGCACATAAAAAAAAAAATTAAAATATTTGAAGGTCTGCATTGGAATTGTAGACACATCGTGAAGTAAAAATGGAATACATAATTTTAACATTTGCAAGAACACATTTACTCTCCGGATCATCAGTTATGTTAGTTAAATGGGGGCATAATTTTTATGTACTAATAAAGAAACTCCGTGTGCTTTTGTGTTGTAAAAACTAGAGTTTGCTAATACTGTGCAATTATCCCCTCATTTTTGAGATTCTTCTACTGGCAGATGAGTTTCTTGGAGCATAGCAAAATCAGCCCTCCATTCTGGAAGAAAATATACTTTTTTTTCAGTAGGACTGTTAAGCCGTTAGCATTCTAAGATGCACACTGAATATGATTGGCGATTCTTAGTGATTTTATCTTTTTTATATATGGCTGGCAATTTGTCATTTTCCTTAAATCAAATGTACATTTGTCTGCATACTGCTATAGTTTATAATATTGATATTCTCTCATGTATTTAGAGCTCATATCAACATACGCTCACAAGCACACTCTTAAAAAGATCATGGGGGGGGAAAGAAAGGAAAATAAAACAACAAAATCAAGTACAAGATATTTTACATTTTCTGCTGATGTTTTGCAAACTATAACTGCCAGATCTCTACTACTCAGCAACAATAAAGACAAAGACATTAATAAAAATTGTAATACCACTCATTAATATAATAAAGGTTTCTGCTTCCATGCTTCAAAGAAAGTGTAGGTTTTCCCCCTGTAAATTAGATTCAGAATGGCTGGATACTTGATGAACTATCTTGACTGCTTGTGTCTAGGCTGTAGTCTTTCTGGTTTAAATAGTGCCTGCTCTTCAGTCACCTGACTGAGAAGATGGCATTATATGAGGTCAGGCTCAACCTATTTCAGTTTTCCAAGTTTTCTGCTAGCTTTGATCACTCTCTGGTAGAAAAATTCAGAAGCTTGACTATGAGTGTGCGGGTGGTGCGCGTCTTGCGCCGTACCCGTCTCCTCCCACATCCAGAAAAGGCTTTTCCTGTCACTACGAGTCGCTTACCCTCGGTCTGCACACGTCTGATGCACCTGCCACGACTTTGATGGTATTCTGGTTCAGTGATATTACTCGGGCGCGTGTCAGTCCAAAAGTGAGACTCCGGGACTCTCGGGTCCCGCATCAATGAGGGCTCCGCCACCCCTACACCCTTGCCCGTACCACCGGGTTGGTTGTTTCTTGGGGTAGGTGACCCGTCAGTAAGTTGCTCCCCGTCCACTAGGCAATGTCTGGTTCATACAACCAATTTTCACAGCGAGGTGTTATCTAGAGCAATGGGCTGCCATGCCCTCTGTGCCCCTTGTTATTACCCTGGCTGCTAAGTGCTCTAGCACTCCTCTCTAGGACCCTCTCTGGGCTCTTCAGTCCTCTCCCGGGCTTCATGCAGCCTTTTAGTCCTCCCAAACACTGGCCAGCCTTCTCTTCTGTAGAGAGTGCCCCTCTACTACAATCTATACGGCTCCCGGGTCCAGCCGTTCTCAGCCGCGTCGCACAGCCCGGGTCTTTGCTGGGACCCGTCGACCCAGCTTCCCCGCCCTGCGGGGTCTTCCCCTTACCCCACCAGGTTCGGCAGTGCCTCCAGACTGTTCCGCTCTGCCTGCAGGTGCTCCCTCGCATTGCAGCCGCCGCCTGGCTCCCTTTTGGTTCCGTCTCCTCTCTTCCAGACGCCGGTGTCTTTCTTAAGTTGGCCCTTGCCGTCCGGGCCACTCCTCCTTCCCCACACCTGTAGACAGTAAGTGGTTGCCCCGTGTTCCGGGCTTGAGTGAGGGAGCTTAGCGCTGCTGCGCCGGGGCGGGAAGCCTCAGAGCCGGCCCGCCTCTTCACTCCGTCACAATGAGGGCTCAAGGTTTTCTTCCCAAATTAGACTTTCTCCAGACTTTATCGTAATGTTAATCTTTGTCTCCTATTTCCAAATCAGCATTTGAGGGGAGTTTAAAATGCTAATAAGTAGGGGGGGGTTTTCCACTGTCTTGGTGGGATTACCTTTTTTGGACCCCTCAGGCACTCTAGTAATAGACATACTATCTCATTGATCTCCTCTCCAAGTCCAGCATGTGGTCTCTCAGGTTTGAAACAGACATTCAAAAAGCCTGAGCCTGGATTGATTCAATCTTTGCAGGTTAGTCTAACCTGGCTAGGCTAAATCAGTTTGTAATCATACAGACATCCCCTCTGGACTTAGGAAATGAAGGCACTTGCCTGTAGTGGCTCAGGCTAGAAGCCAGGATGCTAGAGTAGCCCTCCCTTCCCTTCCATAGTGCTGAGCTGAGGGTGGCGTGGCCATGCCCTGGCAGCATACCGATAAGGAAGGAGTCCCCATCCTTCTTGATAACAGAGCATTTATCAGTTCTGTTATCAGCATTTAGCACCCCATCAGAAAACAAAGCCTCTCTGATTAGCTCAAGCTTTCCTTAAACAACTTGTTCCAAGGAAGGGGACATTACCAGCTAACCTGTTGATTAGCTACAAAAAGCCCTAAGCTGACAGTGTCCTGTCTAGCTTTGTCCTGTCTGCCTTACATAGACACCTCTCAGCACAAGCTAGCATACCACATGCAGGCTATGGTCCGTGCTGTGGGAGAAAGGAGGGATGGATCCCTGCTGGAGCAGTGAGTGGTGAGTGGGAGGGATGGGGTGGGGAGAAGCCAGGCAGACCTTGTTTCTGATCACTTAAATTGGTTTATGTGTAATATGTGTCCCTATCCTCAGAGCCGGCAGCTCCCTGCTGTGAGAGCCTGTCTGCCTGGCCACTTCCACAATCTTATCCCCACAGGCAAAAACTTTAGTCCTTCACTCTCAGAACCCCCTACACCAGGGCATACAATAAAACTTTCACAACAGATTCTTAAATCTTGCCCACTGTAATTGTGATGCTTAATATCTGTCTAGTGATGCCGTATATATCAGAGAAGCAAAGTCCTCTGTCTTCTCCTCAGATCTTTTCTGAGGCCTCCATCTTGGAAGCCAAGCAGTTCCTTGATCTCCATTTTTGATGGCCCCTGACAATGAAGGTGTGTGAGAGTTTTTCCCAACCATAGATGAGTTTTATCCAAGCATAATTTTATAAGAGTTTGTAGAACTTGAAAAACTAAAAGTGGCAGTCAGTATAGCAAAATAGCCTGTCAGACTTATCTGCTTCTTTCATCAGTGCCCCTGGCTCGTTTCAAATGTTCAGTTTTAGTACAGAATATGAACCAGAAGACCTTGTGACACATAAGAGATTCCTGAGGACAAAATAATGTGTAGTGTACTTGCTCTGTAGTTGCTTTGTAGTGTTGTTGCTCACATTGGGCATGTCGCCACAAGCAGGAACATGTTTCCCGGGGTACTCCTGCGTTGAGCCACCCGCTTCACTGTGCCCAACCATCTTCCAGGCCTCCTGCCACATCCTTGCTCTGTAGTTGCTTTGTAGTGTAGTTGCTTACATTGGGCATGTCACCACAAGCAGGAACATATGTTTCCCCAGGTACAAGTAGCAGCAGCACATCACATATTTGTGCTGCATGTTGTCCCAAGTTATGCCCCTGCACACATACTTTAGCTCATGGCAGATGGCTCTGGTCGGCAAGGCTCTGGTTTTGGGTGGTGCATGCTGCAGCCATGTGCACCCAACCGCTTTTTTCTGGGTCTCCGGTGTTAATTAGCTGTTAGCTAATTAGTAGCATGGCAGACCACACATGCACATTTATAGGGACGTGCACATTGAGGCTGAGCTACCCTGGGTATTTGTGTCTTTCAAGATGTCAATTAGCACAAAGAAGGGCACCTGAAAACAGGGAATTGTAGAGTTGGTGCTGGTACCTTTTGATGGCAAAGGCCATAGTTTCCTGGACAAGCAGAGCCATGTCAGGGCAACTAAGCCCCTCAGCCAGTGCCAGCTACTGTAGTGCTAATGGTGGCAATACAGTCAGTTGTTGCTGTGGTGGCAGCTATCTGTGTATAACCCCCCATGAAGGTAGCTTCAAAAGCTGCTACTCCTTTGCCACCTCTCAGTTGCACTGCTGTGGACAAGTTTCAAATGCACTGCAAAAAAATCACCTAATTGTGAGTATAGACACAGTTTATTTGTCTGCATTATTTTCAAATATTATTAATAAAAAACATTATTTGTGAAATAAGTTGAAGAGTCCACCTTGATGCTGCTTTGATTGATCCTTGGTTTTGGAAATGACTAGCTGTTACTAATTTGTTACTTTCTCTTTAGTACAAAACCTAGCACTGTTATGTTAAAGATTCTCCAGGGCGGATTTGCACATTAATTTGTAATTAGTGACTCTGAAGACAAATTAAATACTCTTGCTTATTATCTACTTGTCATAGACTCAAGCCATCGCTTCTGAGACTACATTGTTACGCTCCTGACAGACATTACACTTAAGATGGGATTAACTGGTTAAGCACCGCTCAAGAAGTGACCTGGTCACATGCTCATTCAGTTAATGGTGTGATAAAGTGAGGAACAAATCACAGAGTTATTACACAAAATATGTGTAATAGCTTTGTGGCTGGTTTCTATCAAACCTTTAATTGAACATGTGGCCAGTGCCCAACCTCTGGAGCACACAGGAAGTTTTCAAGACTCCTGTGTGCACCAGTGGCTGGTAGCATCCTTCAGCTGATCGGGGTGTCCAGCCGGGGGACTACATCATGCACTCCTGCTGCTGGGAGCCCTGGTCAGCTGATCAGAGATCCCACCTACAGGAGAGCAT
>NW_017729029.1:24290228-24292353 GCF_001723915.1 Gavialis gangeticus | reverse complement strand
TGTGGCTGGTTTCTATCAAACCTTTAATTGAACATGTGGCCAGTGCCCAACCTCTGGAGCACACAGGAAGTTTTCAAGACTCCTGTGTGCACCAGTGGCTGGTAGCATCCTTCAGCTGATCGGGGTGTCCAGCCGGGGGACTACATCATGCACTCCTGCTGCTGGGAGCCCTGGTCAGCTGATCAGAGATCCCACCTACAGGACAGCATGGTGAGCTCCCTCAGCTGGGAGACGAGATCACCCTGTACTGGCAATATGACACGATGGAACATGATGCAGGATCCTGCAATCACACCTCCTGCCATGCACATGTGGGACGGTAGGAAGCACAATTGTTGGGATTCTACATCAGATAACATTGCTCCTTTACCTTAATGTCTGTCATAGGCCTTACAGATCTGTTTTCTCTTTTAATTTCACTGTTGTCTCCACAACTTATAGTGGGTTGTGAAGTTAATAAATCATTTGCTTTTGGGAGAGCTCCTAAAATATAGCTGAAACCTCCAAGTAAAATGAAGAGATAAAAAGCTTACCTTTGCTTGCTTCCTTTAGGGTAGAGGGTGATGAAATGTGGCAACCAGAGACTTATACTTTGAGGAAACCTAATGGGACAGTTTGGCTAACTTTTAGACTCAGTATTTGTATATCTGGACTAAAAACGTAGGAAAGGAATAGTTGCTCTCATAAGAACTGTGCTTAAATCTGTGCTTCTTGTTTGCTTCTGGTGCATTTTGCAATATCAACCATTATATTCAGGGCCCCAAATGATCCAGGATATAGTTATTTAAAAGATCTTCCCTAACTTTAGATGCAATTGGCTGGCAAGTTTTTTTCTGTTTCTTCTTTGAATGAACACTACGTATCAAGTGGTAGAATGTGCTCTGCTCTGAGCCCCTGTACTAATCATCTAAGATGCCTGACTCCTGGGAAGCCTATTTAGATGGTTTGTCATTTGTCTGGTTTTTTTCCAGTATGCACATGAAAATGTGGAGTTGAGATATCTAGATGGTGATAAGTGCTGTAGGGATATAGCAAAATAAAGAAGATAATTAAAATGTGGACTGTGGTTCACAATCATGAGCTGTTATAGTTGGACCACTGTCACACTTGTTGAAGCAATGGGCATTGTGGTATGCTTTCTAACCTAGGAATTGCTTACTCATAAGTTTGATCACATTCCTGAGGTCATGATCATGAAACATTGACACAAGTGTTCTCCAAATTGATAATTCAAGAGATTTTAACAAGGGTAGCTTATACAGAGTATGATGCTTCAGGGTCAATGAAGAGGTGCAATGAAGAACCTACAGAGGAGGAGAATTGGTGAGACTGTAATAGACACTTTATACTTTAAATGTTCCATCTTTCCACTGAAAAGGTAGTTTAGTGGATTACCCTGACTAGAGTTACTGAACAAGAAATCCTGATTCAGAATACTTGAATAAATTATACTTCATTCTGGATAGATTTCTCTTGAAATAAAAAAGGCTCTTCTCCATCAGGTGAAGATGTAAGTCCTATTTCTGACTTGTTGTTAAGCTGAGTGTGCTGCAGCTTTGGCAAAGGAACCCAGGGTATCACCTCAAATTCCAGGTCTAGATTGGGACCAGTGTAAACTACCAGAGCTGCAGAGACACCCAGGATGCTGTTCTGAGAAGAGCTGGAGGTAATCAAACTCTAGTCTGTGTTCATGTCTATAATTTTTGTCATTGCTACAGAATAAGGAACTAGCCTCCTGTTAGCATAATGTCACTCTACTATCTGAAAAATCCCCCTCTGCTGGCAAAATTCCAATCTGACATTACTTTCAAGTGGAAGCAGTTTGAAGCTATGATCATGGGCATCACTTTTAAAAATGCTCCTTATCACATTGGTGGATTTAATCGGTTTTGGTTCCTTTAGTGATACCATTCTCAAAAGAGTATTTCCTAGTTGCAGTCTATTCATGCCATGCTATAGTAGCAATTCCCCAATGATCATAACATAATTTTTATGCATATTTTAAAGTATCTGGGCTTGGGATTTATAGCAGCATTTCTTTCTTCATAATGTTTTCTGTTTTAGAGATGAATTGTTAGAGCTGTTTGGCAGCTGCCTCTGAGGAGGCTGCTGGCTCAGAGCATTG
>NW_017729029.1:24276930-24285228 GCF_001723915.1 Gavialis gangeticus | reverse complement strand
TTAGAGATGAATTGTTAGAGCTGTTTGGCAGCTGCCTCTGAGCAGGCTGCTGGCTCAGAGCGTTGAAAGAGAAAGTGGTTCTTAAATTTCCAAATCAGATGGATTTATATGAATAACTCTTATAAATTAAAGTATTTGTTTTAATAGTATATACTGCCTTGGCTGCAGGATGCCTGTATTTCTGCAGACCTTTTAAAGAAATCCTTTTAAGTAGGGAGCTAGGCTTAAGGTAGTGTTCCCAACAGTCAGTGGACATTATACACTTGACTTAAGTGAGAGCAGGAACAAGATGTAAGGGTTTATATGCAAATTGTTTCTTTTATCTCTGTATAGAAAAGAAGGAAATTAAGTTGGGTGTTGTTGCTAAGCTCCTGTAACTTTTCTTGTACAATACCAATATGCTTATATTTTCCTAGTGTCAGAGGAAGCTAATGGGCTTCTTTAAGAAAGACGCTAGGCCCTTCTGAGAGTTGTCAGCACATACTGAAAAACAAAACATCCATTTTCTGCCCAGTAAAAGTTCATCATAGGAGGCTTGACTGGTGTAACATCTGTGAGTATGACAGAGCATAAGTATTATCTTGTTCCCTAACTAGGTTCTGAGGCTAGGGACAGAAATTGCACATAAACCAATATATGTGATGAGAAACTGGTTCAAATCTGCAACACAGTGGAAGTTCAGTGCACATAAACTGGTTTGATAATGGCTGAAACTAGTTTAAAGATAAACCTGGATAGATGTAGTATCAGACTTAACTGATTTAGGTTAAATTGGTTTATTGAACTTCTGTCCCAGTTTCTCTCCAGATTCAAATTAACTCACAGTCCCCCAGCATCTCAGGATGCTTTGCACCTCCCCTACAAATCCGCCCTCACAAGGTGGGCAGGATAACTTTGGCACAAGCTGTTTGCTCCAGCCAGGCAGAGAGGTGTGCTCTAGTGCCCCCTGGCTTCTGGCCTGGGCCACTGCAGGCATGTGGCTGCATTTCTGGAATCAGAAGTGAATGTCTGTTGCTTATTGGTTCAATCTTCGCAGCTTAGACTAATTTACAAAGATTGAATAAATTCAGCCTCAGGCTTTTTGACTGTCTGTATTTAGCCTGAATGTACCTTTTATGTAGCAGCTTTCCCTGTCCTCCTGGTACAAGTCACCAGTTGTACCACCCATGGAAAATGAAGAGCTTCACATATCCAAAGATGCTCTTGCAGCTGGATGCCATTCAACACAGGATGGTAACTCCTTATCTGACTGCTATCTCTGTAGATCAAGAACTGAAAGGATTTTGTGTCTTACCGTAATTTAAAGTTGTGAGGTTAGCTAAGGAATAAGGGCAATTGTAGGTTCTGAAATGACTATTATTAAGTGAGGCTGGATCTGTAGTTAAATCTAACTGAGATATGAAATCACCGTTTATGGCCAGAACTAGCAGCTCTGATGCAAATTTATTGAACAATGGAAAATAACACTGAAGAGAAAGTGGAGAAGACATACAAAATTAAATTCTGTGGCCTGAAGGAGGCTATTTTTCACCTTTTGCCAACACCATTCAGTGCCAGAAACTGTTGCTAATATCAGACAGAGCTGAAAGGAGGATTGCTAATATCATTGGAAACACAGCCCAAAATGACATGTAGAAAAATAATGGATGTTGTGTTCCACACACCTGCTGCTTGAACCTAGAGGTGTGTGCCTTTTTTCATCCTTTTAATTTCTTGAAGTGCCAGGTGGAGCAGTGACCATCATTTAAGCTCTCAAACCAGGCTTGAATGAGTGAGTCTGCTGCAGCTAGAGTATACTTTGAAATCCATATGGACAAGTTCTTTTACAGTGGTGCTGTCAGTATGAGAGAGGACAACAAAGTGGTATATTGTCCCTTTAAGTAGGTCACAAAAAGTCTGGAGTTGTTAGTAACATCCACCTTCTGTGAAAAAACTGTCACCATGAGCTCATTCCACTTGTAAACAGGCTTATATTAATATTGTCAGGTCTTAATGAAAATTACAGAGTTTGACACTAATAAGATTAGGTAACTTCTGACTTCATGACTTCAAGTGTTATCAGAGGCCCCTGGTAAATATACAATAACCCACAAATACTTAAGTATGATGCACCTTCTGCATCTATTAACAATCCCTTCTGGGGCCCATCGTGTATAGGAAGGATAACTATATTTTAGAGGATGGCTATTCATATTCCAGAAAATAAGTATCATACAGGGTGTGTCTATATCAGGGGCAGGCAATTATTTCAGGCAGAGGGCCGCTTACCCAGTTTTGGCAGGCTGTTGAGGGCTTTATGGGTAGCCCCATCACTTGACAGGTGCCCCACCCCCTGGTCACTATCTTGGGACCAATGTCCCAATGTCTTGGGACCAGTGTCCCAGGGTAAGCACTAGTGGGGCCCAAAGCAGGGCACAGGCTGGCAGGGGTCTGTGGATCCAGGCTGGGCTGCACCAGCAAGGAAAGGGGGGAGCTGGCCCAGCTCCATAGAGCCCCTGCCAGCTGGGACCCCAGGCTCCTGCCACCCTGCTCTGAGCCCTGCTGGCACTGGCCCCGGGACACCAGTGCAGGCCCCATGCTCCCACTGACTCCCACACCTGCTCACTCCCAGTGCCTCCCAGCTCCACGGAACAGGCAGGGGGCAGTGCACAGCCCTAACCCTCTGCTCCCTGGCAGGGAAGGAGCTGGTGCTGAGTGTGGGGAAAAGCAGCCCCTTGCTCACCCCATGCTCCCTGCTGCAGGTACTTGCAGCCCATGCTGGTCTGTCTGGAGCAGGCACAGGCAGCCCCAAGCAGGCTGTGAGCAGCTGCAGCATAGGGTGCCAGCCATGGGGCAAGTGAGGGGGCCGCTTTTCCCTGCACTCAGCACCACCTTGTAACCTGGCTCTGCTGCTAGCCTGGGCCCCGTGCTAGCTCCGGGCTTACCTGTCAGGGCTGCGTGTAGCGACAACAGCTGCGGCTCCCCTGCTTGCCATGCCAGGCAGTGTTTGCTGCTGCTGCCCGGGGTTCATGTGCTGGGCAGCTGACAGGCGGCGGTGGTAAACGCTACCTGGCACAGCAAGGGGGGGGGCCCGCAGCTGCTGTCACCATGTGCAGCCCCAACAGGTGAGCCTAGAGCCGGCACAGGGCCCAGGCTTGTTGTGGGGACAGATTACAAGGTGGTGCTGAGCACGGGGGAGGTGGGAAAAGCAGCCCTGCCCTGTGCCCGGTGCCCCGTGCTGCAGCCACTTGCAGCCCACCTGGAGCTGCCTGTGCCTGCTCCAGACAGCCCCATGTGGGCTGTGAGTGCCTGCAGCGTGGGGCACTGGCCATAGAGCGGGCAAGGGGTGGCTCTCCTCTGTGCCGGAAAGGAGCCTGGGGAAAAACTGAGCATGGGGGGGGAGTGGCCACTTGCCTGCCCTGTGCCTGACACTCCCTGCTGCAGCTGCCCGCAACCCTCGTGGGGCTGCATGGAGCAGGCACAGGCAGCCCCAGGCTGGCTGCAAGTGGCTGTAGTGTGGGGTGCCAGCCATGGGGCAGGTGAGGGGCCACTTCCCCCCCCCACACTCAGCTTTTCCCCAGGCCACTTTCCCCCAGACTCCTTCTCTGCCCAGGATCCTCCCCTGCCCTCCCCCACTTGCCCCTTACCTGCAGGTTCGGCGTGGGGCAGCCATGTAGTCTCTGGCCAGAAGCCCCTACTGGGGGGGCGGGGCCAGGTGGGCCCTGCAGTTGTGGGAGCCCACTGGGTTTCCCCTGGGTCCTACTGCCCTTGGTTCCTGTCATTTTTTACAGGAACCAAGGGCAGATAAGTATTAAATTTTGTAAATTGTTTAGGGGCCCTGCAGGCTGGATAAAATGGTCTCATGGGCTGCATCCTGCCTGCGGGCTGTATTTTGTCCACCCCTGGTCTATATGAAATGAATTCACAGTAAAATGTCTGCATTTACATGTGGAAAGCAGTTACTGCATAGTAAAATAGCCTAATGAGCTATTTTCTAGTACCTGTAGATACAGATACTAGAAATTGGTGCATTAAACTAATGCAAAGAAGTGTGCATGTAAATGCTGACTGGAAACAAATTGCTCCTGGTCAGCCTAAGTAGAAGGGAGGCCACAAGGGTGGCGAGGCAGCTTTCTCACAGCCAGAACAGCTCTTCCATGCCCTGCAGAGACGGGGACAAGCCCCTGTGCCTACTGACAGCCAGGGGAGCCTGGAGCTCCCCCTGGCTGCTGCAGGGGAGCAGAGCAGGGTAGATACAGCCCTAAACAGAACTGCTCCTGCTGGGAGCAAATTTTCTTCCAACGGGCATGTGGGGCCCCAGTTTAATGTTCCTAAATTTTCTGCACAGAATATTCAGGCACATTGTAGACACACCCATGGAGTTGCAAATTAGGATGTATGTACTTAATTTGGATAATAAATTTCTTACCTGGTTGATGCAAGCAAACTGCAGCAGTTTTTTGTTTTTTCTTTTGTTAATTCTTCCTGTTTCATTAGGAAGGTTTATTGAACAAAAGTATTCCTAGATTCACTGCTATCCAGATCAAAATCAATTGCCTGCTTAATTCTGTGGCTGTCAATATGCACTGCTGTTCAGGTATTTCAACATTACCTGAGGGAAACTTGATTATCAAATCCAATCCCTAATATAATATGTAGGTTTTGGTTTTTTGTATTTTTAAGATCTCATCCATATTTTAAAGAGTATGAAACTGCAGTGTATAAGACAAGAGCCTGTTTTTTTTTTTTCCCTAGCTTACTTGCAATTTAAAAATTCCTACTGCTATTACCAGGGAATAATCAACTTGTAGCATCCCTGTTCAAGTTCATCTCCCCAGCACAAGCTAAAGCAACCCTCAGAGCATTTCTAGTGCAGTAACCTACATGGGCCATTACAGGGATGCAGAACTTTTGGGGCACAAGACTGATTTAGTGTTGCCTCCTCACTCCTCTGGCCTCTGCTATCTTCCCTGCCACTTGCTGAAGGCTGCCTAAGAGGCAGTGCAGATACTACCTGTGCTGTCTGTGTTCTCCAGGAGGGTTTTATTCATATGCTGTTCTTCTTTGTGCATGCGCTTTGTGCCAGCCTAGCTCACATGGCCATAGTGTATTGGAACTTTGCACTTCATTTGTGTTGTGGATTTGTTATTGGAAAAAAATTCTCTAGGGAAATGCAAAGGTGAACAAGCTAAGGAAAAAAGACAACAGGTGTGTGTGTGTGTATTTGTGTGTTTAAATACATGTACAAAGATATTCTTGGGCTCAATGTCGTAAACTTCAGAATTAGCAGGCTATGAGTTAATTCCATTTGAAATGCCGTGGCAGAAAAAGCAGATCAAATATGATTCAGTCTGAAGAAGGGCACTTCACCAGAGATCTATGCAGTAGATAGAAGATAGGAGTGGATTAAGTAGCCATGAAGCCACAGAGAAGCAAAGGCAAACCAGGCTGGTAGAGATTATTTTGCAGAACCCTTTTTGTTCCGTTTGTGACGACTTCTTTTTTGTTCAAACTCAGTTTTGCTTTATCTTTACTGACAAGAAAAAAACCCAAGTTAAAGGGTTTCCTTAGATGAGTTCTGTGTTTTGAACTCAATGAAGCTTTGTGGTGCAGATAATATATACAGTGCCTACTCTATTTTGTATCACATGCTTACATTTTCTTTTGTACTAGATTCTGCAGATTGTACTTGAGTCTACACTATACTAGACTCTACAGATATCTTCTGTGCATATGTGTATAGGGGCCTCATAGGGTCTGACAGCAGAGAAATGCACTGCCCTTGGAGTTTGCTCCAGTTTTTTCTGTCTCCTCAGAAGTAGATGACTCAGGGAGACCTCTCTATCGCTGAGTTTTTTAAGGAAGATTTCAACTTTCAGTTCAAATATTTCACTAAAAAGTACATTCATTAGTGTGTCTAGTTCCCAGCCATATCCTCAATAAACATACTGTAGCCTTTATAGAATCATAGACTCATAGACGCTAGGGCTGGAAGGGACCTCGGAAGATCATTGAGCCCAGCCCCCTGCCCTAGGGGCAGGAAGTCAGCAGGGATCATAGGATCCTGGCAAGATAAGTATCCAAATGTCTCTTGAAGGCTTTCAAGATAGGCACTTGAACCACTTCTGGCGGCAGCCTATTCCAAACCTTGGGGGCTCGGACAGTAAAGAAGTTCTTCCTTATGTCCAGCCTGAAATGGTCATGGAGGAATTTGTGAACATTTGACCTTGTCATCCCTTGGGGCACTATGGTGAACAGACATTCCCCCAGATCCTGGTGAGCACCCCTGATAAACTTATAGGTGGCCACCAGATCACCTCTGAGCCTGCGCTTTTCCAGGCTGGAAAGTCCCATGGCTCTCAGCCTCTCATCATAAGGCCTGTACTCCTGACCTCTGATCATGCACATGGATTTCCTCTGGACTCTCTCAAGCTTCTCCACATCCTTTTTGAATTGTGGAGCCCAAAACTGGACGCAGTACTCCAGAAGCGGCCTCACCAAAGCCAAGTACAACAGGAGAATGATGTCCTGGGATTTACTTGAGAATCATCTATGGATGCAGGCCAGTGTTTTGCTCGCTTTACTAGTCGCAGCATCACACTGAAGGCTCATGTTCATCTTGTGGTCAACCATGACCCCCAAGTCCCTTTTGTCCGTAGTGCTAAAAAGCACTTCAAAGCGTATAAGCATGCTGCAGGTTTTTCCTTCCAAGGTGGAAAACCTTGTATTTTTCGGTGTTAAACACCATCAGGTTCTCATCTGCCCAATTCCTGAGCCTGTCAAGGTCTGCCTGGATTCCCCTCCTGTCCTCAGGTGTGGATGCTTTACCCCAAAGTTTGGTGTTGTCAGTGAACTTGGTCAGTCCACTTCTGACACCAATGTCTACATCATTGATGAAGATGTTAAAAAGTATAGGCCCTAGGACAGAGCCTTGAGGGACCCCACTGGTCACAGAACACCACAACAATTGACTTCCATTGACCACCACCCTCTGTCCTACTGCGGAGCCAATTCCCCAGCCAGTGGATCACAGTGAGGCCAAGACCGCAGTTAACCAGTTTTGCCAAGAGGTGATCATGGGATACCAGATCGAAGGCTTTTTTAAAGTCAAGATATATGACATCAATCTCTTCTTCCTTGTCCAGGTGATAGGCCACCTGATCATAAAAGGAAATAAGATTGGCCAGGCAAGACCTACCCACAACAAACCCATGCTGGCTGTCCCTCAGGATCTCGCCATCAGGCAGTCTGTTAAGGATGGCCTCTTTGATAATTTTTTCCAAGACCTTCCCCGGGATAGAGGTTAGGCTGATGAGCCTGTAGTTTGCCGGATCCACTTTCCTCCCTTTCTTGAAGATAGGCACCACATTGGCCTTCTTCCAGTCTTTGGGCATTTCAGAGCACCAGGAGTTCTCGAAGAGAGGGGCTGGGCTATAATGCTAGCTATCTCCTTGAGTACCCTGGGGTGTAAACTGTCAGGGACAGCTGACTTGAAGGTATCCAGCCTCTCAAGGTGTTCCTTCACAAGGTCAGCATTTATGGAGGGTAAGGGATCTCCATCACCCAGGCCTCCCTGTCCCATAGTGGGCAGGGGGATCCCATGGAAAAAGTTAAAGCTGATGCAAAGTACCCATTTAGTCAGTTTGCTTTTTCCTGGGCATCAGTTGTCCTATCTGGTTTAGCAGGGGTCCAATTTTGCCCTTGCTTTTGCTCCGGCTCCCCACATATCTAAAAAGGACTTTTTATTGTCGTTGATATTTGTAGCTAGTTGGAGTTCCGTTGCAGCCTTGGCTTTCCTGGTTTGTTCTCTGCAGGTCCAAACCAGTGCAGAGTATTCTGACATTGGGGGTGGATCCAGTCCTCCATCCTTTTTAGGTCTTTCTTTTAAGACGTAGGAGGTCCACTAGTTCCCTGGAGAGCCAAGGGGGCTGCTGTGCCCTTTTACTGCCTTTTCTCTGAGATGGGATTGCGCATCCAGGATTGCTCCCTTGAGGGGCAACCACTTGTCATGCATTCCACTTCACTTCCAGTTTTGGCCCTTTAGGGCCTCACTGACGAGCCTCCTTAGCTTGTCAAAGTCAGCTTCCCTGAAGTCGAGGACTTCTGTATTACTGACTGACTTGCCAGCTTTACAGTGGATGGTGAAGGTGATCAGCTTGTGGTCACTGTCAGCCAGCTTCCCTTCGATCATTAGGTTGCTGATTAGGTAGTCCCTGGTTGCCAGTACCAGGTCCAGCAGCGCTTTACCTCTTATTGGCCTGTAAACTTCCTGCGTCAGATAGAGGTCATCCACTCACGAGAGAAAGGTTTGCAACTGCT
>NW_017729029.1:24269088-24271930 GCF_001723915.1 Gavialis gangeticus | reverse complement strand
GGATTTGGCTGAACGCTCTTCCCATGAGATGCCTGGGTAGTTGAAGTCTCCCATGATAACCATGCACCTGGAGCGTGCAGCCTCAGCCAACTCCCTGGCAAACTCCTGGTCAAGGTCTTGATCCTGGGTAGGGGGTCTGTAGTAGACTCCCACTATCGTGTCCCTTGTGTTGTTCCCCTTGGATTTTCACCCAGAAGGTTTCAAGTTGTCCACCGTGGGTGCCAATGTCAGCTTGCAGGTACGCGTAGCTTTCCTTAACATAGAGAGCTACACCCCCACCCCTTTTGCCCACTCTCTCTCTCTTGTACAGGGTATAGCCATCTGTACCCATGCTCCAGTCATGGGTGGAGTCCCACCAGGTTTCTGTTATCCTTATGACATCATATTTATTTTCGTTTACCAGGAGGACAAGTTCCTCCTGTTTATTCCCCAAGCTCCTGGCATTTGTGTACAGGCAGGCAAGTGTCCCTTTGGGGGCCCTTGCCTTGCCTACAGTTTGTTCTAGGGCTGGGGCAGGGGTGGGATCCCTTGAGTGCCTTTGGCTTCTGGCTTTGCAAGGCTTGCTCAGTGGGCCAGTAGTCCCCACATCCCCTGGCGGGCTGAGTTTAAAGCCTGATGGAGCTGGTCAGCCAGTCTGGCTGAGAAGAGCCTCTTCTTCAGCAGAGAGAGGCGGATGCTATCCCTTCCCAGCAGCTTGCTGCTTCTCTCACCAAAGCCTTCCCAATGATACCAGCGCCGCAGTCTTTGGTTCACTACCTGGATCCTCCTTTCCCTCCTTGGCCCATATCCCAAGACTGGGAGGATCAAAGAGAACATCACCTGCACCCCCAATCCCTGAAGCCCCGCTCCCAGATCCCTGTAGCACTTCATGACCTGGCTGGGAGTGCTCCGAGCCATGTCATTTATGCCGACATGGATAAGGAGCATAGGGTAGTGGTCAGGTAATAATGGCTAGGGAGAGACATTCAAACAGCCTGAGCCTAAATTGATTCAATCTTTGCAGGTTAGTCTAACCTGGCTAGGCTAAATCAGTTTTGTAACCAGACAGACATCTCAGAAAAGCAGGTATATACCTGCAGTGGCTCAAGCTAGAATCCAGGGGGGCACTAGAGCAGCCCTCCCTTCCCTTCCACAGTATTGAGCTGAGTGGGCGGGGGGGGAGAGGGGTCATGGCCAGGCTCTGACAGGACACTCTGGTTATCTCAGCAGGGAATTGACAGAAGTGTTTATCACCTCCTAACTCAGTGTTTATCACCAAATTAAGAAAATAACTAAGGGACATTACCGGTTACCTGTTGATTCTTCCTGTTGATTCAACATGGACCATAGCCAGCATGTGGTCTGCTAGCTAATACACAGACAGATCTCATCAAGGGAAAGGGGAGTGGGGAATTCCTGCTTAGCGGGCAGTGGTGAGGGGGAAGGGAGTGAGCAGCCTGCAGTCCCTCACGGAACTGCAGCCCGGGAGCAAACGGGAGGGGCCAGCCCTGCTATGGAGCAGAGAGCGCCGCCCAACCCAGAGAGCATGCTGGGATGCTGGTGGAGTCAGATTTATCTTAAATCAGCAAGAGGTCTGGGACAGACCTCACTTAAACCAGTTTGACCCAAATTAATTAAGTCTGATACTACATTCAACCATGTTTATCTCAAACTGGTTTCAGCCATTCTCAAACTGGTTTATGTGTGCTGAACATCTGTTCTGTTACAGGTTTAAACCAGTTTCTGATCACTTCTGATCCCTAGCTAATGTGTGGACAGTCCAGGTGTTAAGAGCTCCAGGAGCCACCCAAAATTACTGTGTAACAAAGCCCTTACTGAGTCTGACTGGGGAGTTTGATTAGCTCTGTGGGCGGGATGCCATTTTCACCTCTCCACAGTCCAGGAGAGATCTTTTCTCCACAGTCTGGGAGAGAGCCTTTCCCCAAACAGAAAAGTAGCCTGGCTCTAGGGACAACCAGCTTTCTCTCCTGCCTTGCCTGTTAGAGGAGTAATGCTGAAGGCCAGTATAGTTATAATATTATTTTATGATATAAATTATATACGAATTACTGACTGTAATACCTCCATTTATGTATATGAGAAGAACATAATTTCTTTTTCCAAATTTACCATTTCAATTGCCAAGTACTTTGCAGTTCCGCCTAGTATCATGTTAGTATTAATAGTGGCTTAAAGAAAGTAAATTTATTTTCTTCTTATTTTCTGAACAGTTTTTTAATTGAAAGACAAAGCTAAAACAAACTCACAGAATTGTATATTTCTGGGAGTATTTTTTATTATGGATAAAATAGAAACATAAGGTACCAAGTAGTCAATGGTAAGCCTAGACAAGGTCCTATTTTTGAAGTATGTTAACAAAATGATAATGGCCATCAGTGCATAAAGTTGTCTGAGCAATGAAATTCTAAATTTTGTGCAATACTATTTGAAATGCTGTGCTTGTACATGGGTGTAGTTCAGTAAAACAGGTTTCACAAAAAAACAACAAAAAAACCTGTTTTTGTAATTTATGTTGTTCCCTCTGTATTTCTACATATGGTAGAAATCAAGGTCCCATTGCATAGTTTCATAGTTGGTAGGGTTGGAAGGGACCTGAGCAGATCATCAAGTCCGACCCCCTGCCATGAGCAGGGAAGGATGCTGGGGTCAAACGACCCCGGCTAGGTGATTATTAAGCCTCCTTTTGAAGACCCTCAGGGTAGGAGCTAGCACCACTTCCCTTGGAAGTTGCCTCCTGATCCTAGCTGCCCTGACTGTGAAGTAGAACCTCCTGATATCTAGCCTGAATCTACCCTCCATCAACTTACAGTCGTTATTTCTCATTACTCCTGGTAGTGCTTGG
>NW_017729029.1:24263492-24264088 GCF_001723915.1 Gavialis gangeticus | reverse complement strand
GGCTAGGCTAAATCAGTTTTGTAACCAGACAGACATCTCAGAAAAGCAGGTATATACCTGCAGTGGCTCAAGCTAGAATCCAGGGGGGCACTAGAGCAGCCCTCCCTTCCCTTCCACAGTATTGAGCTGAGTGGGCGGGGGGGGAGAGGGGTCATGGCCAGGCTCTGACAGGACACTCTGGTTATCTCAGCAGGGAATTGACAGAAGTGTTTATCACCTCCTAACTCAGTGTTTATCACCAAATTAAGAAAATAACTAAGGGACATTACCGGTTACCTGTTGATTCTTCCTGTTGATTCAACACGGACCATAGCCAGCATGTGGTCTGCTAGCTAATACACAGACAGATCTCATCAAGGGAAAGGGGAGTGGGGAATTCCTGCTTAGCGGGCAGTGGTGAGGGGGAAGGGAGTGAGCAGCCTGCAGTCCCTCACGGAACTGCAGCCCGGGAGCAAACGGGAGGGGCCAGCCCTGCTATGGAGCAGAGAGCGCCGCCCAACCCAGAGAGCATGCTGGGATGCTGGTGGAGTCAGATTTATCTTAAATCAGCAAGAGGTCTGGGACAGACCTCACTTAAACCAGTTTGACCCAAATTA
>NW_017729029.1:24244722-24258492 GCF_001723915.1 Gavialis gangeticus | reverse complement strand
GTGCCCACTTCTCCCCACATCTTAGTGTCATCCGTGAATTTGAACAAGGTGCTTTTTACCCCCTTGTCCAAGTCGCTGATGAAGATGTTGAACAGTGCGGGCCCGAGGACCGAGCTCTGGGGGACCCCACTGCCCACATCTCTCCAGGTTGAAAAAGACCTATCCACCACCACTCTCTGGGTGCGGCCCTCCAGCCAATTTGCAACCCATCTGACTGTGTAGGCATCGAGAATTGGGTGAGAGAACATGTCGAAGGCCTTCCTAAAGTCCAGAAAGACTATGTCCACTGTGACACCTGTGTCCAAGGATTTTGTGACCTGGTCGTAGAAGGCCACCAGGTTGGTCTGACAGGACCTGCCTCGAATAAACCCATGTTGGTTGCCCCTAAGCATAATCTCCCCTGCTGGTCGCTTGCAGATGTGCTCTTGGATAATTTTCTCAAAGAGCTTCCCCAGGACCGAGGTAAGACTAACGGGCCTGTAGTTTCCTGTGTCCTCCTTCCTCCCTTTTTTGAAAATGGGGAGCACACTGGCCCTTTTCCAGTCCTCTGGCACCTCACCAGGGCATCACGAGCGCTCGTAAAGCTGTGCCGGGGTCCCACAATGACCTCTGCTAATTCTCTCAGCACTCTGGGGTGGAGATCATCAGGACCTGCTCATTTGTACACATCTAGTTCCACCAGACGTTTTGTGACTAGGTTCTCAATGACCCTGGGCCTGGCAGTGCCACCCCTGGGTCCGTCAGGGATCCTGGTGGGGGGGATGACCCGGTCCCTGCTCAAAAAGATGGAGGCAAAGAAATTGTTAAAGAGATTAGCTTTGTTGTCTGGTGTGACCACCAGATTTCCTAGGGCATCCTGCAGAGGCCCTACGTTACCTGGTACCTTCTTTTTACCCCTTCTGTATTTAAAAAAGGACTTCTTGTTATCTTTGATCCGGGTCACTGGTCCCAGTTCCATCTCTGCTTTAGCCTTCCTAACAGCTCCCCTACAATCTCGAGCAATGGAGGAATAATCCTCTTTAGTGATGGCCCCTTCCTTCCATTGGGTGTACACCTCCTTTTAACTTTGAGACATTCCTGGATGCTTTTGCTGAGCCATGGGGGCTTTTGAGCACTCTTGCCCCCTTTGATCCACATTGGGATTGTCAACCTTTGGGCTTGGAGGATCGTCTCCTTAAGGAACAACTACTCTTCCTGGACTCCCAACTCCCCTCCTCTCTGGGACCTCAGTGCTTCCCCGACTAGTCTCCACCTCATTGACATCCACCCTCCTGAAGTCTAGGGCTTTTGCCTTGCTGCAGGCCTTTGATACCCTGTGCTGGATGGTGAACTCCAGTAGGCGATGATTGCTATTGCCCAGGTGGTCGAGAACGTGCAGTCCACTCACCAGATTGTCGCCTGTGGCCAGGACCAGGTCCAACAAGGCATTTCTGCTGGTGGGACTGTGCACCTTCTGGGTTAGATGGAGGTCCTGTAATTTGGCTGGAAACCTACGTGAGTGGTCAGACCTGGCTGACTGCTCTTCCCAGCAGATAGTTTAGGTCACCTATGATGACCACATCCTTTGACTTAATTGCCTCCGTGAGCTGACCTGAGAATTCCCGTTCCAGCTCTTCCCCCTGGTTGGGTGGCCTATAGTAAACCCCTGCTGTTAAGTCCCTTTCCCCCTGACCCCCTTGTATTTGGACCCGGAGCACTTCATTCTACCCCTCCTCTGACCCAGTGCTGTTTGCTGAGGATGCGTATTGCTCTTTGACGTAGAGCACCACACCCTCACCCTTCCTCCCTGTTCTATCCCTCCTGTACAGCCTATAGCCCTTGATGTTAACCGCCCAGTCATGCATTGGATCCCACCAAGTTTCAGTGAGCCTCACCCACTATGTCTGGGTTTGTGTTAGCTAGCAGGAGGGCAAGTTCCTTCTGCTTGTTCCCCATACTATGAGCATTAGTGTAGAGGCATGTAAGGCCTCCTGGAGGTGTATGCTCCACCCCCCTAATCCCCAGACTATCTGGGCCCCTGTCTCCTACCTGGGTATTTCTTGTGCTCTTTGCCTGTCATGGCTGGGCTGTTCTTGTGGGTAGCTCTTGGTTCAGTGTTCCGTGGCTCCCTCTGTCCTCATCTTCCCCTTCCCCCAATAAGCCTAGTCTAAATCCCGCCGGAGATCAGCCAACCTGAAAGCAAACATGCTTACCTTTGGGGGAGAGGTGAAGCCCAATGCATGCTTTTGATTAAGTGTTTTTACAGGATTTACTCATGACCAAAGATCCTGGTTTTTCCTGATAAAAATAGCAAATTGTCTGATAAAACCTTCAAAATCTGTTATTAAAATAAAAGGCTCCCCACAGCCCTCCTGGTGCCCCACAGCCTTCCCAGACCTGCTCGTGCCCTTCACTCTGCCCACCACAACCCCTGTAGTCCTGCTTGTGCCCCTCACGCTTCCCCCACAGCTTCTGCTCCCTGAGCCTTGCTGGAGGGGACCCCCAGTTGCTATGGGTCCGGGGACCTGGGTCTGCAGGCTCCTGTCCTTGGCAGGAGGTGGGGGCTGCTGCAGTGGAGTGTAGCCTATTTCTCCTCCCCTCCTCAGCCTGCCTGCTGTGGGTTTGGGCAGGGCTGGGCAGCTCCTTGCTGCTGCATGAATTCCTGGGGGGGCAGGAAGGAACCTGTGCCCCTCAGGTCCATGTGCAGGGTGGGGGCTGTGTACTGCCTGCTGTGGGCTTGGGTTTCTGCCTTGCTGCCCTCCCTCAAGGCCTCCGCAGGTGAGACCCATTGCAGCAAAGAACAGTGCACAGATTTGCGGGGCATGGGTCTCTCCTGTCCCCTGGGAGTGTGCACAGCAGTGGGGAGCTGGCCCCACCCTCCTTCCCATGGACAAGCTACCCACAGCCGTATCCCGCTCCCTGCCAGGGCTCTGCAGCCATGCATCGCAGCCCCAAGCACCAGGCACTGCCTGGCTGGGCAGAAGCCCCAGCCCCAGCCCTGCTCAACTCCTTCCCTTCCTCCCTGTGAGGGCCTCAATCCCCACCCCACCCCCGCCCAAATTACCTGTGGGAGTTGCTTTCCAGGCTGCCTGCTGGCCATGTGCATATACAGGGCCCTCTTTCTGCTCTGTCCCAGCCCCCTGCAGGCTGGAACTCTGCCAGCATGCAGAGAGCTCATTGCAAAACTACAAAATCCAAGGGTTTCTCTGCTAAAATGAGAAATCTGTGTTTGCCTCCGGTAAAAGGTAAAATCCACGGTTTTCTCTGTTTTTCTGTGGGAAATGGAAAACCTGGATCCCTGCTCATGAGTAAAAGAGGGAGAGAACAACTGTATGTCAGAGACCAGTGAGATATTAGAAGAAGCTTAGTCAGATCCCTAATTAATCGAGGAAATAGGTTTAAGAAATAGCAGGGGTTCAGCAGCTGCAAGGTGGAACACAGCAACTCTTTCAGGTTTTAGAACATTGTGAGTCTTCTGTAAATAACAGACTTATTTTAAATGTGACAATCAATGTATCTGATGTTTTTACAGATAAATGAAGGAGAAAAAGGGAAAATAATCAACTTCCCTTGTCCAGAGTGTAGCAGAGTTTCCTATCCTTAGGTGCTTTGCCTATTGAGATTTATATGGCAGAAGCAGGAATAAACAGAATAGAACTTAATCCTTTCTTACAGTAAATCCATCCTTGCTAGGCATATCTGAAACAAAATGAAGTATCCTGCGTTGGCTTCTTGTCTTAGGACCTAGGGTATGAAGAGGCAAAGGACTTCTCAAACTGGGTAGTATTTCTGTTATACGCCGTCCTAGTTTTTTCACTGCTTCCCAAGAAATGCAGTGGATAAGAAGGAGAAATCAGTGGTTATATAGGACTATGGCATTCAGGCCTGATTGATCAAGTGTTGGGCCTTCTGTGTCTATTTCACAGAGAAGGACTATTAAAGAAATTCTCCATCTGCCACCATATCTAAAGCATCACTTCAACACTAGCTGGATAAAGTGATTATTACTGTAATGATCATGGATCCTAAAAAGAAATCAACAAACAAAACTTATTCTACTGACTTTTGTAAATAATACCATGTTAAACAAGGAACAAACACATTGCTTTGAGTTCCTACCGGAAGTGTTTATTGTGGATACATAGAAGTGTTCAAGTAAAAAAGGATTAACTTCTTTAGAATAATGTTCACATCTTCTTTTAGTAAAGGACATTTTATACAAATCCAAATATTAAATGATTCTTTAGGGCAACAGCCTTTAAAAAAATCCCACCATATAAGATCACAAAGTACAACTTTGGAACCTCATTCTTTTTTTTTCTACCCAGATTGAAACCCAGCAGGGAGTGACATTATACCCCCTATTCATGAAAGACCCTGTCAGATATCTGCTGTCTCCAACCAAATGAGTTTTTTTTTTTTATTTGGAAGATTTCTTGGATAAGAGCCAGACATTTAAAATTCAGACAGGTGGTCTTTGTAACTGTTAAACCACTAATTTGCAAAGTAAATTCAAGAAATATTCTTCCCTAAGTCAGTGTAGAAATTCAGTCCTAGAACCATAAAAATCTCATGCAGACTGTGGTTTCTTCTATTGTAATTGAATTGTGGTTCCTTTATTGATATCTTCTGGGTATCCATATGATGATCAGTACATATATTTACCAATCCAACATAATAGCATCTGGTCCATAGGGCAGTTTTTTCACAAGAATTTCTTCATGCTTTAGTGCCCAAGAGCACATGGAGGCGATGTAACAAAATAAAAAAAAAACAATAATTTTGGTTAGCTGTTTTATGGATAATCATTGCTTTCATACTATAGACACTCGTCTGTGAAAATCTCATTATAATGGATCTGTGGGCCTTAGCATAATGAAGAAATGGACAATTTAGGAATAAAAGATTGAACGAGGCCTTTTGGACTCGATCAAGTACTTGCTCCTCTGGTTATGCAAATATTCCTATTTCAAATTCTCACACACAAGTCATAAAACTGGAAATGCCCTATAAAATTCCACCCCCATCACTGTATTGTCAGCATAGTAATTGATTACTAGATACCCAGAGTGTCCTAGGAAGAGGTGTGTGCCCCATGTTGTGGAGGTGAGCAGACCCTCCTGGGGTCCTTGCCATTCTGATCTAGGAGAAGAATTTCCTTCTGACTCTGAATGTGCTGATTGGTATGATCTTGAGCAGAAGAGCAAGATCCCAAAGCCAGAACTCTCAATTTTCTAGCTGTCAGCACAAACACAAACAAGTCAAAAATCCCCTACCTTTGCTGTGGCCAGTGGCCAATTGTGCCTTACTGTGTTTTATTATTGTATTTCTGTTTTAAATTGGTTCATGTTGTTATAATGTTGTATGCCTTGGTGGGCCTACATGAGACGCTGACTGTACAGTAGCATAGTAGCACAAAAATACTGCATAGTAGCATGTCACAGCACAGACGGTGCCAATACGTTACTGTGCAGTATTATTAGGCTGCAGCACTGTGCATCGCTTAAGACGTTCACTAGAGCTACTGCACAGTAACTCTGGTTACTGTGCATTTGTTTAGTATTTGCCAATACAGATACCAAATAACCATGGAGTAATAAATGCACGGTAGCTGTTTTGTGTAGATGCACCCTGTTTATCTGTAAAGCTAGTACACAGGAAAAGAAGAGTTCAAAGTCCTTGCTAAGTCCCTGCCATTAAGGGAGCTGCCAAGTTGTGGGATGAGACAGGAATGATTTCCAGCACCAACAGAGAAGTGAATAGCTCTGTTGACATGTGAAGATGGTGTGGAAGGGAGGCAAGACCCAGGAGGTTCCCAGGGAAGCTGGGGACAATAAACATGTCAATAAACAAAAGGGCCAAGGAAAGAGAATGGCAACTTGACAGAGATGGGAAGAGTCTGAAAATAAAAACCAACAGGGCAGCTTTGGGGCTTTCTGGCTGCTTGGACTGGAGAAGGAACAGCTGAATAACTTAGCGCTCAGGGTAGTGTGGGCTGGGTGGCCTTTGTCCCTGTAAATATTTATATTGAAGAGGAGCTTTGCTGTATGGAACTTCAAGTTGCATTTGTTATCTTTAATAAGAATAAAGTCCCTCTCTCAGGAGTGGAACTGGAAGCTAGTTCCTTGAGTAATTTTTTAATGCATCTGAATGATAGGTCCAATTGAAATTAGTGGAGTTAGTAAGCAGTCAGCAACCTTTTTTAGGCTGCAGGCCAGAATGATCCAGCTCAGGTCAGAAGTGGGAGGGTATTAAGACCCAGATGCTGCTGCCACTGCCACTGCTACTTCCCCCCACTGTAGCACAAGGGAAATGGTCTCTGCCATCACTCTTTCCTGCTTCAGTACATGGGAAAAGCTGACTACCACCAATTCTCTAGCCATGGCTCAGGGGAAGTGGCCACTGCCAAATGCCATAGAAGCATCCCCACCATTCAATGCCACTAAAGCCCAAAGGGCTGGATTCAATGAGTCATGTAGGTTGCTGACCCCTAAAGTTAGTTGGGTGTTTTTTGAACAGTATTCTCAACAGTATAGAGTAGTATACTCTACACAGAGAAATATGGCCGTGTACACATAATCAAATTATCTGGGAGAATTTTCCCAGGTTTGTTCTCCGTGTGGAAAAACTTACCCAGAGATTCCTGAACAGACATTTGATTGCTGAGTCCCTTAAGAGAAGAGAACTTGCTGTTCAGATCTTGCTCGGGAGACCCTGTGTACACATCTCAGCATGCATAGAACAGCCCCTGATTGGTGGCCCAGCCCACCTGTCTCCCTGCAGCAAAATGTGGGGATTGGGAAAGGGGTCATGTTATGTTTCCTTCTTGGCTAGAGCAGAAGAGTCCAGCAAATAGCACACTGTCTCCCTGGAGAGGAGGAGGGAGGCGTGGGGGCAAAGCACCCTGGGATGCTGGAGGAGTATGCTGTGGCTTCTCTCAGAAGAGAATGTGTACAGGTGTTCACTTGCCCAGAAGAAACTCTCCTGAAAGTGATTTAATTCTGTTTTTTGGGGGGTAATTTTTCTCTCCGAGTAGCCATTTTTGCTTTGGGAGAATATCTTGAGCATCTGTACATTCATGGTTTCTTATGGGAGGGCAGCACTTCTCCAGGAGAAACTGAAAGTCTGTACATGACCTATATTTGCAGGTCACCCATACATTGAATTCATGATGAACTTGTGAACCATGGTGAGTGTTAGCTAAAAAAGGTGAAGGAATTTTAAAAATAACCCAAATATTTAATATCAATAATTCTAAAATGAAGCATTTTGTTTTAGCAAAAAGTAAAGCTTTCTTAGGGTGATTATTACTGTACCAACTGCATAGTTGGGATAGAGTTAGACAGGCTTTCAAATGCAAAACATTCTTCTTCAGACCTGAAGAGAATTAGGTAAACTTTCAAATGCAGGACATTCTTCTTTAGGTCTCAAGAAGTATGTCTTGTATTCAAAAGCTTTTCATAGATTCATAGACACTAGGGCTGGAAGGGACCTTGGAAAATAATTGAGTCTAGCCCCTTGCCCCAGAGGCAGGAAGTTAGCAGGGGTCATAGGATCCCAGCAAGATAAACATCCAAATGTCTCTTGAAGGTGTTCAAAGTAGGTGCTTGAACCACCTCCGGCGGCAGTCTATTCCAAACCTCAGGGGCTCAGACAGTAAAAAAAGTTCTTCCTTATGTCCAGCCTGAAACGGTCATGGAGGAGTTTGTGACTGTTTGACCTTGGCATCTCTTGGGGCGCTCTGGTGAGCAAATGTCTTGTCTAACTCCATTCCAAGTATGCAGTTAGTCCAATAAAAGATACCACTCTAAGAAATCCCTCTCTCTCATATAACACCTGGACTATTATGGTTACAACATCACTGTAATGCTACCATAACATTTTGTTTCAATAATACTCACATACTATGTTCTAAAGTTTTTAAATTAAATATTTAAACATTTACTTTCATTTAAAAATTGTCCTAATTTTTTTTTAAAGAGAGGTTTTTTAAATAGTAAAATAATCCTAAAACAAATTGAAACATTACACTTATGTTTTAGTCAAAATATTTCAGGTTGACCCAAGAGAACATTTTTGGTTGTTATGTTTCACCAAAAAAATTCTGTTTGGATTCAGTGTGAGCTGAATTGTTACCTTCAATTTTTCACTTCAGCAACAGGACCAAAAAATCCATTATTTGCCCAGCTCTGAGTTGTAGCTATTGCATAGATTGTATCTAGTAGGTGGTAGAAACATTTTACAGTAATTGTGTAGTAATTGCACAGAGCTGCAGCATGTATGCCTGTGGGTGGTATTTAAGGTGTTAACTGTGTCCTGTGGGCAGAAAGCCTTTCTCCATGTTATATAGCAGAAAAATTGAAATTAGTTGGGGTTACGTGAGTGAAAAGACTGTAGATACAGTGGCTTTTAGGGTGAGTCGTGGAGTATCTTTCAGTTTCTGCCCTTGATTCTGGAATTGGTTCTTCAACCTTTATGACAGAGACAAATGCATGGACATTCAGGACACAATGCAATACTCATTTTTTCCTGAGGCTTTTATTAGAGGTGTGCAAAGCAGGCCATATTCGATTCGGATATGGCCTGATTCAGGAGACAGTGATTCAATTTGTTGATTCGGGTCACTGTCCTGATTTGATTTGGCTGAATCTGAATCTGAAAATTCGATGCTGATTCAGAAACACAGCTTTAAATGTTTTTTCTACATACCTCAATGTACAAGGTGTGGCTCGTGAACGCTGAAAGGGTGGGGCGGATGGAGCTTCCCACAGAAGCGTGGGGGCCCCCGCGTGTGCTCGGTGGTAGACCCCTCCTGCACCCTGCTGCTCAGTGATCGGCCATGGGGGGGGACCCCAGGTGCCCTGCCCCCCAGACCCAGGAGGCACTAGTTGCTGAGCCAGGGGATATGTGGGGGGGTCCCCCATGTGCTCTTCAGCAGACCCAGAAGTAGACCGGAAGTGCTACTGGTCCGCTTCCGGATCTGCTGCTGAGCACGCTGGGGACTCCTCCGTGCTCCTGTGGGACACTTCATCTGCCCCACCATCTCGGCATTCACAAGCCTCCTGGTACCTTGAGGTATTTAGAAAAAACATTTAAAGCTGTGTCTATGTCTGAATCAGCAAATCTCTCTGAATCAATTCAGAGGGTTCTGATTCAATTCAGAGATATTAAAGAGTCTCCTGATTCGATTCGGATTTGAAGATTCGGCCGCCAAATCTGGCCAAATCTCCACTAAATCAAATCAGCAGCCAAAGCTTCACACAGCCCTAGCTTTTGTACAATTGATAGTTGGTTGGGTGGTGCTTGGTTTGATTTTTAGTTTAATTTTATTTAGACACTGCTAATGTTTTAGTTTTATTTTGTACATCAGCGCATACAAAATATCAGTTCATTATCATAGAAGACGGCATTAAGGGGCCTGCCCAAATCTTGATAAAATTAAAAGAAAAGTAAAAATTAGGGGGCATTATACGTATGTTATATATGCCACATAAAACTTTTTTTATGACATATGATAAGGCTCTACATTAACATTATACAAAACATTTTAAAACAGGCAGAGAAACATACTTCTTAATTTTCCATAATGTAAAAAAACTCAATGGTAAAATAAATCATAATGATAAAAACCTGGGGAATTTTATCCTGTGTTCTTGTTATCAGGTTGTTCTCAATATTAACGATGTATTGAAAAAACTGGAAATAATCCAGGTGCAGTGGAACAGAGGGTTTTCCCATCTGTCAGTTAACATGAAAAATAATTGCCTACTCTCTATCACTTTTCTTGTTTAACTCAAGTTGTTTGGGATGGATAGCTAACAGTGTAGGTGCTTTAATAAGCTATAAAGTAAGAAATAGACCCTGGGACTTTTAAATTTGACTTACTTGCTTTGGGCAAATACTTCTTGTTGTGTTGTGGGGGTATCTTACTCACTGTTGCTATTGGTGTTCAGGCTTTCAGTGTCTGGACACTCCAGAGGGCCAGTGCTAGCAAGTGGCTTTCTGGGATGCATCTCCACAAGCAGGAATGTGTTTCCCCAGGGACAAGTAGCAGAGGCACATCTAGTGCCACTGCTGCCTGTCGCTAGGGAACACCTGTGCCATGCACGTTCTGGCATGCAGCAGGTTACCCCGGGTCAGGGAGAGGAGGCCGGGGCCAGCAACTGTGCTGGTCCCAGCAGCCTTACCTGGAGTCCTGGTTATCTCAGGGAGCTGCAGCTATGGTGCTTTTGCAACAGGGAGCCTGGCTGGCAGCCAGAGTGTGGCTCTAGCGGGCCAGGCTGCGGTTTTGGGCAACACGTGCTGCTGCCGCATGTGCCAGTCCATTTTTTCTTTTTTTTTGGTTTTCTTTTTGGCATGAGTTTTTTTGACCCCAGAATATCCCAGGGTCAAGAAACCCCCTGTCCTGCAAGTAGCAGTGCAGATAATGCCTGCATGTGCAGTGTGTGGCACCACAGATAGGTCTGCGGCATCACATACTGCATGTGTGTGCTCATCTTGATGCACATCTGGAGTCCAGGTATGGCACAGAAAGAACAACTCAAATTTATGTTCAGTGGTGAATGCTTGGAGAGGTTTATTGTCACTCATATAATACACTGACTGGTTGGTTTAACAGTCAGTCCAACTCAGTAAAACTGCCAGGACAAGGTAGCAACTCCTTGCATTAATCATGGTCCCTTACATTGCTGCAAAGTGGGCATGTCATGATGAGATGTTCACTGCAGAGTTGCTTAATTAACTGCATGGTAAACATCTTGGCCCTATTAGGCTTTAGGAAACTATCCTGCTGCTGAGTTTTTTTTCATGCTCAACACATGTAGACGCTTACCTGGCTGGTTGGGGTATGAGGGTGCTTCAATGTGGGGGCTTTCTGCAGGGTACCCCAACACTAGAGCACCCTTGTTTCCCAACCAGTGCCTCCACAGCACATTCAGCCAGGTTAAAGCAGCCCTGGGCTGTCAGGCTTACTCTCCAGACCCCCTGCCAGCCAGGGCTGCTCTGACCTGGCTCAAGGTACTGCGGTCCTGGACGCACCTATAAATGGAGCACCATGGAGCAATAAACACTGGTGTGATATGTGCCGAAGTTTGTGGTTATGCATTAATATACATCTGTAGATGCAGCCAGTAACAATGAGGCACCCCTACTTGCACCCCAAATGCTCAAGTTTTCATTTCGAGGGATATTTATCCTACAGTCCAGCTTTCCATTTCTACTCGTCTCTTTGCCAAGTCCATGCCTGGCCCTTCTTTTCTTCCGTTATTTCTGCACCTTCCCTCATTACTTTTACTTTAATTCTACTGCTGCTTTTTCATACCAGCTTTTCTGCTCATTAATGGATTTTCACTTTTTACATGTCTTCTCAGTTCATCCACAGGTCAGCAAAGGCTGCTCTTCGCTAGCTCCTTTTTGGGGCCTTAGTTTGTTTAATATAAGTACAGCTGAGTCGGAGTGATTACGACCTGCACACATTCAGTACCTGTGAAAATCAGAGAACGTTCCAAATGGTTAAACACAAGTTAGCAGTTGGTTATCTGCTAATGCCGTACAAGGGTGAGCTCTGAAATTTCTGCTTGGGTAGTGTTAACAGTCCTCTCCTTCCACAGAGTTTGGTAACTACAGACAATCAGCTACCAGAATTTGTATCCCCTTTCTTGCCAGTTCTTTTAGCCTGCTTTTCTCACTGTATCATGGATCAGATGCTCTGTTAAATGTGGCTCCAGGATGATAGTGTGTGATCATTAATTCAGAAGGACCGTTCTTCTAGGCAGCTCTCTTCCTTGGGAGCAAATTAGTAGAATTTAACTACCAAGACAATGACTACCGATGATATGGGGCATGGAGTTATGATGGCTGTTGAATCCTCTCCCCTAGTCATCAGACTTTTCATTTAGGTCTCTGCTGGAAGTTTCAACTCCTATATCCCATGTAGCTGGGACAGTAAAATTTTAGTCCCACACAGTTTCATTTACCAGTGAAGTGAGTCTCTTCCAGAAGTTTGCACTTTCAGCACATCCAGGTACTTTTTATCTGAATACTTTGTTTCCTCACAGCTAGGTCTTCTCCCTCCATTGGGTCTGTACATGGAATCTGCCCTCTTCTTTCCAACACTAAAGACAGGGGATTTTCAGCAGCTTGAGACACAGAATTGCTCAGAGGAACAAAAAGAGGTGTATCTGGGATTAAAGATTCTTTTGCTGAAGGCCCATAGCTCAGACATATAGGTGTCTGCTTTAAAATCAATGGTCAGCTTATTAATGCAGGATTTTACTGATGGTGAGCACATCTACTCATGGTGATGGTGAGCACATCCACAAATATTTGATTGCAAAATGTGATTTCCAGTGTCATTTTTTTATGGGAAGGCAGGTTTCATCCCCTTACCCATGAAAATCAATGACTGTAGTCATTTGGATATTAACAGTTATTTCCTCAGGGTCCATTATTGCTACTCCAAGGTTCCTAATAGAAATTGTTTCTTGAACCCAGTCTCTCAGGAAAGGAACCATTATTTTTCTAGAGCAAGTCAAAGGATATATTCCAAGGAAACTCAGGGCAGTGAAACTTAACTTGCCTGACTTCAAGACCAGGTTATCTAGCAGTCAGTAGTCATAAAGTTAGTTAAAGTGGAGTGTGAGTTCTCTGTTACAGGGAAGCTTTCATTGCAGCTGCCCATGTTATCATTTTTCTGGAGCGAGGGCTTTTGTCCCCAAGGCTGTCAGTCCAACACTTTGCATAAGCCTTGCAGTTAGCAAGGAGGAAAAAAAATGAAGAAGCAGAGTAAAATCCTTATCCAAATGTTTATCCTTACCCTTATGTTAATTTTTCTTCTTGTTCTATCACCCTTTTTCTTCCCACTGAAATGTAGTTTTCTCTATTTTTAGTTTTTATAATTTTAGGGACATAGAGCTGCTTTTACATATGTTTGTATCATTGCTTTATATGTTTTCCTGACCCTCCTCACTCTGCCCTTCTCCAGAAGAGATTTGAAGTTAAATTTTAAAAACGATGTTTTATAAAGAGGGATGTATCTGACAAGATCTGGACAGATGGCAGTCCTACCCAAGGGTATGAACAGTTTCAGTCTACAATGCAGTTACTAGACTCTGTTCTTGAGGGAAAAAATGATCTGACTTGCTACCTTCTGGCTGTATGAATACATCTCTAAGTAAATAAAATTTCAGTAACTGGTGGGAGGGCTTGAGTTTAGCAAGTCAAGAGTCAAGGTAATTGCAAAGCATGCTTCTAGTTGGTTGATAGAGAGGTCCTCTAGGGTGGTTTATGGCATCACGACTATAAAAACTGTCGGGTCCCATTATCTTAACATCCCTTTAGGGGCCTGACTGAAGACTAGAAGAAAAAGACTTACTTCCAGGCATGGGGAATTCAGTGAGTTAGGATGAGGGACAAATCTGAGTATCTTTCTGCTTTCAAAGTTCTTATTTTCACACTAGCTGTCATGGAGCAATAATGTATGACTTTGCATCTCTGTATGTGGGAAGGATGATAGACCTAAGCTTGAAGGGACAAATCTGTCAAGTGGAGATCTTCAGTTCATCTATCTTACATGAATAACATCTTTTGCTGATGTCTGGACAGATCAGTATGTTAGTTATCACAGACATGGTGATGCTTTCTGAGCAGGGTATATAAGGATTTGTTTGCAGAACCGTCTTGACATACACAGTTAACAGTTTATATCCAAGATTTCCATCTTGTAAGGCTTCCTTCGCACCTCTGCCCCCCCAGTCTAATCAAGTTGAATTAAGACATTTGTTTTCACCAGGC
>NW_017729029.1:24226618-24239722 GCF_001723915.1 Gavialis gangeticus | reverse complement strand
ATCTTTTGCTGATGTCTGGACAGATCAGTATGTTAGTTATCACAGACATGGTGATGCTTTCTGAGCAGGGTATATAAGGATTTGTTTGCAGAACCGTCTTGACATACACAGTTAACAGTTTATATCCAAGATTTCCATCTTGTAAGGCTTCCTTCGCACCTCTGCCCCCCCAGTCTAATCAAGTTGAATTAAGACATTTGTTTTCACCGGGCATCACAAGCTTGATACATCTAACAACTAATTACAATCAGAAGCTTTAAGAGAAAATTACATTTTAATTTGTACACATATGTAAAACTACATATCTATTGTAAATGTAAAACAGTGTACAAACCCAGCATTAACCATAGAAAAACAAATGTCATGCGAATGTCAAGAGAAAACAAAAGTGTGGATTGATTCTGAAGCTATTATTGTTTTACATTTCTTGATACATTTACATATAGTGATATTTTGTAGGCTGTACACTTATGTGTATCAAAGCTACACTAAAAAGAAAAATAATAGTAATAGAACAAAAATTTATGTTTTGAGGAAATGGATAGAAAAGTGTTAAATCTTCTTTTCACAATCACTCAGTTTTAGCTGACTTTTTTTATTCAAACTTGGCTTGATTTGTAAGTGTCAATGAAATCTTCAGAACATGCCGAAATTAAAGTTTCTAGCTTCAGCAATTTTTGAATTACTTTAAGCACATGATTTCTGATTATGACATATGGCAGAAAGTGGCATTTCCCACCCTCTCAACCAAGTCAGAAATATCTCAACTTCATATATTTAAACTTCTGGATAAACTCATTTTGCAATTAAATTTCATTTTGAAGCTTAATCTTAGTAATTTTAGACTGCAAAATTGAGGGTGTTTAAAGATTTCTTTCTTTTGGGCTGAGTAAAAGAATTTTAGATTTTTGCAGCACTCATTCAGAATGAGTTTGCCAAGGAATAGCAGGGTGACAGATATAGACAAACTCAGAAAATTACAATTCTGAAAAAAATTACTGTTACTTACCATGTGCAATTCAATGGCAAACTTTGTAAAAAAAAATCCAAGCTAAAAATTTTATGCTACAGATAAACAATGGTATCTGGGGGAAAACAAAACTAACTTCTCTACAAGTTAAAAAACAGAAAACTTAATCAAGCTTTATTGCACCTGTGGTATAATTCTACTAGAACTAGAGGTGGGCAACTGGAGAACCAGCCCCAGATGCCAACTTAAAGGAGGTGCATGAACGGGTCCCTTTTGCCACCATTGGCACAGCCACCACTATTGTTGCCTTTGCTGCTACCACCCAGGGCACAGAACTCTAGTTATGCCTCTCACTAACTCCCACTGAAGTCAGTGGGTAGAAAGACTGGCATTATTGGGAGCTGGTATGGGCCCTTAGTTTTTGCGTGTTAGCTGCATGTTTTTCAAATGCCAGTCTTGGATGGCAGAGAGCCACTTTTCTTTCTACAAATGACTTCCTAGTGAGTTGGCCTTTCTGTCTTCTCTTTCCTAAAATAAACAGCAAAGCAGCTAGTACTAACTGAATAGTAAATTAGGGTGTATTTTTGAAGGATTTGTGTGAAGAGTATTTGATTATAATATTTTCCTTATTTGGAAAATTCATACAAGTAAAAAATTCAGGTTTGTACCCTCTAAGAAGCTCCATTTAAACATTCCTTGAGGAATGTTTGTTACAGAAACATGGATTTTATTAAACTTTTTAAATTGAAGTTTTGTTAGGAACAGTCAGGAACAATATTGGTGCTTTTTAAAGGAGTTTTAATGCCTAATTACATGGATTTTTAAATAAACAAAAAATAAACACAACCTATTACTTTTTCTGTTGCCCTCCCACTTCATATGAATTAGTTATTTCATATCCCTTCTCTGCCTCCATACTTTCACTTATGGTTGCTAATATTGCTATGTGGTCATATTTCAGTGGCAAGTATATTAAATTAAACACCCTCTTTGTTCTGTATGTAGTTGATAAATCTGGAAAGCACTTTGAGGTTTGTAAAAGTCTATATAAATCAATATAAAATATAAATGCAAGTTTTACAATATAAATAAAGTTTTACTTTTATTTCTGATGCCTCTCTGAAGTTATAAAAATACAGAATTTCAGAGGTGAATACTTTCCAAATAGTTATGAAATAAAATATAAAGTCCTATTGATTCCTTATGGAAGTAATGTTGTATTGACAAATGCATACCTTTTTATATATTATAAAAGAAAATCTTGATAGCTAGCTAATGTATAAAACACCTCTTTAAATTAGAAGTGCTAATTAAAGAAAATAATACAGAAATTAAACCAAAATTTGCCTTCAGGATATAGCTGTGAAATGGCATGCTGCCACAATGCAAAGTGTATCTTCTAGCACATTATAGTAAGGATGCAAGTAAACACATGAGAGAAGGATGTGGTTTCTCCCTTTTATTAAATTAACGTCAGTTGTTATCATTCTTAAACAACTACCTATATGGATTTTGCAGTCTTTATTTATCAGGATTTTTTAAAATCTGCTGCCACTTTTCTACTTCTCTAACCTTTGTATTGCCCCAGTGATTTACTGGTAGGTCATTTATCTATAATTATGGTGCTTTACCACAATGAATTATGGACAGCGTTTTTTTCCCCTTTATTGGTAACAGCTATAGTGTGTTGGGCTGCAGTGAATTACTGAGAGTTTTTCACTGGTAACTACTTAACTCTGAGCATCCCCATACAGTTATCAATTGCCATTTTATGAATGACTGTCTGACACTGCCTTTCCAGTTGTAGGTATCAGTTATTCTTTAAATGGATAGCTGCTTAGTGCAATGCTTCCCCCAGTAGTATTTATAGTTCTTTTATTAATAACCACCTGTCTTGGCTTTTCCCTGAGTTATCAAAACAGTAGTGACAGAGGAGACTATGGCTTACATCCTTGTCTTGCAGCTGACCAGGGGTGAGGTATAGGATTGTCCTTGTGTGCTGAATTTCTCTCTCTAATAGTTTTGCCTGATTCCCTTCCTTCTCTCAGCTTCTTTTGCTCTCTGATCGTGAAAATGCATTATCACCTCCATCCGTCTTGTATAAATTGTGGTCACTGAAAAGTGCAGCTTTAGGGTCAGATAAGGTTTATGCTCCTTTCCTAAAACTGAAAGGTGAAAACAAAGATAATGATCTGCTCTTCCTGGGAGCTCTTCATACAAAACCACCCCCACAAGAAATCACTATGCTTTAGGCATAATATTTTTATAGTGTGTTTCTAAATGGATAGGGTTTATGAGGACATAGTACCAGAACAGATAAGGCATCTTGCTGTGGCTCCAGAAGTACGAGTTCTATAAGCCAGTGACAATTTGGACAGGGGAGTCAAAGACAGATAATGCTAGCCATGTCAATCCTTTGCCTGCTGCTAGCCACAGGAACTAGTGTGCCTTAATCCTTTTAGCCCTGTGTGTTTCCAGATTCAAGACAAACCTTGACCTTCACATAATAACTCTGATTGATTTTGAGGGTCTGTTTAATTAGTGTTTCATAAGCGTGTGTAACGCTTTATCAGTATGAGTCTTTACTATCATTATATATTAATTATGGATTCCTGGACTGACTTGGTATATTTCATACCAACTACAGGCAATAAACACCACTGCAACCTCTCATCCTTTGATGAATTTTATATTAACAAAATGGCAAAATAGAAAGACTTTAAGAAGGATTATACTTTTATGCATTTCCACTATTGTGGGGTTCACTGTTGAACTTTATGTGTATGTAACCTGGGTGATGCTCAATAGTGCTATGCGGAGCTTTGGGTGGTGATTCGATTCGGAGGAGATTCAGCCTGATTCGGTGGCTGAATTTCCGAATCCAGATTGAATCAGGGGACCAATTAAAAGGTCTGAATCAATCTCGGTTCTCTCCTGGACTCTCCGTGCACTAGTCCGTGCACTGTGCGCCCTGACTCGTACAGGGGTTGGAGACTCGAGTTGCTGTGTGCGGCTCTGGGGCCTCGGTCTGTGCACTGGCTGTGCACTGACACAGCACTTCGTCATGGTGGGGGCTGGGAGACATGGCCGCTTGATGCTTCCTGTCCGGCGAGTCTCTCTGCCTTAGTTTTCACTCTTTCCTGGAATGGCCAGTGTGATAATTATAATTGTCTCCATATCTTGCAAATATTTTTGTCTTTCTGTTTGTTTATTAGATTGACATGCCATTCACCCCAAAGGCTGTGGGAAAACCAGATATATTAAAATATAATAATAGGTAATAAACTTCCCAGACAGTGCCCAGAAATTTAACTCCACCTGCTAAAAGTCTGTTCAGATAAAAAGGTCTTAGAATTCTTCTGGAACATGTCCAGACTTGGGCTTTGACAGATAGCTCTGGAACTCTCTCCCCAATTTCTGAGGAGTAACTATTCAGAATGACATCCCCTGTGTTTTCATCAAACAAACTTGGCACACAGATGGCATTTGCAGAAGGGTGGTCCTGGCTGACTCTATGGATTGTGATGGAATACAAGGGAGAAAGTGGTAGTATGTAGAACCTAAATCTTTTGGAGCTTTATAGTCAAAACTAGCACCTTGAATTGTGCCCTGAAAGCTACTGGAAGCTGGCTGTGTCCATTTTTTTGACAAATATTATGATAGCATTGTTTTCCTTAAACTTGCACTCACTAATCTTTTATATAGAGCCCCTCTACACATGCAGGTAAAGGTGCAGTGTAACCTATTCACAATCCACCCAATTGCACCTCCTGCCATGCCACATGTGCATGACAGGATGCGCCATTGGGGGATCATACATTAGTCCCTATTGTGCCTTATCACCAGTGCAAGGGACATCCAGGATTATGTTCCCAGACTCCCCCTGCACCAGTTCCCACGGTTGCAAGCCCCACAGCTTGCAGTGCAGGACGGCTCTCAGTGAGGGTAGTGTTCCCAGCGCTGCCCCATCTGTGAGTTGCACACCTTATGAGGCTTGCAGGAAGTAAGTAATTTCCCTGCTACAAGCTCCACAACTGATAAGGCTCACAGCAGGGGAAGCACTGAGACCTTAGTAATACCCAGGAAGCCTTAGTAATACGCAGGGTGTATCTGATTTAAATCACAATTTAAATCATTGGTCAGGAAGCCCTGATTTAATTGTTGTTTTCTACAAAAAGTACATCCTTGTTTTTTGATATAACCTTAATACATTTATTCACAACTCAGAGATAGATGGAGTTTTCATTTTTAGAAGGTATCCACTATATATTTTAAACCAGTGTTTTATTTTGATATTTTTTCAGATTAATTTTGCAGCTACATCAGAAAAGTGAATTATGATTTGGTTCTTTTATTTATCAAAACTAATTGAAACAGATACTTGTAAAGTCATTGGGAGGTGAACTATCTCCAATTCACAGGCTAATCATGGATAATTGGGGGATATTTTTGCTACACCTTATTAGGAGGACAACAGCAACCATCACCAAAAACAACAGACATTTAAACTGTTCTATTTAACTAAAACAACAAGCATGTAGCTTTTTCTATTTTGGATATTTTTCTTCAACAACAAACGTGTGTAATTATTTTAACAAAACACTGATATGTATTTTTGAATTTTTAACTATTTTAGTTCTAAATGTAAAATGTGTTTTTTAACAAAAAATGTATATAGATTATTTTAGCCAGGTCAACATAAGGAATTTAAAATTCTGGGTTATGCAGCAAACTCAGTCTTCACCTTTCTCTTCCTATTTATTCATAGACTGGACAAGAAAGAGAAGCTTTTCTGCTTTTTCAGTTCCCAAGTGATTTCTCAATTTAGAATGAATTAGTCCAAAGGAAGAAAATATTTTTTTTATACCTGCAGAAGTTACTGCTGATAAAAGCCAGATTATCACTTCAGTAGTCTCTGATGTATTCTGGTGCTTAAGTAACTTCCACCAGTTCACTTGTGCGACCTTTCTTTAAAACCTCATCAGCAAACATATATTTCTTGAATAGTTCACCTTTAGCCCTGAAATTTATTATAGTTGGTATTATGGAGGGATGATTGCACCATGTCATAGCCAACTCTTCTTCGGTAGTTAAGGACTGATCCTGATACTGAGTATTAAGAATATTGGCAAGAAAATGAGCTGGAGATTGTGCTTGATCTATTCATTTTTTTTTAAATGCTGGTAATTTAACTGTGTCATTGCATGTTTCTCTTTTCAGGGTCTCACTTGGTTCCTTCCAAATTTCAAGAGCATCAGAAGTAAAACAGCAATGTCCCTGCACTTAGTTCAAGGGTATAAAAATAGGCTTTAGAATAGTCAGCATATGTTCTTCATTTTTCCCTAGTCCAGTGTTGAACTTCGGCTATGACTGTTCCATCTATTTTGCCACAATTTTGTTCACAAATTGTCATCAGTTTAGGCCGGTTCTCAATATATCGCTCAAAATAGTCAACTACCAAGTTCCATCGCACATTTTATGGGAGAGTTAGTTTGGTTGCTAGTGCTTTTTTCAGAGCAGCTGCTGCAAAGTGGTTGTTATGGAAGTATTTTGCAATTTCAACATTAGCCTTTATTTCTGGAGCACTGAAGTCTTTGTCTAAGAAATGCATCAAATGAGCACTGCAGCCAGATGTTATTAGCTTGGGGCTTTCTTCACTTTCTTCTAGATTTCTTCTCATCTTTGATGCATTTGCAGCATTGTCTGTGACAAAAAAGTGTACATTTGCATTTTTTTCATAGTTTGTTATAGCTTTTACTGATCCTTTATTCGTAAGTATTCTGCTGTATGTGTATTCCCTGATGTGTCAATTGTTTCTTCTGTTGTTACGCAAGCCCATATTACTGGATCATTGTGGACTTTGCTCCACCCATTAAGACTCTGGTTAACAATTTTCTCCTCTGGACTTTTTGCGCAGTTCAATTTCTTTCTCGTACACTTTATCCAGCAATTTGCCTGCTATATTTGCTCTGTAGGGCGGACTGTATTCTGGTAGTAATGACTGAACCATGTCAATGAAGTGTGTGTTCTCAAACATACAGAATGGAGAGTTTGTTGCATAAACAAATGGAGCAGTTTTTTCCATTAGTTACCTCTTGCTGTAATCTGCTGGTTCTTAGTACAGACTTGTCCATAGTTGTTACTGGATGTTGGGGATTTATATCTTTTTGCTACAGGTGATATACTACGTGACATGCCAGACTGGAATGCTGGTATCATTAGCAGTAGGCCTGTGCAAAGCAGCTAGTATTCACTTTGGATTTGGATTCGGCCAATTAGGGGATCAGTGATTCGATTCAGTGATTCAAATCACTGTCCCAAATTGATTTGGCCGAAAATGATTCGGAGATTCAGCTGCCACCAAATAGGCCTAATCTCCAAATCAAACAGGTCCCATCTGCTGCCTGCTCTCCCAGCCCTGTCAATGGCTGCCCCATCTGGTCCCAGCCTCCCAGCTCTTTAAAAAAAAAAGCCCAGCATTCACTGGCTGCTGCCAGGTGCAGGGGAGGGGGCAATCTCTGCTGTCCCCCACTGCCTCGTGCTGTGTGAGGAGCCTCTGCCAGGAGCCCCCAGAAGCCCTGAGGCAACTGCAGCAGCTGTGGAGCTTTTATTTTTTTAAAGAACCGGGATGCTGGGGCCAGGTAGGGCAGCCATTGATGGGGCTGGGAGAGCAGGCAGGGGGTGGGGGCTCATGGCAGAGTCCCCCACGCAGCATGGGGCAGTGGGGGGCAGCAGAGATCAGAGGGTTGGGGAAGCAGGGAGGGGATGGAGCCTGGTGGGGTCAATTCAAAGAGCTTTGAATCGATTTCTGAATCAATTTGGAGAGCTTCAGATTGATTTGGACTTTTTGATTCATCTCTTGATTTGATTCAGAGATTTGGCCACCGAATTGAGCCGAATCTCCTCCAAATCAAATAAGCACCTGAAGTTTTGCACAGCCCTAATTAGCAGATAACTCTGAAACAGTAGACAATGATGATGATGTTGAAGATGGATAGTCAGAATCCTGTATGTTGAGAATGGATCCTCCTGAACAAAAGAATTCAATGCAGTCACAACAGTACTGCTCATTTAGCATTACTCATTGCACTCCGTGCTACTTTAGAAGTAAAACTGTAAAATGAAGATCTGCCTGTTTCAGCCATTATTTGATATCAGAGCTGCATTAAAAATATGACAGTTCCTTAAATTAAATAACAACTATATTTTTGTTCCAACATTTTTATGAGAATTCAAGTAGTCCAGAAGTTCACCCAGAAGATATGGACATGGAAGACAGGCAGGCTTTAAGAAAGTAGTATGAAATAAGACTGTTTACTAACTTAGAGTTCCTGCATGTTCAAACAACTTCCAATCATCATTTTTGGAGCAGCTTACTCCTGAGAAGGAGCACTTCTCGTGAAGTTGTTTCATTTGGACAACTAGACCTTGCATTTCTTTGTTGCACTGTTTGTTTTTTGCACACATGCCTGTTTTACCCACAGGTAGAGGAACTTCATTAAAATATTCCCAAACAAGGTCCGTTTTATGGTCTGGCAAGCCTGATGTCATGATAGGTTTTCCCTTCTACCGTACCATTCCCTCACTAGATTTCAAATCAATGGAGAGGCTATACTCAGAAACTTATCCCTCAAGACTTCTGGAATACTCTGCTCAAAATGTTTTTTATTTTGTTTCTACTGCCCCTCCCTCCCTGCATTTATCTCCAGATGCCTCCTCTTTGCCCAGATCTACTTTATTATCCTCTCTTCATTTAACTTCTTGAAACTTTGCACTTTTAGAGAGAGCTAAGGGATTGAGTCTGTGTACACAAACTTGCATAGAGACAACAGGGCTGATGGGTAGGTAATCAGGTCAGTTATCTCTAATCTCCATATTCTGCTATTAACAAGAATGGTATCTCTAGTAACACAAATCCAATTTGAGTACTGAAGAAGCTAAGCATCACAGGGAATTTATACACATGCTTTTTTGTCCTGCAACGCGCTGGAGATCTTCCACTTGAGAGCAGACTCCATTAATTGAGTCTGCTCCACATGTCAGCTGAGGCAAACTGCGCTGTGCCATGTGTAGTAGTATAAGTGATGAAAAGTATGTTAGTGCACAGAAAATGGTGGTGGTACACTTTTGAACTAAAGTGCTTCCAATGTGTTTTAGTTCAAAAGCGATTTTCTAGACTGAACACTAAGTCCCTTTGGGGTTCTTTACTAATCTTTAGAGGAGCCTCTGGGAACCCCATAAGACTGGACCTCTAATATAGTCCAGGGCCTGTTGTGATCTATTTATAAAACATTTCTAAAAAGGTTACATGTATATATTGTCTCAAATAATATATAATCAGAAGTTATAATCCATATTCCATGATGATATCTTTGAGTTTTAACATACCTTAAATTAAAACGATCTTTATATAGGTTTATTTTTAAAAAGGCATCTTAACAACAACCAAAAATAATTAAATAAAAAATCTGATTTAAAAAAAAATCCATTTTTTTAATTTAAAAAATAGTTGATTTTTATCCACTCTGGTAATACCAACAAAAATACCGTATTAAGGCAGTTGTCAATTTTTTGAAAAAACAGGTGGTCCTCATTCCTTCCAACAGTATCCATAGTCTGAATATGTGAAATGTAGAATATTTTCTAAATTGAAATGAGTCTTTTTTTTTTAGAAAGTGACTAATGTGATTTTAAAATGTGTTGGTCTGAAATTTCTGCAGAGCAGACTGCATTTCCTAGATTACTACCAGAAACTTGAAAATAAACATTGAATGGTAACTAGGGCTTTTCAGTGGCTTAAGGCAACATTTCAATTCTTTATGTGTTTCTCCTTTTGTTAGTAATCTGATTGCTAAGAAAAATGATTAAGAGTTTTCTCATAAATACCTCATTACACAACCATACATTTCTTATATTTATTTAATTAACACACACAATGTATTGCCACAGGATGATGTGGAGGCCAATAGAGTCACTGAGTTCAAAAGTGGGTTAGACAGATTTACTGAGAACACCCATTGCAGACCTTTAAATTCAATGCTTAGGCATGCCTTGTTCAGAAAGGCATAAGTTTTTGTAGACTATTGCATGCTCCATCAGATGCTATGAATAGCAAGTAATTTAGAAAGTTTTGGGGAAAGGGGGTGGGTCATGATAAGAGCAGTGACATTGTACAATAAAGAGAGCCAAGAAATGCACTTAGGAATTTAATCCATTTTTCTACATCTTTCCAGAACCACACAATGCATCATTTGCACTAATGACTTATACCATGTGATTAGGAATGTCTGGAGTGATGATCCCTTAGCTACTTTGTTTCATAACCTATTAATTGCAGTGCACAGGTTTAAGTGCTGGGGTCTGTGCTCTTGGGCTAGGGACAGACATTACACATAAACCGGTTTAAGTGATCAGAAACTGGTTTAAACCTGTAACAGAACAGATCTTCAGTGCACATAAACTAGTTTGAGAATGGCTGAAACCAGTTTGCGATAAACCTGGTTGAATGTAGTATCAGACTTAACTAATTTGGGTCAAACCAGTTTAAGCAAGGTCTGTCCTAGACCCCTTGCTGGTTTAAGATAAACCAGACTCTGCCAGCAACCCAGCATGCTCTCTGGGTTGGGCAGGGTTGTGCTCCACAGTGGGGCTGGCCCCTCCCTACTGCTCCCTGGCTGCAGCTCTGGCAAGACTGAGGGCTGCTCCCCACCTCCCCCACACCATTCCCTGCTAAGCAGGAATTCCACACTCCCCTCTGCTTTGCCAAGAGGTGTCTGTGTATAAGCTAGTAGACCACATGCTGGCTACCTGAATCAACAAGTGGAATCAACAGGTAGAATCAACAGGTAGCTGGTAATGTCCCTCTGTTGTTTTCTTAGGTGATAAACATTGAGTTAGAGGTGATGGAAACTGTTATGAAAACTCCTAGGAACTCTGGCACTATGACCAGAAGGCAAAAGATACTGAACAAATAAAGAGTCCATTCTTTGTCTACTACACAATAAAGACAAAAAGATCAAAAGTTAAAAAAAATTAAGCACTGAGAGATTTAGGGAATAATTTATTTTATATTCCCCTTTTATATTTGTGTTAATATAGTTTTGGTGACAGTATTTTACTCCTGTTTCATAGCATTTTAGGGCTACTGAATCCAATAGTGTACATCTCTCATTGCTGTACTTTTTTGTTCAGCTGACATGACCACCTGGGTAAAGGACTCAACATAAAATTTTGTTGTTAAAAATGTTGCAGTTGTTTTACCACCCTAATTTAATACCCTGTTGTCTCTCAAATTGCTACTATCTACTGAGAAATTTACTGTGAACTATGTTATAACTCCTAGATGTTCCTTCTCAATGTGCAAAATAAATGTAAGCTCAGAGAGCCTAGTAGATCTAACTTATTTTGTTTTTAGTATTGTGCATTACTATCCAACTATATATATTTTAAATATTTGCTACTAACCAGCCCAATTACTTTAAATACAACATAATTTTCTATAAACATTAACATTTTTCAAAAAATAAAAAGGTCTTATTTTCCTTTCTAAATGAATAAATGTAATACATTTATTTTTTTGCATTTACCAACATACTATTAACAGATATATTGATAATTAAATATGATAATGGATCTATTAGATTTATTTCATAATTTTGAATTTCATATTAGTCTCTAAGAAACATTATTTGCCTTGTTTTCTACATGAATTGGAATGGGCATTCTTTATATCTCTTTATTCTAGAGTAGGGTACCAGAACGCATTTTATATTGCCAGATACTGGGATTACTGGGGGTTTGTTTGTTTTGTTTTGTTTTGTTTTGTTTTGTTTTGTTTTGTTTTTTAAAGGAATATGACCTGAACGTTTGCAGCCAGCCACAGAAATACCTGTGAATAAGAACATACATTGTGATATGAATTTTAAATAGTCTAACTGGAACAGTTTCTAGCTCTGACCCAGTTCTGTTCACCCCTGCTCAGTCAGGGGTACAGGCAAAGCCCTGTGGTTACCTGGGTCAGATCCAGTGACTCTGAGAGCTAAATCCAACCTGTGGGCCATATATTGCTGACCCCTTGTCTGACCATTTATCAGGAGGTTATTTCCTGTTCCTTTCCTGAGTTTCCTTGCAGCCTTGATACTCCCCAGTTTGGGGTTCAGTTTCTAAAATCCTTATGAAATACGGTCCTTTGAAAGTCAGTCAGGCCTTTGGTTTCTTTCTCAGACCACTGTGTAACCTCCATAGGTCCCCTCTGTTCCCCTGTTATCTTTCTTATAGTACTTATGTAGCCTTTCTAGCCCCTAATCTATTGGTCATGTTTTGGCCAGGAAATACTGGCTTCCAGCTAATAACTCCTGGTTGCTTCTCTGACCATGTTTATCTGTTGCTTTAAAAATTCTAATACCCTTACTGGGAAGTGGGTAATGGCCTAATTAACTGTCCTTTGCCAGCCCTGAATGAGGTCAGAGTGAGGTCTTTGAAGAGAAAGAGAGTCATCTATGGAAGCTGAGCCCAAGAAATCTGGATTTTTAGCTAGTATTCTGCCCTGAGTTCAAATGGAGACAAATAGGACTGTAAATTAAGGTACCAATCGTGGTCTAAATGCTTGTGTCTTTCATAGTTCATAGCCATGTCAGGTGTCTGTCAGTTATCTAAAAAGAGCTTTACAAAAAGTGGAACAGGAGTTGAATAAAGTATTGCATGCGCATGTAGGAAGAAAATGGGAAAGGACATGGCACAATTTGATATGCAACTAGCAAGGGATATGAAAGGCAATAAAACAGCGCTCTACAAGTAGAAGACCAAGGAAAAAGTAGCCCCTTTACTGAATGCAGAGGGTAAATTAGATAGCTCCATTAAGTGGCTTAGCTGTGTATAAAAGGTCTGGGGGATGAACCTCCCAGCCCAGGAATGTTCCCTCTGGCTCAGTGCACTGTGGAGGGGCTGACTGGGGCATGAGGAGTAAATTAATTTATTTCAGCTTAATAGGAGCGCTCATGTAAACACACAACGTTTACTGCAAAGCTAATTAGTCTACTACGCAGTAAACATCTCATGTAGATATGCCTGCTGAATGCTAATCATGAAGCCAAGGTGTGATGCTTCCTTCTTTGGCCTGCAGGGAGCATAGCATC
>NW_017729029.1:24219160-24221618 GCF_001723915.1 Gavialis gangeticus | reverse complement strand
AGTGGCTTAGCTGTGTATAAAAGGTCTGGGGGATGAACCTCCCAGCCCAGGAATATTCCCTCTGGCTCAGTGCACTGTGGAGGGGCTGACTGGGGCATGAGGAGTAAATTAATTTATTTCAGCTTAATAGGAGCGCTCATGTAAACACACAACGTTTACTGCAAAGCTAATTAGTCTACTACGCAGTAAACATCTCATGTAGATATGCCTGCTGAATGCTAATCATGAAGCCAAGGTGTGATGCTTCCTTCTTTGGCCTGCAGGGAGCATAGCATCATCAGCATCACAGCAGCTTCCCATTGATTTTATGCTTTGTTAATCTGTACTCCATGATTCTTTTCAGTGATGTTTTGGGGCTTTGCTATTCTTCTAGGCTAGGTACAGACAGCCCTTGTACTTCATTAGTTTTAGAACTAAACCTATTTTATATTAGCTGTAACCCATATTTGCTGAAGGATACAGCTTTCTTCTGGCTTAGATACACAGATACAATTGTGTGTGTGATGCAATAAAGAAATTGTAAGCTAGCCTAAACAAAAGTTGTAATGTCTGATTTTCAGTTTTAAATATATTTAGATTTTGAAGTGAAATAAGAGGAGTTGATGCTAGTGAAAGTATTCCTTTCATATATTGTTAATTGTTTCAAAATGTATTATTAAAACATACTTTAGAAATTGAAAAAAATGGGTCTGCCCAAATAATTAGAGCAGATGGTAAAACAGTTAAGTTTCCTTCATCTTAGCTCTGGATTATTTACTAAATCCTGATGTTGATGATGATATACCTCAAGTTGTTGTCTTAAGGATTTTGAGTGCTTGATAGTGTCTTTGTGTATATATTTTACTTTGTACTTGTGTGTGTCTGTGTATGCATGTGTAATCTTGTCTCTTAGTCTTTTATGTTTAGGTTTGAGAGGATTGCTAACTTTTTGTGGGGGGAGCTATCTTAGGTTTTTTTACAAGCAGGTCAAACCTTAAAATCACAATGGGTCAAGAGCAGCATATGAAAGCATTGTCAGAGCTTCACCCACATAATGAGCTATCTTTGGTCATCAGTTGTTGGCACAGGCCTTGAGTCACTGCATAACAATGCTGCCACTTATTCCATGTTTTCCCCTGCTGCTGAATTCAGAGCTTGAGCTAACATGTTGGTGAACTCAGATTGCTTGCAGAGTGCTCAGAGTGCATGCAGAGCTTCAGCAGGAGCCTTGCTGACATGCTGCTGAGCTCAGACAGGGACATGGTGTTAAGTGACTGCTTGTTCACACAGGCTTTGTGGGCTGCAGGTTGAACACCATTGAACATCATTGATTTAATATATTAGAATCCCTTTGCTATCCGTAGTCCAGGACTATCTAGTTTTGGCTACAATCACAATGTAATTGAGATTTTAAACTCAAGAGGTTTTACTTGTAATGAAGTACAGTAAAAGCCCTGTTTTTCCAGCATGAGTAGAGAATAGGGGGTGCCAGTAATCTGAAAAGGCTAGTTACCTGAGCACGTGGGTTTCCGAGTGGATGCAGAGTAGGGCATGAAGGGTAGGGAGGGGTGGCAGCAGCCGCATGTGGAGTGGTGCCAGCACAGAGTGGTGGGTGGTGGTAGCCACCGCCACATGCAAGCTCTCCTGTGCCTGGCTGGCCAGCTGGAAATTCTGGTTAATAGAAATGCTAGTTGGTAAAATGCCCGATAGCATATCCAGCTAATTAAAAATCTGTATGTCATCACAGAGCATAGCATTGTAGGGTTCATAATTATGAGGTCACTCATAGAGGATATTCTAAGCCTTGTGAATGCATGAATACAGGAAATCTTGAAGAAAAAATATTTCATGCTTTCTTAATATCTCTCAATGCTTTTAGAAGTCTGGATAAGCCTTTACAAGGCCAAGTGTCTTGGTTCTCTGCACCTTATGTATACGGTGCTAATATACCTGGTGCCAGTAAAGTACTCGAGAATTTTGTATCAAATTCTTTCATGACAAAAAATATCACCCAAGGAGCTCCATCAGTGGTGCGAAATGATGCTGTGGCAAGTGGTCTCTGTCAGAATGCCTGGCAGTTGGATACGAGTGCTTATACATGTGCTTATGTTTAATTAGAGTGGCTCTTGGGAGCCTGCAGTGTCTCGTATATTCAGCATCCCATGTTTCAAAATGGTGGATGGGGGGGCTTTAAAGCTTATTCAATGAGACACTGCAGCACGCTGGAGTGTTTTAATTAGAATGCTCCAGCAGACTCATTTAATCGGTTAATCGAGTCTGCTCTGGTGAGTTCTAATCAGAACACCTTGGAGCAAATGTAAATCTACCCATATATGCCATCAAATACCTTTCACTTTTTGACCCTATCGACAGGATTGTAGCAACTTATATCAGAAGGTTAGGCTCCTTTTAGAGATGGATGCATCTGAAAGCTTAATAGAGAAGAAACATTTTTCTATTACTGGAGTGTGTCAAAGGT
>NW_017729029.1:24211844-24219047 GCF_001723915.1 Gavialis gangeticus | reverse complement strand
ACCCCCCCCCCCCCCCCCAAACTAATCTTACTTTGATTGCAGGTGTGTCAGGAGTTTTCTCTTTCCATTTCCAAGTTTTCTGTGAAAACCATTGCTTTATTGGTTCTACTACTACTTTGACTCAAAATAGGTACTTACTGGTTAAGGGCCCCAAACACATGTATGCGCATGTAAAATACATCTGGATTAATTTATTTTAGCTTATATATGCTCCTCTTATTTATCTCATTTATATTTTTCTTTTACCCATATAAAGATGTATTAGCGTTTGTAAGACTATGCAACTTAAACCAAAATGAAGCTTTGATTAAGAAGGAAAGATTCCACAATGTATTTTTCAGATTTATATTTTTCTTCCATCCATTTTTCAGTTATGTTGGAAAATAACATTTGAAAGTAATCTTGAGATTTCCTAAGTTTGCAATTTTTTTCAGCAGCTTGAAAAAAATTGGGAAAATTGTCCCTGCATTATCAATTATGAAATGAAGGATAAATGACACATTATAAAAAAAGAACAGAAAAAACATATCAATCCTTTATAAAATAGTTTGTCATGATTTTAATTTTTAAAGTGGTTTTTAATGTTGAAGTTAAATGGCAATGTTGATTTATTTGGTCCTTGCTATTTCCCCAAAAAACACAAACATAGTATTTTTAATGGTCCTAAAAGAAAGGAAGAAGGGAGGAGAAAGCCCAGTGTGTCAAAGACTGTCTTTCAGCTGTCAAAGGCTGGATTTAAATACTTTATCAAACCCTAGGATCTCAGCATTTGACATCATTAGTATTTTTATTCCTAAAAGGTTTTATTACAATATAATTTATATTCCCAGGATAGTATTTTATGTATAGTTGGTCTGAACACTGGAGTCCCATAGAGCTTTTGAATCTAGGGCCTCTAGCAAAGAGCATTTTAGATGATTTGAAAGAAGCAACTAGAAACACTGGAGAAAAAAAAGAGTGAATTCTGAGTCATCAGCTGTCAGTATTCAAATACATTTTTATAACTTTGCACTGTAATTGCTGGCTCTGTTAATGTGATGTGTAGTAGTGTTTTGGTTATTGCTGATGTTCCCAGGTCAAATTATTATATATTTTTTGTCTTTGCTTTATCAAGCAAATTGTCACCCTCCTTCCTTTCTTTTCCTCACACTCCACACACATTTTTCTTTTTTGGTAATAGTACATTCTTTCAGGCATTTGAGAATGGGATATTATGTACCTTTTCATTCCAAAATTGCTTTCCCTCTCCATTTTAACCTCACAACCTCCCTCCCCCCCAACCTCTGCATGTTGCAGTGACTTTTATCCTGTTCCAAACCTCTGAATCTGTTTTTCTGTATCCTCCCACTACTTGTTCTTTTACTCTTGAATTATCTTCTGGGTTTCAGCTTGAATGTGGTGATAAATGTCAAGGGTGAAGTTACAGGTTGCCTTTAAAAAATTTTGTATCTGTGGAATGTTGTGCTGTCATAATGTTAGAACAGTTTTAGGGCAATCACAGGTTAAGGGTTAATGCTGTCTCAGACCTGCACAACTGTGACTTGCCACTAGAGGGCTTGGCAAGCAAGGGTGTGGACAGGAACTAGGGCTCTATCCCTCTTTTGGGGTAGGGGAGGATTGGGGAGGGTGGTGTATAGGTGGAGGTGGAGAAACCACCGTGGGAGCTGTGGCTTCCCTTCACTCTGCAGTCACCAGGAGCCAGCTGGAGCCATGGGTGGGAGGAGAAGAGGCTTGGAAAAAAAATCTGTTAAAAGTGAATGGGAAAGGGGGGAAAAATAAAGAGAGAGAAAGGAGTTGAAAAATCATTTAAAAAGGAATAAAATCTTGCATGTGTTTCACTGAATAGGGTTTGGGTTAGTAGTGACACCAGAGTAGAGTTGAGACCCAGTGCGTTTGCTGCATGCATGCCACATGTGGCGGGTGCAGAGATCCCACCTCAGGAACACAGCTGGGTATTCGTATCCCTCCGCTGTTTCCACCACGTGAGGCGGGCCAGTAGGGGGTGCTCCTGCGTTGAGCCGCCCACCTCCCTGCGCCCGCCCACCTTCCAGGCTCTGAATGCCTCCCTAGGGGCGCCTTATGTCCGGCCGACCCCTCTCCCGGAGCACACTCGCTAGTCTGGGGGTAACGTACCACCACCACCCCAAGAATGGACTGTCTCGCGGCCCTGTGTCCTTGGGGTAACACAGGCCTAAAGTCCCACGGGTACTCAACCCAGCACAGGCACTTGGGGTACTTCCCCAAGTCCGGGGGCAAAAAGGTATAGTCTCCCTTAGTCCACAGACCTAAGGGGTCTCTTAGGCATAATTTAGACCCACCCCTCAATAAGTCTCCCACACCAGTCAAAAAGGAGAACTTTATTGATTACAGGGGGTAGGGCAAACTAGGGTACAGGATAGAGCAATATCTAGAAATCCTAAAGAGCAAACAGCCTGGCTGTGGTAGCCTTTTGATTACGCATCTGTGATACCTTCAGCTAAATATCTAATCAGATTGAGTAGCTTACTCACAAGCATCTTCCAAAGGCAGGTGAAGTTTCCCTTTGGAGGCAGGCGGTTCCTAGCTCGTGAGTTTGGGGGGAGAGAGCCAGTTTCAGATGTTAAGGCTTCTCTGTCCCCTGCCTGGCTGCTGCGTCACCTCATGGCCGGAGAGGAGAGCCCGCCTCCTTCCCCGTCCTAACTTATATAGCCCCTGTGACCTCATTCACCTGGGCCAGCGGAGGTCAGCCCCAGTTGGCTGTCAGCCAACCAATCTGAAATGCATCACCTGTTACCGGGCAGATCCCAGCTCCCCAGGTAGAAACCCCTTACCCAGGTAAGTGATGCAAGTCACATAAGCAGAGGGAGCAGGTTTCCCCCCTCCCTCAGGAATGCAGCCAGCTCCAGTTCCCTAAAGAGCCAGGCTGAGGGTGTGGTCCCCTGTGTGCTGGGCCCATCCTGATTGAATGGTCACAGCACAGAGATTTAAATCACAGTGTCACAGGGCAGAGATTTTTGGGGAGAAACCAAGGTGGCTTTCTGCCACACCACACAGGGGCAGAGCTGAGACCTAGCTGGCTTATTGTTTTCATGGAGGTAAATAATAGGACTGTTGCTCTTTGCAAGGGGGTGCTAGAGCAAGCAGCAAACTGGTGACCTGTGCATAGTACTCAGAGTGGTCAAAGTGCTGGGGCCAGAGGGGTTGGACAGGGTGTTAGCTTGGGGCCAGCACTACCCCACTGGCCGGCATAGCTCAGGAGGGTTGAGAGTTTGCTCCCAGAGCAAAGAAGTGGGAAGGACTGGGAATGTTGCATCCTGAGATGCTGGAGGAATGAAAATAAAGTGTTTTATCTCTCTGGAGTGAACTAGCAATACCCTAGAACAATCTGATTAAAATGGATCAAAGATAATCCTCCCCAGCAGTGGCATAATGTAGAAAAGTTTAGAGGGTACATAGCACAGGTTAACATCCTTTAACAAGTGAATGCTTTTGTTTTAAGCGCCTTTATGATTGTTTAAAGGTAACCTGTGACACCATCCCTGCTTTTGTGCTTGGAGTAGATGCCCTTCTGCCAGGATTTGAAGGCTCTCCTTTTTCTGTCAATGATGGCTTGAATTTTCCTGTCACTCCTATCAAAGTAGGCCTTTATTCCATTCAGCTGAACATTTAAGTTAAAAAATTGCAACATCTCACCATAAATACAAGATATTCTGTGTGGACTTCAGAAATCACACATATCACAGGTCTGTGAGGAGAACAGAGAAAATGGGATTCTCTCAACTCCTGCTGTAATGGTCAGATAATATTTAAACAAGATGAAGTGGAGAAGTAACTATGAGAACCTGTTGTGGAATGAAGAGTTTGCATTTCAGCTTCAATTTAGCACTGCGATTTTTGGCAGGGGAAGTCTTACATTAGACACTGAAATGCATTGAATCTTACAGGCACAACCAAATGACTGTAGTTTATTTCTTATCCATTTGAAAGAGGACCTGGCTAATGTAAGAAGCATGTACAGAGTGATTTTCTTCCTTGGAAATCACAAACAGACTGAACACTAAGATTTATATTCATATGTACATTACTTTGAAATGATTGGTCAGTCTTTCTGTTTGAGCAGCTGTTGGAACTAATCAAATTGTGCCTAAGAGCATAATAAGGAAAAACTTTATAATTCTTTAGCTGCTTGGAAGCTCTATTGTTTCAGTTAGGCTTATGTTCAGTCATTTATTATGGATTTCACTCCTTTATTGAAAGTTATAATGTTGAATTTCAGAAAAGATTTCATTCAAATTTGCGTTTTTCTCTGGATTCCTGTGTATGTGGTCACACTGGACCAATTTTGGCATAGTAATAATAAATGGGGAATGGGAGTACAGTTTTTTTTTTCTCTGTAAGGAGGATGGATGACCAATTCAGCAGTTAGTTTTGTTCAGCATTTTGCATTTTGAGCTCCTGACCTGGTTTGTCCCTCCATATGACAGCATTTGGTAATCATTTTTAACTGGGTGACTGGTCCTGCAAATTTGTTTTGTTGACTCCTATTATCTAAGTGAACTGAGTCAAAACTGACTTCTTTTTTATTTCAGCCACTGTGAAATTTGTTGGCCAGCACATGTGGTAATTGGGTAAAGCTGTCCCAGACACTTATGTTTTTAAATGAGCCATTTTATGATATTGTGTGTAACAAATCTTTCAGCACTACAACCAATAGCAGATTTAATTCACTGCTTCATAGTTATAACAAACTGAGAATGCCTTCATATCTTAATAACTAAAAATACAGCAGCCTTGTTCCATATGTTAAAGCCTTTGTATCAAAAAGTAGAAATGTAGCAAAACTCTTAAAAAAAAAAAAGGAACATATTTTTAAATATTAACATTTCCCTACTCAAGCACACCAGGTCATAGCAGGATTCCATAGGAGAGTACTTTGTAGGGTGGTTAATGCCAGGAGCAAAACTGTGTGTTCAGTGACAGCAATATGAACTTGATCAACCTTTGGGTTCCTTGCATTTTTTTAGGACTTATTTGTGATACTTTATTTTAACATTGTGTTTTTTGGTGACTTAAGCTGGTTAAGTATTATTCCTTTTTAGTTATGAAAACTTAAGCACCATTACTTCAGCTGTAACTGAGTTCTGTTAACCTATTGTGATGTATGTCACTGGAGGTGACAGCTCAATGACTACTGAGTGCCTGCATTGGTCTCTGTGCTGTCTAGATCCTGCCTTGCACTGTCCAGATCAGCTCTAGATAACTGATATAGTACTGTCTAGCCTGCAGGGCTCCCCACTGGTTTGGAAATTTGGCAGCAGGGCAACAGCAATTAACTCTGCCACCTCTCCTCTGCCATCTCATTTTCAGACCCCTGTGGGCTGGACATTATGGCTTCATGGGCTGGATCTGGCTTTCAGGTTGGAGGTGAGCACCCCTCAGTTAGTGTTTCAGCATTGGCTGAAATGACCTCAAAAAGGAGCCTTAGGAACATGAAAACCTGAGGGACATTAATTTTCCTGTTTCACCTAGAGTTACTTTGAGTATGAGTTCATTTCTTAATTAGCTTTAATTGTTAACACTTGAATTACTCCTACTGAGTTAGCCTAGTCTAGGTAAGAATAGCCACACTTCTGCTTTTGATTTGCTGTAGTAACCCATGTATGGCCCTAATGGCCCTAAGACTTACAGGTAGGATAATTCTTTGTGCTGCAGTAAGCTGAGTTTATAAATTCTTTGCTAGTGAACTGTGGAAGAACTTCTTCCTCTTTTCTATGCACAGAAACATAATTGTGGGAAGGCACGAGAGGACTACAGTGACCTGAGCATAGCTTCTATCCACACTGCTGATTCCTAATGTTAGCAGTTGAGACACTGTTAAATCAGGGGTGCTCAACCTTATGGTGCAGCAGGCCAGTTGAATGGCATGGGGCCTGTCCACAGGCCAGATTGGACCCCTCGCACCAGGACTGAGCCCTGTGCCACCACGCCTTGGCCCCTTGCTCAGGGATTAAGGCCTGCACCATCTACTGTGGCACATGCCATCATATCAGGGCCTTGTGTTGCCTCCATTGGCCCCATGCTACTGCCTTTGGGCTCTGTGCTGCCCATGTTGCCTCCCTTGGCTCTGTGATGCCTGCAACACCCTGGGACTCTATGCTGCCTTCCTCAGCTCCATAATGCCTCTGGGATGCTGCACCTTCCATGCTGCTTCCCTTGTCTCTGTGTTGCCTCCCTCAGCTCTGTGGCACTTCTCTGGGGCTGTGTGCCACCTCCCTTGACTCTATACTGGCTGTGCTGCTTCTCGGGCATTCATGTTGCAGGACCGGGCCCCACACGACCTCCAACCAGCCTCTTTGTGCTCAGAGTGGGCCCCAAGCCATGTCTGTGCACTGATCCAGCATGCTGTCTCATTGGCAGGGCTCTCCATGGGTCAAGGAATTCTGCAGCCGGGGAGTGGCATTTGCTGCCTGCTCCCCTGCTGCTAAATTTTCAGACCCATGGAGACCTCTGTGGTCTGGATCACATGGCTGTGTGGCCAGACCTGGCCCATGGGCCATCAGTTGAGCACCCTTGTGTTAAATGAAGCTTTAAACTAATCCGAAATCAAAGCACCACATGCTTAACCTAAGAGAGATTTTTGCATGTTGACAGGTGTCAAGGGAAACATATGTGTATGTACACAAACTAGATTATTTGTAGTGATGCAGTTTCTTAGCGAAAAGCAAAACCTCAAGCTTACTCATCATTATACATTCTTAGATTCCCTAAGATATAATTAAGTTATTGTTATTGATGAGAATAGAATGGTGATTGTCAACGTCTGGCCCACAAGACCATGTTATCAGCCCACGGGTGTCTCCACAGGTCTGAAAATTTGATGGTAGGGGGTAGTGGTGCCGGTGATTACTTGCTCTCCTTTTGTCAGATTTCTGGGGCCGGATAAAATTTCCCAGTGTTCTAGATGGTATTGGTGTGTGGAATCAGGCTGTATGTGATATATCAGGCACATGGACTGGGCTGATGCTACTCATCTGGCCTGTGAGGTCAGAAGTGAAGAACCCAGTGATATAGACTATTTACAAATTATCTGTTTAAAATGTCCCTTTTAATTTTAGGATTTAAAGCATACTTAATAATGATGCTTAATGAAATGAAAATATGTACACTAGAGCTTTCAGTACTTTTATATAGTATGTTGGTGCTTTTTGCTTTGCTTTGCTGGGG
>NW_017729029.1:24201432-24211758 GCF_001723915.1 Gavialis gangeticus | reverse complement strand
GAGCTTTCATGTCTTTTTTATAGTATGTTGGTGTTTTTTTCTTTGCTTTTGTGGGGGGGGGGGGTGTGATTTTTGGCTTTCCAAGTAGTCCTGCCACCATACAGCAGGTGGATATTTTGCTTTTGTTCTACTGACTAAGATAAATATCAATCAGTAATAATAGAGGGGAAATAGTCAAGTTGGTTTCCTGATAAATCAAGCATCAGAAAAGCTTGGAAAGAATTTTTTTGGTCTTTCTCCAGCATTCCCTGATCAAGTACGTAAACAGCTTTTATTTAATCAGTTTTAGAATCCACTCTCTCTCGAACTATTTTTAGTACTTACTGGCACGGTATATTTTTTTCTGGGCAACTTTACCAGATTTATAACTCTGAAAGTGCCATGTTATTTATTACCTTCCAAAGGGTAGTGAAGTGGTGTCTTTCACATGTGTATGTCAGACACCTTAATAGTTGAGTAAGGTGGCTTATCTGTTTCTTATTCAGAACAATGCAAAATGGATAACTTTTTATCATTTGCCAAAGCATATTTTATCTTTTTTTCTCAAAAGTGAAAAATGATCCTTTAGGGAGTTAAATGTTCAACACAAACTTTCCCTTCTTTGATTTTACATATCCGTGCAAAGAACAGAGGTCTCATAGGGGCTTAACATAATGCTTATTTCAGCAGGTTTTGCCCTAGGCCTACAACCCCCAAAGATTATTTGCAAATGTAGGAAGAAATAACGCTCACAAATGAAAGGGAAAAAAGTGCTATTACATGAGATTATTGTTCATATTTTGCCAACATTCACTGAAATTTTCCCCCAGGATATCATGTGACTAAATTCATAATGCAGTGACAACATTGACATTAAGGCTTGGTGCATGTATAAGAAAAAATCCCCTCAAATTATGTAAATAAAGATAATTTTTATTGCAGTACTTTAGATATATCTTTGGTGAAGTATGCATCTGTGAGAGAGACAGCGAGCCAACCATATCAATCAAATAAAGTATTTGTCAGCATTTTTCCGAAAATTAACAATATAGACAACATCGAAAACAAATGTGCTCATGGTGGACATTTCGGTTTGTGTTACATTAAAAATATGATATAAATAAGGTTATTGCATCAAAATTAGAAGTTAAGATTTCTTTTTCGTGCAAATATAACTTAATAAAATTGCTGATGCTTTGAAGAGAATGAGAGAATTACATGCTTGTTTTCCTTTAGCTTTGGTTCTGTTGTGACAGAAAGAATTATATGAAAGCAATATATTGACTTAATTATTATGGATTTCTATGCATTGTGCATAAAAGAAGCCATATCAAAATATTGTTGTTTTGTTTTTGTTTTTCTGTGCTTATAAGCCAAATTTGTACGACTCCGTCGTCTGCAATTAACATTGAAATCAGTGGAAGTTGAGAGTGCTGTACAGCATTTCACTTGGGAAATTCTTAAGAATTTACGATTATCTGTATTTTCCTGGGCACTTGTGGGTGCCTCTTCTAATCTCATTCTGTTTGACAGACTTGTCGTGAAGTGGGTAGTGAAAAGGAGAGTGCTATAGGTTTACACTGCTGAAACGTATGAGTAATGTTTAGGTTCTTGGTGGTATTTTGTTCTGGCTGCTAGGGCAGAGTGGTCTTGTTCAGTTCTTGTTCTGAGACTATGCAGAACACCTTTCTACCTGCCACCCTCTAAAGCAAAATAATGGGTTTGAAAATAATGCCAATAAAACACATATTAATGCTTATTTCTTAGATATTGGGTTATTTTGATCCCTGTTGCCATTAATTGGAAAACATATAAAATCTCTGATGGTATGACATCTAGAATACAGTGTTTTAAGAATTCTGTATTTTAATAAAATGAAGAGATAGATACTTAACATAACTGCTAAATTCTTTCTTTGCTGTACAAATTCTACCATTATTGCAAAGTAGGGAGATTGCTGTAGGGAGATTGGTAGAAGAGAAGATGTTTTTGGAAACCTCCTTCAGGCTGTGAAAAAAACTGGAAGTATATAGAACAAAGCTCAGTGATATTCACTACCTTAAACTGTCCTACATGCACTGAACCCATCTCCTGTTCAGCTGAATATATGTGAATGTCTCTCATCATATCTAATGGAACATGATGTGGAGAAGAGTTCTGTTTAGTTCTCTTGCCTACATTGGTTTTGGGGAGACTGCCCTAAAATAAAAGGATACTCTGGGGCTTAAAGCTCCAGACTGGTAATAAGGATTTGGGCTTAGTTCCTACATCTGTAACCAGATACTCTGAGAATCAGTGGATGAGTGATAAAGTCTTTGTACTCCAGTATCTTAGAACTAAAGTGTGGGTAATAATATGTCCTTTCTTTATAGGAGGAACTGTGAAAATTAAATTATACTTGTGAAACAGTTGAATATTTATGTACCTACAGGTCTGTTTGAAATAAATTTACAGATCACACTATAATTCCCAATCATGTTATCATGATTTTATACCATGATGACATAAAGGTAATGTGTAGATATCATAGTGCAAACATCATGGTATAGTTATGCAATGAGTTTGAATTGGAGGAAAACCTTTAAAATGGCAGCTCTCCATCATGAAAGTTTAGAGACAATCTGACAAGAAAATAATTATTCTTACATAAATATGGGTTGTTACACTATTCCTCACTTATGTAGGATATCTTACAATATAGGAAGATACAATTCATCCTGTCTCAGTGTCTCAGTGATGGCATAAGGACACGATGGGAACCCAGAGGAGTGTTTGTCAGGTCCTTAATTGGCCATAACACCAGCATTTGCATTATCATCCAGGCCAGGTGATTACTTTCAATGTAGATTTTATCCTTTTGTAGCTAAATAAACTGATATAGTATAAAAGCAATATCTTAAAATGGAAAGAATCTGACAGCTTATCTATAGGCATCACTACAAGCTTTGTTAATTACCTCTGAGATTTTTATATATACTGTGATGCTAATGAGAAAATTGTTCCAGTCCTTGAATGGGGCTTTGTACTATCACAATATGTGCAAAAATAATAAGTATCCAGTAAATAAGAGTAAGGATGGGAAATCCAGTGGCCCAGCTGCAGTCTTGACCTTACGCAGTGCCTGGCAGCTATTGAGGATTGGATTTGGGTGAACCAATTGTAACTGAATCCAGACAAGAGAAAGCTAATGGTGGTTGGCAAGAGCCCATGAGGATGATCCAGAAGCTGCAGCTGGTGCAAAACACACAGAATCTGCCTTTTCACAGTGGTGGGTCACCAAGAACACATCGTTCCAGTGCTCCAGGACCTATACTGGCTTTCAGTAGCTTTCCAGGTGACACTCAAGGTGCTGTTTCCGACCTCCAAAGCCTAAGCAGTCTGAACTCTACATATCTAAGAGAGTGCCTCCACCCTTACATTCTGTTGTAATCCCTAAGATCAGCCAAGAGCAAATTTCTGTAAGTACCATCTAAGCACCATGTCTGTTTGGTGGAAACATGTGGGAGGCCATTCATAGTAGTTGTACCTCTGCTCTGGAAGTCTCCCAGGCCTGAGCATCTTCAGAAAGCATTGGAAGACTTTGTCACCAAATGTTTCTTTTATTCAGAATATGAAACACTGAGGCAGTCACTGAACTCCTGTTTTTTTTACCCAATTTTTTTTAAAGCTTTCCTCACTTTTGGAATTAAGTGGTTCATTGTTCTTTATTTGGACTGAGTCTCTGCCTTGTATTACGCTCTGTGTAATGTAGAGGGTAAGGCTTTGAGTGCATAGCCTTTTGAGAATGTGGATAGAAAAATGTTTGTTTTTCCTTTGCTTTAAGAACATAAGTTGAGGCAAAAAAATATATGAGCACTTGGGACCAAGTCCACATCCATTACATTTCTAGCTTATAAGATGCAATGGGCATTTATGGATTTTTCATACTAGTACAATTAGATAAGGATCAGAACATATAGACAAGTCTTTTCATTTATATTCAAGCCCCAAGTTCCACTTTGAATTTTGTTTTTGAATCTCTAAGCTAAACTTAGTTGAGACTTATATTTCAGCTGATTGCATCAAAATTGTGAGAAATAGTGTGCACAACAATGATACAAAACCGTACATTGGCCCAAATTCACTTGAAACCAGGCTTAGATATATTTTTTAACAAATATGGCTTGAGTTTCAAGTTCATAATAATAATCCATACCTGGCAAGTTTTGCATGGGTTTCAGGTTGTGCTGCAAAATATTTCATGGCTCTCTAATTGCAGTTTCTTGTTTGGGGCTCATTCATTGTTATTAGTAAGTATGTGCACACCAGTTGCATACATTTTACCCAATTTGGGCACATCCAGACAAGTGCAGACATCTGTTTCTCTGGGGATGAGTAGCAGTGGCACAACATGTGCAGTAGCACAACTGCTACTTGTCCCCGGGGAACATCCAGGCCATGCTCACTCTGGCACATGGCAGGTTACCCCAGGTGGGGTGGATCCTGGGGGCCTTCCTGGACTGCATCCATGGCAGGAAGCCTGGCTGGCAGCTAGAGCATGGCTCAGGTTTGGGGCAATGTGTGCTACCACCATGTGTACCATCCTGCTTTTTTTCAATGTGGCTTTTTTTGACCCCACACTACCAGGTAGCAGTGTGGGGAACACCTGCATGTGCACACATACCTCATGTCCATAGTCAGCTGGACACGACCACTGGGTTCAGTACACAGGGGAAGTAACAATCCTGTTAGATTTAAATGAGAGTATGCTATAATTTAGTCTAATGTTTCAGGATACATACAGATGTCTGGGGAGCTTAGATCATGTTAAAAATGGCCACCTGATCTAAATTAGTTTGCACATGTGTGGACCTTACATTTAGATCCCTCAATAGGTTGATTTAAGTGCGAGCTGTACAGAAGTTGCAGGAAGATTAGATCAGACAAAAAATGGTTGACCCAACCTAATTTAATTGTATCTAAGAGGTGCACTAAGTTATTAGATTAGGTTGGCTAGACTGATCTAACTGAACTTTTGTCCACATTCCCAGTGCAGCCCCAGGACTGGGACAACCCATCCACCATCCCCAGTCTCAGGGCTGCACTTTTCCAACCTGCTCCTTCCTCCCCCAGCACCAGGCTATTTTTAGCCCTGGGTTGGTCCCCCAACTTTCAGATGGACAACCCCCCCCCATGAAACAGTGAGCCTGCTCCCACCTTGACCCCACCAAACACCCAGATCCTGAAAGCCACTTCTGGTGTTGTTTTTGCTGGTGTTTGCTGGTGCTGAGAACTGATGGAGAGAGGTGGTGCATGAAAGATTGTCAGGGTTTAGTTTGATACAGGGGGGGTTGTCTGGGGGTGGAGGGACTGGGGGCTAAAAGTAGGCCATTTTGGGGACAGAGTTACCTGATCCCACTAATCCCCCAACTCCCCCTGAAGCTGCTAGCTCCTGAGACCAATGAACTCTGGTAAAACTGGCCCCAGGAGTGGTTTGTGGGATCCAGGGCAGTTGTGGCATTGCTGGGAAGCTGGGACAGCATATTAGGGATCTGTGTGTCTTTATAGAGCTATGACACTTGCACTATTATTGTTTTGGATTTATTAGTGTTTATATACTGTATCTCTATGCTCAGTGGGTTTAGCTTTGCTGTAGGAATTCAGACATTTTACGTAAGTCATATCATGACTGGAAAAAAATGTAACTTTAATTTTCAGATTTTGCTTCCAAAACAAGCTGCCCATTTTATAGCTACTATATAATACTATATGGGAAATATGAAGTGTCTCTGTTCCCCAAATGCCTCTGAGTTGTAAGGATACTGGGGTTGTGTATGTGCAGGTGCTGTTATTTTTTCCATGTATGCATCTTTCTTGTGTTTTGTCTAGGAGTAAAGTGGGAATGGTTTCAGAATTACCTTTCCAAAGCTTGTGTCACTAGTTTTAGCTACCATGTGTAGTCTGCAGAGTGAAATAGTGAGAGAGAGAGAGAGAGAGAGGATGAATGCTTAGTTCCATCTCTTAGGCTAGGAACAGACATTACACATAAACCATTTTAAGTGGTCAGAAACTGGTTTAAACCTGAAACAGAAGAGATTTTCAGTGCACACAACCAGTTTGAGAATGGCTGAAACCAGGTTGAGGTAAACCTGGTTGAATGTAGTATCAGACTTAACTGATTTGGGTCAAACCAAATTTCTACAATGTCTGTCCCAGACCCCTTGCTGGTTTAAGTTAAATCAGACACCCCCAGCATCCTGGCATGCTCTCTGGGCTGGGTAGAGCTCTCTGCTCTACAGCAGGGCTGGGCCCTCCCCTCTGCTCCCAGGCTGGAGCTTGGCACAGACTGCAGGCATCTGCCTGGCTTCCCACTCCCAGGGATTCTGCTGTCCCCTCTGTCTTACATAGACACACCACATTAGCTAGTGGACCACATGCGAGCTATAGTCCATGCTGTGGCAGACAGGACAAAGGGAAAATCAACAGTTAGTTGGTAATGTCCCTTTGTTCTTTTCTTAATGAAGTGATAAACACTGAGTTAGGGGTGATAAACACTGTTATCAATTCCCTGCTGGGCTGGTCAGAAGTGGGGGAACCCCTCCATAATCGAAACGTCCTGCTGGCCTCAGCTCAGCACTGTCCAAGGGAAGGAAGGGCTGCTCTAGCATCCCCCGGCTGCTAGCCTGAGCCACTGCAGAAATGTGCCAACATTTCTGGGATGTCTGTCTGGTTACAAAACTGATTTATCCTAGCCAGGTTAGACTAACCTGCAAAGATTGAATCAGTTCAGGCTCAGGCTTTTTGAATGTCTTTCCCTACCCTTAGGGAATGATTTAGTTGGGGATAGTCCTGCTTTGAGCAGGGGGTTGGACTAGATGACCTTCTGCCATGCACCCCCTAGGAAGCCAAGGGCGGTGCATGGTAGGACTCTTCTTAGGCAGCTGGAGCACCTCTCCTAAGATCAGGTCATGTGTTCAGTGTGTCAACAGTGGTGGCAATCATAAACTCATCTGAGGGGGTCAGCATGACATAGAGGAGCAACGGATAGCATGTGAGATGGGTTCTCATGTTGAATAGCAACTCAGGCTTTTCCAGCAGATGACACCCTCCCCCTCTCCAGCTGTCAACCCTAATTTTCTGTGATTTCTATAATCTTTTCTCTCTGATACCCTGCTACACTTGGTGTTTTGCAGGAATGCCTGTCATATTGTTGACTACAAAGGAACAACTCACAGGATCATCATAAAATTCTAGTTTATTAGACAGATGCAAAAGTCAGATCATAAACCTTGGGGCTGATCCCCTCAAACACACACACATTCATGCACGCACCCCCCCCCCCCCACAGTAGCTAGCTATGAACACTAAGCACCAATGTCATGATATACCTATCCCCAAGCACTGGAGTCCGCCGTTGGTGGCCAGTCGAGGCTTCTTTCAGTGTGATGTTGCTTCAGAAGGGGGTTGCTGGCTGGTCCTTCTGGCTGGGCAGGCAGGGTGCTGGTCAGGTCAAAGAGGGTGCCATGGTGGGTCATTCTTTGCTACCTTTTATCCCCCTCTGGCAGACTTTGGTGACTCCCCAATTTTCAGGCTTACCCAATCCAGGGGTTTTTGATGTCATGGGATGTCCCCCGTTGGTGGTTGCTGGATGGCAGCTGTCAGCCCCAGGGGTCATGTCCACAGGTATGTGCAGTCTTGGGTGTCCATTGATAAAGTTTGATTAATTCACTGCTGTGATTAATTCAAACTGGGGCTTCTGTACCTTTAACAGTGAAGTTTCAGGGAGTTCCTGGTTCTGTATTGATCCTTTCCTCTCCTTAGTCTGTGGTTTTGTAGGTGTTAATTGCCACTCATTAACTTGTTTTCCTGTCTAGCTACTGTGCTATGCAATCAGTCAAGATTCATTCAGGGACCCGCTCCATACAAAGAAGTTGTGGTCTGATTCCCGCCCTTGCTTACATTGTTACATGGTACAACTTACTTTTAAACTTAAAGTACATGTGTTACAAAGTTAAAAAGCATAGAATATAACACACAAAAGGGTGAAATGCCATGGCACATACAACAAATAGACCAAATGCAATGGGGGGTAGGGGGACATAGTGATGCAGAATACTATTTTATACCCATAAAAGCAGTTACAAACTATATTTTTATTACAAGTACATCTTATATTCTATAAAAATAATATAATAAAAGAAGAAAAGGGAGGAAGGAAGAAAAGGTAGAAAAGAGAAAGCATCTCCAAAAGGGGGAAATACTGCAAAAGGGGCTTTTTGCCATATGGAGGGACTTCACATTGGGGCGGAGGGATGGGGGGGGCAGGCGAAAAAAGGCTTCTTGCTACAACATCACCAGAAGATGGGTACCTCTCTTGTATGTTTTAGAATCACTGAAGATAATTTCTACCTTGATACCCAGAAATGTTCAGGATCTAGCAAGCAGATGAGCTATTCCTTTAGATTTTCTCAGAGCACTTTGGGATGCTTTGGAAGCAACGTTCTACATAATTTGATGTCAACACTATGGTTTTCTTTTTTTTTTTTTTTAATTCCAGAGTTTAGGATTTAAGTTGGCTGAACTCTGTAGGACCAAATTGCTTTTTGGGGGGTTTTTTGTTGCCATTTTTAACATTTATTATACTGTCTTTATGCTGACCTTGGTACAAAAGGCATCTTAGCTAAACAGTTCTATAATTATATGTTTAACTTAACTTTTGAAATAAAATGCTTGAAGTTTAATATGTACATAAGATTTTGCTGGATTAGGGTATTAGATATTACAAATAAGTTTTTTCTAGCAATTAGGGCCTGATACAGAAGGTGCTGAGGCCTGCCCTTGATGAAATTTGAGGATTCAATGGATTTTACAGAAACTGCTCCTCATTCATACATAATTTGAACAAATACTGTTTGATAGTCTCAAAAACAATAGTAAATGGAATTATTTCTTTTTTAAATCTAGAGTGCTTATGCATCACACAGCATTGTACATTGTTGCTATAAAATTTTAGCCTTTTTTTTATTTATAGAACAAGCCATTGTGATCTATTAACTCATTGGAATCCTCTAGAACTCTTATAGTATATCAGTTTTCTGTTTTGCAGACTTAAATTCCTAAGTCATCTTGGACACAACAGACCATATTAATATCAGCTACACTGATTTGTTCATTCCATCAGGGATTTGTTAACAACTGAGTCATGCATACACTTGTTTCTAAGCTTAGATTTCTTTGCACAATTCTGTGTACTCCCACTGAGTTCATTGAGACTGCCTATGTTTGTGCAAGATTGGACCTTAGGAGCTTAAGATTCTATATACTGACCTGTCAGCTGCACTGAAAGACCTGTCACAATGTACCATGTTCAGTGTCTGTCTTTAAATAGTTGTGTATTTACTAGTCTCCTTGACTGTTACACTTTTTTTTTAAAACCTCTCTAATTTTGTATTTACATGACAGCCTAAAACAGCTCCGAAAAGGACATTTGGATCCATTACGAATGATCAGGTAAATATGTATATATGGCAGGGAGTTTTTTCAGAAAAAAATACCAATTTGTTATTACAGTGCATGAATACAGTGAATTGAATGTTCTAACAATTAATTAAGGGAAGTAAACAGAGTAAAAGATAGAAATCTGAGCTGATACTGTTACTTAAATGCATCTAATCTTCTGTGTTTTTGAGAAAGAGGGAGAGAATATTTGGTGGTCTGAGCAAGATTTTCTTTCAGCTAATCCTGGTCATGACATGGGCATCTCTTTTACTTTGAGTCACTGTGAGTTACAGTGCTTAGTGAGTTTTAAGATGAGATAATGTAACACATTCTTCTGTTACCTATATCTGTAAAAAGGGGTACTACTCCACTCCATCAAAGATTATTTGAAAGAACTTGTACCGGATAACAGTCTGTGACATTTTCACAGACTAAATTTTGATACTGAGTTGTATATTACACCAAGGCAAGGTACACACATAACATTTAGACTGGTTTAAGTAATCACAATCAGTCTAAACCTGTAACCGTACGGAAGTTTGGCACACTCAGATGGGTCTAAAAATGGTGGAACTATTGTTCAATGTGAATTCAAATCTGATCAGTTTAGTTTAGAAAGGCACATCCAACTTCTGTACCAGTTCCCCTATTGATTCAGTTTAGATCAGTGTCCTCCAGCATCCCAGACTCCTTTGCATGGAGTGTGCTAACACTCAGCCTATGCTCAGCTGCTCTGGCCAATCACCCAGTGGGCCCTGCCCCTGAGCTCTTTCAGAGCCAAGCCAGCATAGCGCCTCTCCCCAGCCCTGCCTCCTGCCTCCAGCAATCTGTCAACCACAGGAAGGCAAAGGGTGGAAGGGAGGTGTCTGT
>NW_017729029.1:24194661-24196432 GCF_001723915.1 Gavialis gangeticus | reverse complement strand
GTCCTCCAGCATCCCAGACTCCTTTGCATGGAGTGTGCTAACACTCAGCCTATGCTCAGCTGCTCTGGCCAATCACCCAGTGGGCCCTGCCCCTGAGCTCTTTCAGAGCCAAGCCAGCATAGCGCCTCTCCCCAGCCCTGCCTCCTGCCTCCAGCAATCTGTCAACCACAGGAAGGCAAAGGGTGGAAGGGCAAAGGGTGGAAGTCTGTGTGCCTTGCATGGGTCCTAGGAACTGGGCACCTGAGTTTTTGGGATGTGCCCCAGCACTCTCTCCCAAAATACCCCATTACATACACACAGACCTGACACTGAGCCTGGGAGAACTCCTACATATGGGCACTACCTCATGGACCCTGATGCTGGCTCTTCCAAACTCAGCTAGGGACCCTCCTTTGTCCTCACATTCAAGCACAGCCCCACAGACCCTAATCCTGCTTCTGGCATATCCAACCAGGGACCCCCACACGCCTGCACTCAGGCACAGCCCTGTGGACCCAGACACTTGCTCCTGTACACCACATTTCAGAGGCCGGAGCCAAGCATATCTGGACCCCATCTTGGACCACCCCCTCCTTCCCAGCAGTGTGGGTGGCTCACCTCTGGTTGGGTCATGGTGACAGGGAGGAGAACATTGGGACTGGGCCTGCACTGTGAACTTTGCAGCTCAGCTACTGCTGATAGGTGTCTGGACCGTGAGCATCTGGGATGCTGCAAGACTTTTTTGGCCCACAGCTATAGGATCCTGGCATATTAAGTGTGTGTGTGGAGGGGGAGGAAGGTACACCAAACATCCAAGCTGGGGCAAGTGGGCAGATTTCCCAAAAAAACTTCAGAAGCAAGTGAGGTGTGGCCAGCTGCCAACATTTTGCAGATAGAAGACACTGGAGATTTCCAGGTTGGAGCATTGCACATTGTTAGAATCCCAGGGTGGTTGCTGGAAAACCCTGGTGGCCTGACAAATGGAGCCCAGGTCACTGTGAAACATGGCTGCATCCAGCTGCAGTGAGAGGTAGAGCCATGCGCTGTGACCTGCACCAGTACCTTGGTTTCCCCCTCTCAGATGCACAGAGTGCCTCCCTGGCCCCTGCTACTAGTGTAGCAACCACTGCTGCAGTACAACATGAGGGACCCATGACCAGCCCTCCCCCCAGTTCTGCTAATGAGTTATGCCCAATTTGAGGACACTGTGCAACTTGGGAATGTCTGGTTCACCCCCAAATCTATGCGGTGATGATGGGGACCCAGGTCCTGGGGATAATGGAGTCCCTGGGGGGAAGGAAGGGGGAGTGGGGTGGCCCATAGCAGCTACAGGCCATCCCTGCATCCCTCTGTCAGGCCACTGTGGCTGAGAAGCCCAGAGGAAATGGGGGGACAATGTATGCATGGATGTGTTGCCCTGTGGGGTCAGGCCAACTCTCAGGATCTCAATATTGCACTTTTAGACAGGAGGATGTGACACAATTGCACATACACAAACACACAAATCAATTAGGTGCATACACACACACAATACCAGCTCAGGCACATACACATCCAAACCAGCCTAGGCACATGCATACCTATTACCAATTCAAGCACATACACTATATACCCCAAAAGTTAGACACAGATCACTAATTCGTATATCATGCACACTATATACACACACACACTCACCAGTTCACACACATACAACCCACTTACATGTACACACAGATAAGTTCCTAACTTGGATGGTACAGTGTGTATGTGTGTGCTTCAGGTATGTGGGATACTTGGGGGAAGGTTAAGG
>NW_017729029.1:24179165-24194277 GCF_001723915.1 Gavialis gangeticus | reverse complement strand
CAGGGCCTCTGGGTGGATAGGTGGTTTGGCATGGTGCTGGTCCAGATGGAGAGGGCATCCCACTGGGTCTGTCTTCACTGCCCCTTTTTATAGGGGCAGACCTTGTGTGACCCTAGTAACAGGAGGCATGCCCAGGCAAGGGTCAGCCCCATGTGTGCTCCATGCAGGGATGTGCAGTTTTGGTTGTCTGTAATGGTGGGGTACAATGGTCGGGTTGCTGGTTCTGCAGGGTCTTTTGTCTTTCAAATGCTGGGTTCTTGTCTCTGTTCCTGGGTGAGGTCCATGGTTCCTGAATGAATCAATGCAAGGTGATGGCCCAGCTGTTACAGGCCATTCAGTAGAGGCCTGCTACCATTGTATTTCAGTCATTCCCAATCACTCTCATTCATCCGGTAACCTGTTTACATGGGAGGCGTACGTGACTCAAACAGTTGTGACACAAGGGATGCCCGGGCAGAGGACACAAGATGGAGACTTGACATATAAGATGGGAACTTGACATGACTTTGGTCCACTTACAAACACAGGCCTAAACCATACAATATCCATATGAAAGAATAAAAATCAATATAAAAATGTTAATAATACAATATACAACAGTAAGAATTAATACAAACCTAATAATAATACAATATAAAACAGTGGATATTCAAAACCAAAAACTTGTTACCCAAATAAAAATGTTAAAGCTTATCCAAGTCTGAGCTCACTTATGCTTGTCTATAGGGAATAGAGAGGGAGAGAAAGAAAAGCCAGAAATAATTGGGGAAGGGAATGCATGCATATAAAAAAAATATTGTGTGTGTGTGTTTCTATTAAAAAAGAAAAACGGGGTTTTGCTACAGATGCATCTGGGGGGAGGGTGAATTGCCCTACCCAGGCCACTAAGTTCTCTAGAGGTTTCTTTCAGCACTTGACAAACCAGTCCCACCCTCTTCCTTCCCACCCCCATCACTCCCATGACTGCAGCTGAGGTGCCAGCCTCCTTCTCCCCTGGCTGTCCCCTACCTTGGGCAGTTAGCAGCACATCTCCCCTTCTGTGGGAACATAAACCACATCTCCCTGTCCTAATTCTCAGGACCATGTTAATCTCCTGGGAAAACCTGAGCCTCATTCCAGCCGGCCAGAGCAGTGGTGCTGAAATAACTTCCCCTCCCCCTTGCCTTACAGAAAGGTACTAAATGAGTTTAAGTTCTGCAGATACAGTGTAAAAAAAACCAAAAAAAAACGGGTACAAAATGGGCACTTGGTGCCTTGCCTCAGTTGGCAGTGCCACAGACCTGGGTGGCAGAGAGGACACTGAAATCAGGGACAGGAGATAACAAGCAACTATGTATGAGAAACTCTAGGGGCATTTGTATGTGTATAGTAGCCCTATAATTACAGGACAGCGGTAATGAGAAAAATTTCCCCTTGATGAATAATGCCATTCCCTCCCTCCCTCCCTCCCTCCCTCCCATTCCAAGAAAGGTATTGATGTGATGGCAGGAGTCCTGCATGGGAAGCATTATTTCAGCCACTCATGTCCCGTGGCCAGGGTGTCTCCCAAGTTATGTACCTGGAGAGGCTTACAAGTGGCACTTCAGCACTTTTCCCTCCCTTCTGATCTGAACCTTGGGGAAAATCCATGGGTAACATTCCTATTCGCATGGTGCAGGCAGTCAATATATTGACCCCTAAAGGGAAACCTCCCCACCTTGCAGTCATGGCCCCATCACAGTTTCAGGCTGCCCTCCCCTCCGCCCCACCCCCTGAAAGCAACCCCCACCTCCTCTTCCATTCCCTCCCAGGGTATTCAAAGTAAAAGAAGGGTTCTGGGAAGCCAAGAGTGGTACATGGTAGGACTCTTCTTAGAAATCTGGGGTCTGGGGAACCTCTCCCGAGATCAGGTCATGTGTTCTGTGTGTTAGTAGTGATGGCAATTGTAAACTCATCTGAGGGGGTCAGCATGGCATAGAAGAGTCACAGATAGCATGTGAGATGGGTTTTCATATTGAATGGCAACTCAGGCTTCCCCAGCAGATGACTCCCCACCCTGCCCCCACTCTAGCAGTCAAGCACCTCCTGAGGGATCATGTCCTGCGTCAGGAGCATGGTATATTGGCTAGCATTCCCTTGAGAACAGTGGTAAATCTCATCCCTCCAGGCCTGGCCAGCTTTCACTAGGGAAATGTAATAAGTGAAATACTGCTCCTGCAGACAGACAGCCTTGAAATGCCTCCCCTGTAAGGGAAGGATGGGGGTGGGGGCAGTGTAAGAGCTTTGTTGCCCCAGCCAGTTCTTACCAGGGAAATGCCAGGACCTAAGTAGTGCTCCCACACAGGTCTCTCAGATGGACAGCACGTCCAGGATCACCCACCTGTCTGGATCATACACAGAGAAGTCCCTGGTCTTCAATCCTGAGTCTGGTAATAAGTGCTAGGTCTAAAGCCCCCATGCATCCCTTCCAAGGTTTTGTTTGTTGAGCTTGGCCCCTGTGATATTTCCCCTGACTCCACACCCCCTCCCCATTCTAATTGTCTCTTCCAGGTTATTTCATCTCTTCACCTCTTGTGTCCCCTTCAAAGATTTGTTTGTGTGTCTCAATGTGAAGAGTTACCAAGCTTAGACAAACGAAATGTTCAACAGCTTTGCTTTATTAAAAACAAGAAAAATTTGATAGGTGCAACATTTTAAATGGAGCCACATCTGTTCCTCACGTCTCATTTCCCTGCATCCTGGTCTGTGCACCAGATGGGAGATAGGGTTGCGGAGAGGGGAAGGGGAACAGTGTTCAGGCAACCTGGATTGTGGACAATGCTTCCCAGAACACATGGCCAGAGGAGCCCTGGAAAGGAGATCCATAGCCTGTTTCCAGGGCACAAGCACTTAAACCCCTCCAGTCCTGTTTATCTGGGGAAAGCTCCTAGTTCTCAAGGGTGAGGTTGTTTTCCAGCTAGGGCTTTGCACATCCAGACTGCCTGCCACTGTGCATGGCCAGTGCCCCCAACATCAGAGGGGACTCACTCTCTCTCCATCGTATCTGTGTTACATGTACCCACCATGTATTCTCTGCTCAGTCTTTGTGGAAGTCCTCCCCCCAGTCTTGCAATGTGGAGGACACATACAGCAACCATGAGTTGTGGCAGGTTCTCCTCATCCACCTTGAGGCACATTCTGAGAGCTCACCAGTGTGCATTGAGGCAGCTGAAGATATGCTTCACCAAAATGCAGCACTTACTCAGGCAATATTTGAAGTGTTCCTTCTGGTGGTCCACCTGCTTCCCATAAGGCTTCATGAGCCAGGGTAGGAGGGGTAAATAAGGTCCCCAATGATGAGTGTGTGTGTGGAAGGTGATGTCACCATTAATGAACTATGGGGTCCCAGGAGCATATCAGCTGCTGTCTGTCAACTTGGGGAATGGGGAGTTGTGGAAGACATGGGCATTACCCATCCAGCTGGCAAAGATGTGAGTGAAATGGCCATGATGGTTGACAGAAAAGTAGCCTTTGTAATTGTTGAATGCCTGGGCCAGGCAGAGAATGGGAATGTGGGTGCCGTCCATAGCCCCCATACAGTTGGAGAAGTCCATGCAGCAGACAGAAGACAGCAAGTATCTCCTGCAGATTGACAAGGCAGATGAAGTGGGTGGTCTGGATGTCCTGGATGACAAGCCACTTTCCTAGACGGCCCCTCCAGCTGTGGTCTTTCCCATGCTGAATTGGTTGGTGACATAGCAGTAACTGCTGGGGGTGGCCAGCTTTGTGACAGCAATATCCATCTGCTTCTCTGGAGTGAGGGATGGCTGTATGCTGCTGTCCTGGTGCACAGTGTTGGAGGCCAGCTGAGCAATTGCTGTTAATGAAGATGGCCTGGTACATGCAGGTCTGGACCCACTTTTTGTCATCCCAGGTGCCCAGGATGATTCATTTCCACCAGGTGTTGCTGGTGATGTGGCCCCAGAACCAGTGCTCAATGGTCTGAAATTGGTGCCAGAGCACTCTGACATCCATGGATTCCTGCATAGCCTTGTTCTTATTGGCCATGTGAGACTTGGTGGTCCAGTCTAGAACTCTTGGCAGGTGCAGAATGCAGTGGGTGACCCCACCTGGGATTTCAGCTGCTTGCTCAGCAGCATGAAGTTGCATACCATGGTGACCAGCTGATGGGTCATGTTCATGTGAGTGTGCATGATGTCCTGCAGTCTCCACAAGAGTTGTGCAAGGTGACAAGCAGGACACACCACTTCTCCTGGGTCTCTGTGCCATGGTGGGGTGCGAGCAGGCTGAGACATAGAAGGCACATACAACTCACAATAGAGGTAGCTTGCTCTGGGGTTCTTCTGGAAGACTAGGGATGCTTGCAGGGGAGGGTCTGCAGTGATGTGGCAGAGGGTTGGGGGCATGCTTGCCTGTGCCTGGCAGCCAGTCAGGGGTGGTCTGGCACTTGGCTGGGGGTAGCACTCTCAGGCAGCCCCAGGAGGTCACAGGGCATGTTGGCAGGTGTTCAGAGTGGTTCTAACCTGCCGGCCTCGACAAGTGCAGGCAGCCTGTGTTGCTCTCCCCCTCCCCCCACCAAAGGGCAAACATGTCATGTTTGCTACTGATCTATCCTAGGTCGCTTACAGAAAACTGTGTAAATTAGAGTGATTCCTCCTTGGAGTTTTGAAAATCTGTACTCATCCCAGAAGTGATCCTAGTGATTCATTGGGTGAGTTTGGTGACCAAAGTACTATTTAGCATATAACAAAACCTGACCCTAAATGAAATCCTGACCCCACTGAAATCAGTGACAAAATAAGTCAGTCTTATAAATTCTTAAAAAGTACACTTGTAGTTGTATGCTCAACTGTTTTTCAAATTTGATTATAAGGGGCAGAATTTTCCATATCCAAGACAGATGTGTGCTAAGGTGTGATTTAATGATACGGTCCAAAATTCTATTAATGTAAGCAATAAGTAATGTTAGAATCTCTTGAACTGGCTTTTTTTATAATCTGTACTAACTATTATTTTCACTGAACTGACTCTTACTTTTATAATATTTTCCACTTTAATATGTAGTTTTTAATCCATAAAGTAAACTTACTTTTATGTGTACTTGCAGAGTTTCAATGGGTGTTCAAGTTATTAATAGGAATATAAAATAGGTCTATTACAAGTGTGAGTTTTGAATGGTGCCTTTTCTTACAGCTGTTTAGGAAAATTGCTTCCCTGACAGTTCCAAATTATTCTTAAACAATCTAAAGAACTGCATAGCAGAAATATGCCTCTCTAAAATTCTGTAAGTTTTGGGGGGTTTTTTGCTTTTTTTAATATCGTACAATTCTGCCTTAAGGGCTGAATTATGCAACTTGGGACCAAGTCTACTAACTTACTAGTGGAGATAAAAAGGATGGGAATAAAGAGTAGGAGTGAGTGGAAATAATCTATATGAAAAGATCCATTCCTATAGTTTAATAAGGAATAATAGCTTTCCTATAGAACTTTAAAATGAATGTATAATATTCTATAACTTGCTGTTAACTCAGTTTACAGAAATCCATCTAAAAGTTCTGAATCTCTGTTGCATGTGCCATGTTTTTAGAAGTATTTCTATAGAACTCTGTATTTAATTAATCCCCATTATATTTTGATATGGTAGGGTTTTCCACGAAGGTTTATGTTAAAAAAAACTAATATTTTTAACAGAGGGTTTTATTTTTGTGTTTTTTAATTCTGTTCCCTAGTAATCAATTGCTAGTGACAGAAAATAGAAGTTATGGTTTAAATGAGATTTATATACTAAAATGAAAAATGTGTCCTGTCTAATAAGTGGTAGTTATAGAAAAGCTAAATCGAGTATTTAGCTTAATGAATTAAAAGTCTGTATATAGTGTTTGTTGTAGTTGCAGGAGTTAATGACAGAATAATCAATGCACATCTGTCAGTTTGTGTGCAAATAAAGAACTGAAGGATAGCTTTTTTATTTTTTATTCCCCCCTTCTCTTCTGCTGTGTTTTTCTAGAAATCTGTCTTGGAAAAAAAACCCAGTATATGTAACTTAGCATCTCTGCAACAAATAAGAGACTTAGTCAAAATTAACAACTGTTTGCAAGTGAAAGTGCCTGCAGTACTCCTAAAACCTTAGCACTGAGGGAAGAGATAAACATATAATTCATAAAGAGGAGGTCTGTCATGGAGTCACTGATTGAAAAGCTCACCCCTTTGGAGAAAGGGATATTGAATTTTATTCAAATATGACTAAGCAGGACTAATATCTCCACACTTCCATTGAAGAAGAAAGATCTACATTTGCTTTTAGAACTTTTAGGATAGACATCTAAACTATGTTTCTACCGTAGATTTTTGTTGGTTGAAACATGCAGATTGATTAATGCTGTAGAACTGGTAAAGATTGCTTGAAATGAGGACATTTTAGCTTTACCATAAAAGAAATGGGTACTCAAACATACAGGTTCAAATTCAGCTCCAAGCAAAACATTTCAGCAGATGATCTGTGGTTCCATAAAATAACAGAATTAGGCCTGTAAAGGCATTGATTTAACTTTGGGTGGCAAGGTACAAGGTATATTTTTACTAACAAAGGACCTTATCTATTGGAATTCCTTTTTTCCTGGGTCTGCAGTAATCCAAATGGCTTGCCACTTAGGACATATTGCAAAAAACAATTTAATCTGCCTAAGCTTTGATAATAAGGACAACCATCAGGGTAGAGGCAGGGAGAATTGTCTCTGGTTAATTTTGGTTATAAAGACAACTATAAAAATGGTTTTACTAACCTATTGAGCATATCTAGAGCCATGGGTGGGCCTCTAAAACTAAAGAGATATGCTCTTTGTATCAGTTTCTGAGCAGAAGTTAGAGCAAAGAAATTCAAGTGATAGCAGAAAGTTTTGCTGCTGTAATGCATACTCAGTACATCTTGCTATGCAAGTGTCTTCATTGGCTAGGGACAGACATTCAAAAAGCCTGAGCCTGAATTGATTCAATCTTCACAGGTTAGTATAACCTGGTTAGGCTAAACTGGTTTGTAATCACAGCGACATCCCCTCCGGAATGCAAAAATTCAGGCACATGCCTGCAGTGGCTCAGCCTAGAAGCTGGGGCGTACTAGAGCAGCCCTCTCTTCCTTTCCACAGGGCTGAGCTGAGGGGGGCATGGCCAAGCCCTGGCAGGACCTCTGATGTTCCCCATCGTCCTGAGCAGCCTAGCAGGGAATGTTTATCATACCTAACTCAGTGTTTCTCAACCCATTAAGAAAACAAACTCACTCTCCATTAGTTCAAGCTCTTCTTAAACAGCTTTTCCAGAGAAGGACATTACTAGCTACCTGTTGATTAGCTCCAAAAAGCCAATCTGCCTTTGTTGTCTCCCGCAGCACAGACTGTAGCCAGCATGTAGTCTGCTAGTTAATGCTGAGAGGTGTAAGGCAGAGGGGTGGGAGAAGCCAGGAAGATGCCTGTAGCCTGCAGTCACTGCTGGAGCTCCAGCCAGGGAGCAGGGGGGAGGGACCAGCCGTGCTGTGGAGCAGAGAGCCTTGCCCAGCCCAGAGAACATACTGGAATGTTGGGGGTGTCTGGTTTATCTTAAACCAGGAAGGTGTCTGGGACAGACATTGCATAAACTGTCTGACATTGCAAATCAGTTAAGTCTGATACTACATTCAACCAGGTTTATCTCAAACCGGTTTCAGCCATTCTCAAACTGGTTTATGTGCACTGGACATCTGTTCTGTTACAGATTTAAACTAATTTCTGGTCACTTAAACCAGTTTATGTGTAATGTCTGTCCCTAGCTATTAAGTCCAATAAATTGCTTATCTATCAAGTTACTACAAAATGAGAAAGGCCTGCAAAGTTGGGCCCATGATATACTCATCAAGAACTAGGCTAGCAACAAAGGTTTTTTTATTACAAATGTCATAGACCTGAGACCTTAATGTTCTTAAAAATAAACATATAAAATCCTAAATATCCATTGCCTGTACCTTATATATGCCCACACTTTCATCTACCCCGCCCATCCTTCTGACAAAATTGGGGTGGCATGGTTCTCTTTGGAACCTATCAACACTCTCTTTTATCAGTCAGCGAGATTGCTGTTGATCAATGCTAATCACTTCTTTCTCCTCTGGGGACATGTCTGCTGCCTTTACAAGATTCCCAGCCTCTGCATGCCCAGAGAGACACTAGCACTAACACTGGGAAACAGATGCCAGTGTTCTCCCTACAGCATAACAGATTACTTTAAGATGACTCTTGCCACCTAGGGTATTAAACAGAAGCTCTATTAGTACAGTATATCTTCACATATTTATGCATTGCTTCACTGTAACAGGGGCATAAAGTGTGCACCAAACCCTATTACAGGATCTCATTATTCAAAGTATAGATGTAATAGTCCAATGATATTATTCATGAGAAAAAGCCTCTTATTTTCACACTTGGAATGTAATTTTCACTGCAAATATAAAATACATCATGATGAAAAGAGGAATAATTCTTCCTGATTTTCATGTATTTCTAATAACCTAACATGACTACTTGTGATTGTGCTACTTGAAGCTTAAATTATGTGGTAATCCACTTTTCAATATGGTACAAGTTTCTTTTTCTCTAATGGCTGCAGATTGCATGCTTACAGTGCTTTGTTGAATGGGGAAATATAGTCCTCCTTTCCTTTTGCTTAAATCATAGTCCAGACCTCATATGGAAGACAGCTCTGGCTTTCTGGACCTACTCCTGCTGTGAATAAGGGATGAAGTGTAGCTTAGCCTTGTCTGCCTCCCCATTCTTCACACTCACTAGTTAAGCATGACATGGGAAGAAACCTATATCTTCTGAAATATTTTTCCCTAGAACAAGAGAGGAGCTGGAGAAGGAAGCTTGATTTTCAAAGTCAGAATTCCTTCCAAGATCTGCTGGTACAGTAGCACAGACAACACACAACTTTTGCCTTAATACAAGGCCTAATGTCTCAGTAAAAGTATAGATATGCATGTAGAGATCTAAATTACCTTGAGAATCATTATGTGCAATAAGGAGGTATATATCTGTTAAATACATTTCCATAATAAAAGATGTTCTACTTCTGTGTCTGTTCTAGGGTCAAAATGTATTTGGACTTGATATAATTGAAACACCCGAGGGAGACAAGTGGCCACAGCTTATTGTCCAACAAATCCTGGACAGGGAACAGAAGGACACTTATGTGATGAAGATTAAAGTTGAAGATGGTGGCAACCCTCCAAGATCAAGTACAGCTATCCTACAAGTTACAGTTACTGATGTGAATGACAATCGCCCGGTCTTTAAGGAAAATTATATTGAAGTTAGCATTCCAGAAAATGCTCCAGTGGGCACATCAGTTTCACAGCTTCATGCCACTGATGCAGATCTGGGATCAAATGCACAGATCCTCTTCTCTTTCAGCAATCAAATCTCCAATCTGGCCAGAAGGCTGTTTGCCATAGATAACACCACTGGTCTTATCACAATTAAAGAGCCACTAGACAGAGAGGAATCTCCTGTACACAAGTTGACTGTTTTGGCAAGTGATGGCAGCTCAACTCCATCAAGAGCAACAGTGACAATAAATATCACAGATATTAATGACAATGTACCATCAATAGACACAAGGTACATCATTAATCCAGTGAATGGGACTGTGCTTTTGTCTGAGAAAGCCCCACTCAATACAAAAATTGCCTTGATTACAGTAATGGACAAAGATGCTGACCTGAATGGAAAGGTTACTTGTTTCACTGACCATGATGTCCCATTTAGGTTAAAGCCAGTGTTTGACAATCAGTTTCTGCTGGAGACAGCGACATTTCTAGACTATGAGGCTACCCGGGAATATGCCATTAAAATAGTGGCTTCTGATTCAGGGAAACCTCCCTTAAATCAGTCTGCAATGCTCCTGATTAAAATAAAGGATGAGAATGACAATGCCCCGGTTTTTACACAGCCTGTAATAGGACTTTCCATTCCTGAGAACAATGCTCCTGGAACCCAGCTGACTAAGATAAGTGCTACAGATGCAGACAGTGGACGCAATGCTGAGATCAGCTATATGTTGGGCTCAGATGCACCTCCTATTTTCAACCTAGACCGCCGCACAGGCATTCTGACAGCAGTGAGAAAGCTGGATAGAGAAAAACAGGACAAGTATTCCTTCACTGTTCTAGCTAAGGATAATGGGATGCCACCGTTGCAGACCAATGCTACAGTTACAGTGTCTGTTCTGGATCAGAATGACAACAGCCCTGCCTTCACCCACAATGAATATAATTTCTATGTGCCAGAAAATCTGCCCATGTATGGGACAGTGGGGCTTATCACAGTTACTGATGCTGACTCTGGAGAGAATGCTGCTGTCACTCTCTCTATATTAAATGGCAGAGATAATTTCATTATTGATCCACTTACTGGTGTAATAAGACCAAATATTACCTTTGACAGGGAGCAACAAAGTTCTTACACTTTCCTGGTGAAGGCTGTAGATGGAGGAAGACTGCAACGTTCTTCAACTGCCAAGGTGACTATTAATGTAGTCGATGTGAATGACAACAGGCCTGTTTTTGTTATCCCTTCTTCTAACTTCTCCTATGATTTAGTTCCAACATCCACCAATTCAGGCTCTGTGGTAACTAAAGTTTTTGCAGTTGACAATGACACAGGGATGAACGCAGAACTCCGCTACAGTATTATAGGCGGGAACTCAAGAGGTTTGTTTACAATTGATCAGTTAACAGGCAATATCACTTTGAAAGAGAAGGTAATAACATCAGATCATGGCTTACACAGGCTGGTAATAAAAGTCAATGACTTAGGACAGCCAGAGTCACTGTATACAATAGCACTGGTGCATTTATTTGTGAATGAGACTGTTACTAATGGTTCATATGTGCAAGAGCTTGTACGCAGAAACATGGAAACACCAGTGGGCCAGAATGTTGGGGATGGTGAGATAACCCCACAGACCAATGACTATGTCAAGATCATCATTGCTATCATTGCAGGCACCATGACAGTTATTCTGGTAATTTTTGTCACTGCTTTGGTACGATGCCGCCAGACACCTCGGCACAAGGTTGTCCAAAAAAGCAAGCAAAGTGGGGAATGGGTCTCCCCAAACCAAGAGAACCGGCAGATCAAGAAAAAAAAGAAGAAAAAGAAACGTTCCCCCAAAAGTCTCCTTCTAAATTTTGTGACAATTGAAGAATCTAAACCTGATGATCCTGGCCATGAGCATATAAATGGTACTTTAGACATTCCTGTAGAGTTAGAAGAACAGACTATGGGAAAATATAACTGGGCCACCACACCAACCACATTTAAGCCTGACAGCCCAGATTTAGCAAAGCACTACAAGTCTGCCTCTCCACAGCCTACCTTTCAAATTAAACCTGAAACTCCTGTGCCCCCTAAGAAGCACCATGTCATTCAGGAACTGCCTCTAGATAACACCTTTGTGGTGGGCTGTGATTCACTCTCCAAATGCTCCTCAAGCAGCTCGGACCCTTACAGTGTCTCTGAATGCAGCTGTCAAGGAGGTTTCAAGACTCCAGGTCCCATACATACTAGACAGGTAAAGCAACGTTTTTAGCTTCTTTCTCTTGCTTGCACTCTATCTCGTTCTTCTCCCTTTCCCCCACCAACTTTTTTTTCTTTCTTTTTTTCGCTGTAGCTCTAAGCTGTGTAGAATAACTTTGTAGAGATTAAAAGCCTAGAAGTTCATGCTTGGCTGAGGCATTGAAATGTAAACAGTTTGTGATTCATCAATGTTAGAGGAAGAAAATTAGAATAAATTGACTCTTAGCTGTGGGGAAATTGAGTACTGAATAATTATATTAGGGGTATTCCTGTCTGTAGATGGCAGTATGGCACTTCCTGCATTATTGTACTATATAGTTGTATAGCTCTGTAAAACAAAGAGGGGTTATGGCACTGTCCTTGCTAGTATTGTATGCTTAGGAATCTAAGTAATCTAGGCCAGGTGGAAAGCAATAAAGCTGCAGAATCTGATAAGTGGTTCTTAATGCTAATGGAGTCTAGAATTGCAGCCTTCATTTGGTCAGAGCTGTACCTCAAAGTCTCTCAAAATCAGACAAGTTGTTTTTTTCTCCCCCCAGAGGGACTGAGTGCCATTTTCGAACTAGAAACATACCCTGCAATCTAGGCTACTAAAAGCTGACTGACTGACACACTCAACAACATAAAGCAGCAAAGAAGACAGTGGAAACAAATTAGAAAAAAGCAAAATTGTTGCCCTTACACAATCATCTTTATGTCTAAGTTCAGACCATGCAAATGCTAACTGCTCTTAGATGCAGTGTAGCATTTACAGGAGATAACTATAAAGATCCCCAGGTAAACGTTCAGAGCAGAAATGTAAGATAATTAAAGACCTTTTGATTTTTCAGATACTAAAATAATGGTTATTAAATCACTGGGAACCACATCTAATTTGACCCCAAATTATAGAAAGTGTTATTAATGTAACTGTGATAGGTTTTATTATTTATTTGATTTTCACCCCTCATTAGTGTAAGTAGTATAAGCATCAGTTCAAAAAAAGTAAATTAAAAAGTCCAGTGTTTACGTATCACTAAACTATAAGGAATCAATGGTTTGAGAGAAGTAAATAAAGCCCACTTATACTGTGAGTTAAATAGAGGGTTTGGTTCCTGTACAGGTTTTTTTTTCAGGCATAGAATCAAGGGTCAAATCCCCAGGGGTGCATTTAAGCGTTAGTAACCTTTGACTCTACCCAGCAGAGTATCCAGTCCCCTAAGTTGACTTATTTTTCTGTAAGCTTTCTTTCACTAGTTATATGGTTAAAGCAAAATGTGCTGCCTGAAGAAATGTCCCCTGTTCAAACTTCACGTCTACAGTTTAGAAAGATTGCTGTTGCTTTTTTCATTCCTTTTTTCTGTGACACCAGTTTGTGAGGTAGACAAAATCCCTGTACCACACAAAGCTTTTTGCTGAGAGATGTTAACAGAAAGCAGAACAGAATATGATTTCTTCATATTTCTCAGTTGGCAGTGATTGTGGAAAAATTAATAACATGTGAATGATGTGAATGTTTTCTGTTAAGACTGGTTGAGTGGGAAATTTTTAAAGTTAAATTATGCAAGAAAAGAACCCTATCATGGTTAATACTATTGAAGTTTTTGTCTTGGTAGAGGGTGAAGGTTGTTTCTCAGCACCACTGGGGCCTGAGTTAAGGCATTTTCCTATTGACTTGAGGTGGCTTTGGATTAAGACCTATGAGCCAAAACAGTCTCCTATTGTTTGTTCAAAGTCTTCCACCAAACAGAGAAAGTTTGGCATGTGGCTCACTTTAGTTCCAAGAGGTACCAGTGCTCACACACCAGTGTGGTACCTCTGGGCCCCTCTAAACATGCAAGTAAAGGCACAATGGGCATCTATATGAGATGTTGATTGCAGAGTAGCCGAATAATATTGCACAGTAGTGCATCACAGCACTAACAGTACTAATACCCTGCTGTGCAGTATTATTAGGCTATGGCACAGTAGTGTCTCTTAAACAGCATTCACTGGTGCTTACTGCACAATAACTCTGGTTGCTGCTCATTTATTTAGTACAAGTACTAAATAAATGCACAGTAACAACTGCACAGTAGTGCCTCATAGATGTGCCTAATGAGATCTAATGTGCAGTCCACACAATTGTGTCTACTGCTATGCCACATATGCATAGCATAAGGCATGACTGTGATTTCATGCATTAGATCCCATTGCACCTTATTGAGCCCAGGTTTTCCCTGTACAGGCAAGAAGATTACAGCTGCTGTACCCTCCCAGCATCCCTGCCATGCTCTTCTTGGGGGCTGGTAGATTTCAGCTGTGCTCTGTGGCTGCTGGGACACAGCTGGGTCCTGGCACTGGGAGGCATGCTGCAGGGACCCATGTCTGAAGATGTGGGACTTTGGGTCTTGCCAGCTACAAGGTGTTCCTGAGACCCAGCATCTGCAGTTTCTGGGACTGAGAGTTGTCTCAACTGTGGAACTCCCACCCCTGGCTGGACACGGTGCAGCGCTGCAGCTGGGCGACGCATCAGCTAACAGGGCTCTCAGCCATAGGGGAGACCCTACTACATATAGAAATGAAAGCTGGATAGCAACCAGGTATAAAGTTTAGTACACATTTTCAAGGTCTAACTTTATAGCTGGTTGGAATTTTCTGTGGTATGATAGATATTTTGCATGTGTAGTTGATCTCAAGGTAATTCTGCAAATAACCAGTTAATTGTGCAATGCATGTAACATGTATGTGAAAGATGGGTGTTGGAAAACAGTCTCCTCAGCAGGACTGGGCCTCAGGGGCAGGTACTACCTTCACCTCCTTTTCTCCCTAGAAGCGTGAGGTTTGAGCATTCTTCTGCTTGCCATTTTAATGGTACAGAAAAGGGTAGTACTGCTTAGGTCAGTGGGCTATCGTCACCTGAAAAGGGCTTGGTGCAATTCTGTTAATATATGTAGAATGAGATATTAGCAGGAGTGTGGTTAATATATTAATTTGTTAAATCAGCTCCCTTTAGGTTAATTTTGTTTATGTCATTGCAGTCCCCACAGAACTTGGGAAAGTTTTAACAGCTGACCCAGCAAGGATCTTTTATAGTTGTTTGCAAATAGCATTTCTTTTAAACACTAGAATAACTCCTTTCATACTTAAGCAAAACATAAACAACTCTGTTAATTTAAGTAAGTATTGAAACAAGAAAGGATTTAATTCAATTGGCCTTTCTGCTGGATTTTTTACATATAAAAAAAATTGTATGTTTAAGGACAGTCAAGACAGTCAAATGAACTGTTTGGCCTTCTAGATGCTTTAAAACAGTCTAATTTGGCCCCAACACTGAACAGCTGTATTGTATCATCTCCATCCAGGAATATGAACTAGGAATGCAAATAGGCGACACTGAAGAATATTTTAAGGGGCCAGCTCATGGCCCATGGAGTGTGTAAACAGACTAAAAGCTGTTCCTTACTCCTTGTAGCTGTAATGCTATTTAGCCCTTCTCCAGCCTCAGAGATTACTGGCATGGTTTAGACTTGCTTCATATATTCACTGATTTCACAGAAAGCTGCAGGGAAGAG
>NW_017729029.1:24169995-24174165 GCF_001723915.1 Gavialis gangeticus | reverse complement strand
CATGGAGTGTGTAAACAGACTAAAAGCTGTTCCTTACTCCTTGTAGCTGTAATGCTATTTAGCCCTTCTCCAGCCTCAGAGATTACTGGCATGGTTTAGACTTGCTTCATATATTCACTGATTTCACAGAAAGCTGCAGGGCAGAGCTGATCACTGAAGGAGAATAAGTTAAAAATATTTCTACTTTTAAAAATAATATGGTAAATGATGCCAAACAGTTGGGAAATTTTGTTCTTTATGCTAACATGGACAGTTTTTGGAATGCATCACATAACAAGCAAAAAGCTCTTTCAAGCAAGTGATTAGAGAAGAAGCAAAAGTAAGTATCCCAGGCCCTCTCACCTAATTCTGGTGAATGCTGCAACTCATGGGTCTCAGATCTGAATCACCCAGAGTTTTGTTTATGCAAAATCAAGATTTTACTCAGCTATATGAAATAAAAAAACATACTCATCTGTCTGCATTTGAAAATAAATTAACTTGAAATTAGAAACATGTACATGGATCGCCAAAGCTTTAAATTTGGAACCTGACCAAGGTAGGTATTTGCATAAAACCTAGCTTTGGTTTTACAAACCTAGAAATTGCTGCCTGCCCCTGTGTTACTACTAGGATTGGTCTAATTAATCTTTAAGAAGCTAGAGATAATTATTACGGTTGTTCTCATGAGATGTGTAACTATCTAGATATTGAAGAGAAAAACATAGAAGAGAGAATTTGAAGAGTTTTTTTTTTCCCATTAGAAAAACTGAAATACTTTGAGTGACCAGACAGAAAAAGAAACAATAGGTGAAAGGATTGGAGTGGCCAGGAACAGTGAAGGGAACATTTAAGTCATGAACTACAGTAGGAGAGCAAGTATGAATGCAATTGGAGCATGCTCAGTGGAAGAAGGGGGAAAAATCACAATAATATTTAATGAGACAGAGAAAGAAAAAAAGGAATTAATATTATTTAAAAGAATCCCACTTTCCAGTAATTATGTATTTAGTTCTAGTGATCCCAAATACATAGAGTTTTATAAGAGAGCAAGTTTCTTTTACAAATTATTAGATTGATGTTGTAAGGAAGCTTTTCAAAGTGATAAACTGTGAAGAAACTAATTGTTAGTAATAATGCAGTGTTTTTTAATATAGGACAATTAGGGGCTCATAAAGTAGAGGTGACATTGAGTATCTTCTAAGTTTGCAAGTTTTTATTAGCAAGTTGTAGACTCATTAGGGGAATATATTCTGTTGCTAGGAAAATGAAATTTAAAATAAACTTAAAGACTGCATCTTGACCTATTGAGGTCAGTGGGATTTTTGCCAAAAAAAAAACTTCTTGGGAGCAGGCGAAGGCTTTTAATAAAGTAATGCATTAAGTCAAATGTCTGTTTCCTCTTTGTATTTATTCTTCATGTGCGTATTTGGTGAAAGGCATATGAAGACTGGATGCTCTGGTAAATGAGTGAATGGGTTGGTGTACCATAACTGAGTAAAGCTGAGTGGCCAAATTGCTTGAAAAAATACTCAGGTGTTTGAAAGAGATACCTGTGCACCACTATACTGTGCTACTGTAGAAATGAGTGCCCTGAAGTCATTGCCATCTATGGAAATTGGACCCAAGAAACAAAGAGTTTAAAATCTTCTTTAGAGCTTTGGATTCTCCCATCCTCTTGTAGTATATATGTCTCCTCTCCTTCCCCTTTATCTTCCATTTTTACATAACTTAAGACATTCTTTTCCTCTGAAAATATTTTAATGCATATGTTACGAACACTTAAAATCCACGATGAACTGTTTGTAATCCTAAAAAGGTGTAGTGGTGAAGAGTCCTGTGATTTTTTCATATGAACATTATTTATTATTAGATGCAGAAATAAGAAAAAAAAACGGGATCAGTTCTCAGAAAATAAAGAAAAACAACAGTGTGCAGAAGAGCAGAACTGGGAAAGTTAGCTTAGTAAAGTTTCATTTTTATTTCTTTTGGTAAAAAAAGATTCGAAGTGATTTTAAAGGATGCTCTAAACAGAAGTATTAACATATTACGTTAATTATAGACATTGCAAAGACTGTGATTGTTACATAAAGTAACCTAGTCCAGATTTAATCCATGTCCAAAGTTATAATCTAGTTCTCATCAGACCATTATCCATACCAATAAATGCATTAAAAAAACAGAAATGCAATTCCCACGCCCCAAAACAAAAAGCCCTCCAAAGCCACATTTCCACTGCAGTACTGTTTTTGCAAACCTTAGCAAAGAAGCAGAAGAGACTGAGTAGACATGTGACTCTTCTCTCACTCCAAGTTAAGGCTGAGGCACCCTGAGGGGCAAAATGGGTAAATCTGCATTATCACTGCCAATAGCACACCTGTTCTGCAGACAGAAGAATTTCAGTTGCTAGTTCTGTCAGTTGAACAGCCTTCATCAGCACTGAACACAACAACACTCAGATGTAGTCATCAATATGAATATTGTACTTCTCCTTGACATTTGGGAACTGGGGATTTTGGTTGGTGTTTTCAAAAAGATTTAAGGGACTTGGACATTTTGCTCTGAAATAAAAAAAAGGAAGTTAGACCTCTTTGCCATACTCATTCCTGATGGATTCAGCATAATTTTACTCAGCAACACCCCAAATGATTTAGGCTCTTTGCAACTAGTATTTGGTCTATTAGTTTCTCAAGGACCGAAGATTGAAATTAGCTTACTTCACACAATAAAATGAGTTACTCATCTTTTTGATCAAACTGATAGTTTTTCAAACTCCTTTTGTGAAACTGTGACTGAAGGATTTGTCATACTGAATCAAACCAATCATCTGTTTAGCCTGATTCTCTCTCACTGGGTGATGTCTGAGAAAATGTACAAAGAAGCCGTACAGTAGTCAATAATGGAATAACCTGTTCTAAGGGAATGTTTCCTCTTAAACCTCAATAGTTAGATTTTATTTTAAGAAAGATTTATGTATTTATTTATTGCTTGGGGGGGGAGGTTCTGGCTTATTTGTTAGTGTTTGCTTTGGGAAATCTCTGTGTTCTTGTTATTCTTTTCCTTTTCTGGATTGAACCTCAGTTTTGATAACCCTGGCCCAACCTAAGTGTACTATTGTATATACAGACATTCAGGATGGAGGTGAAGGGGTGTGGCCACACCCGCTTTGTGCACAGTGAGCTCTCTCAGCTCATCAGCATGCCAGTGCAGCTTGTGTTGGAGCTCCACATGTGCCTTTGCATTTGCAAATGCCTGAGTTCACTGACTATTCAATGCAGGTTGTGGCCAGAGCTACTGCTTTTGCACATCTGGGAGCCCAGGAGATGAGAGCCACTCCTGTTCAACCTACCCATCTTTCCTCCCTTGCTGAAAGCAGTGGTAGGGGAAAAGAGAGGATGTGTGGCAGCAGTGCTGTATCAAAGCAGGTACAGCCAGAGCTTGCACTGATCAGCATGTGAGCTTAGAAAGCTCACAGCCCATGCAGAGCTCTGGCGTGCTGATGAACTCATTGTGCATGTACTGCCAAATGCAAAGAGGTGTGACCATGCCACCTCACACCCCTGGATCCATCCTGATCCCTCAAAATTAAGGGCTAAACCTTTTGTGCCTCTAAATGCCACAATCACAGCCACATAACAATTATGGACCATTTGGGATTCTGCTATGGGTATGCAAATGTACACATGCCCGCTGAGCTTGCTCAGTAGGAATGCACACTGACTGGGCAGTTGTCTGGTGAAATAGGGTTCTCCAGATATGTACATGAGGCCAGGTAAGTCCCCACATTTTAGTTGCACCAAAACCATGACTAGCGGGTATTTGATGCCAGAGGAAAGCCTTTCACCTTTTACACAGTCCAGTTACATAGGGGTTAGGATATTCACACAGGGAGCAGGAGATCCAGGTTCTAGCTCCCCTTCCTCCCCTCCCAGAGAAGGTTTGAATCTGTATCTCCTGCTTACTAGAAAACTGCTCTGCTCACAAAGCTATGGTAAGCATTGACCAGGTGTCTCTACAGCCCTCCTATGGCTCATCACACTGTACATTTAATTTTCATTAGATAGAATGGATAAACAGAACCAAAAATGTTTCTATCCTCTTGGACAGGGGCTCGGAAAGAATGTAGGGCTCCCTACCCTGCTAGAAAAGCGCCTTCTTCCTGAGCTGGCCTTGCTTGACTTCACATACCTC
>NW_017729029.1:24163118-24164995 GCF_001723915.1 Gavialis gangeticus | reverse complement strand
ATCCAGGTTCTAGCTCCCCTTCCTCCCCTCCCAGAGAAGGTTTGAATCTGTATCTCCTGCTTACTAGAAAACTGCTCTGCTCACAAAGCTATGGTAAGCATTGACCAGGTGTCTCTACAGCCCTCCTATGGCTCATCACACTGTACATTTAATTTTCATTAGATAGAATGGATAAACAGAACCAAAAATGTTTCTATCCTCTTGGACAGGGGCTCGGAAAGAATGTAGGGCTCCCTACCCTGCTAGAAAAGCGCCTTCTTCCTGAGCTGGCCTTGCTTGACTTCACATACCTCCTTCTCTTGGCTACAGAGGGGGCCCAATTTGAGAAAAATGCTGTAGAAAGCTCTCAGCCACCCATCTACACAAGGTGTTTCAAGCACAGTAGACTAATTCACTGCACATTAGTGCAGTGAGCAAAACCCCTGCTACTGTGGAGTAGATTTAGTCTACTGTGCGTTAACATCACAAAAAGACCATTTGTTTGCCATAATGCACAATAGTGCCAATTATAGCATATTAATGAACATGTAGACACTCCCAGTAACGCTCAGTCTGTTGCCTAATGGTTAAAGCATATTGCTGAGAAGCAGCAGATCCAGTCTTCTCAGAGTGAGGGTGGGGAGCCTAATATCTTAGTCTCGCTTCCTGGGCAAAAATGCCTTAACCTCTATACCACTGGAGTAAAAAAAACAAACAGGAGGGCTGTAGTCTCATCCTCCACCATTTAACATAGAAAAAGGTGTCTATACAGGGCAAAGTTGAATTACAAATTTGGCATAAGTGCCCAGAACTGTAGTTACATGCCTGTATATGTGCCCTTTAGGTGTGTAAAATGCAATAAGATTTAGCCTAAAAGAGTCTGCATTTTAAGGGAAATTAAAATGACCCACATTAAAAATGACCCCTTTGGCCCACATTAATGAGCAGCTACTTATTATACTTATTGGGACCAATGAAGTAGCACTAGCAGAAAATATATATTCCCTGAAGGAAATTTAGAAACATTTTTTTCTCCCTATTTCTACCAATGTTTAAGTTTCTCACTGAGGAAACAAAAAATGGGAAATGTCAGTGGGAAAATACCTGCATTTTCATTTTTTTTTTCATTCATGGTTTACAATAATTACTGTACAACTTTCAGCATCATTGAGATCAGAGTTAAATACTACTTTAACTTTTTACACTTATTTCACCTTCTATTCACTCTCAAAATCATCACTAATTATTATACAGATGGTAGGACAATGTGGCACCTTATAGACTAATTTGTTCAGAGAAGCATGAGCGATCATAGGTTATAATCTATTTTGTCAGACACTCTGAAGTAGGCTGTAGCATGCAAAATTCATGCCACACTGACATGCCTTCCGCTTAACTTCAAATTTGTGTGACTGATTGCTCGCTCTCTACTAATTGTTGTTACCCTAATAGCAACATGTTTGACCAGTAAGTGGTATATGGTGATTTATTTGTCACAACGTTGTCTCTCTCACTGGGATAACTGATTTGAAGAATTCAGTTCCTTGATTTATGATGATGCTGATTTGTGATGCCATGGGTGGTGAAAGATGAGTTTTTAGAGTCCTTAATAGTGAATTGTACCCTTCAAGCATATTGAATGGCTGTTGAAACCCTAAAGAACCCGGTTATATGTTATGTGTAATGTTTTGGTGTTTTTCTCTTAGATTGATTTTAGTAGGATGGCTGGGGGCTTAGTTTTAGCTTTGAGGAGATAAACTGGTGGGAGGTCTGGCATTGTGTTCCCACTTTGTATTATCACTTTGTGTTACCAGTTAAAATACCATCCACCCCAGTTACTTTTATACTCTGATTTTGTGTGTGTTTGCGTTTGTGCATGCATGCATGCATTCACGTGT
>NW_017729029.1:24155209-24158118 GCF_001723915.1 Gavialis gangeticus | reverse complement strand
GGTTATATGTTATGTGTAATGTTTTGGTGTTTTTCTCTTAGATTGATTTTAGTAGGATGGCTGGGGGCTTAGTTTTAGCTTTGAGGAGATAAACTGGTGGGAGGTCTGGCATTGTGTTCCCACTTTGTATTATCACTTTGTGTTACCAGTTAAAATACCATCCACCCCAGTTACTTTTATACTCTGATTTTGTGTGTGTTTGCATTTGTGCATGCATGCATGCATTCACGTGTGTGTGTATCACACACAAACATATGCAGTCACTTTTACACTCACTCACGCATTTGACTCTTGCAGTCAAAAATTGCATTCCCCTTAGGAGTAGATGTACTGAATTCACAGAACTCGCAGGTGTCAACCTAGCAGAAATTTGAAGACAAACATTACAGTGTATGGGAAAAATGATGCAGGAAAGGGCTTTTCTCATGCTGTTTCTCTGTTTGCCAGCTCTGAACGTCATCGCATCTGATGTTATGTACTGAAGTCGTACGTGTACACAATGATGTTAAGCCAGCAAACATGAAAACATGGAAATAGCACGAGAAAGCCCTTTGTCCTGTCTCTGATTGCCGAAGACTTTTATCGTCTGATCTCCAGAGGGGTTTGGAAGTGGCCCAGAACTGTTCAAGCTGCCCTACTGAAAGGTATCCAGGGCAAGAATTTTTTTTTTTAAAGAAAAGAAAGACAAAGAGACTTTAGTGCGTTGTGCTATAGTGTTCTTTAATGTAGTTTTGCTAAGGAAAAAGTAAGTAATGTGACCCATCACTGCGTGGATGGTGGTTATGATAAATCAATGGTTTTCTTATGTTGCTTGTAATCACCTACTGGTTCTAGAACTTTTGTCCTTATTTATTTGTGTTGAAACAATTAGTAGTTTTATTTCTATAGATATTGTAAAAGGGAGCAATAAATTTTATGCATACATCAAAGAAGAAAGAGAATATAAAGTTCTTTATACTCCCTGCATTTTCTGAGTCACAGATACATTGTCACTTAGGACACATATTGCACCTTGAGGAGTAATTATTATTTATAGGTATTTCCATAAAATTGTTAATACTGATCCTGCTGCTAATGGATCATAACTAGGTATGATTGAATCACTTGCTGTTTATTTTCATAAGCTCAATAGGAGTAGTGGGAATATAAAAACTTCCTGCTTTCTTATACATAAAACCCCTATAGTGAACATTCACCTTTTCAATTACTAGCAAGTACTCACTTAACTTTTTAAAATAAACATTATTTTGTATTATGCTTCTGCAATCTTGATATACTCTGCACACCAGATATCATATGCTGAAACATTTTAAGTAATTTTATAAAAAATAAAACCGCTCGCTTTTAGTGGGATAAAGTAAAAATATCATACATTGGGTTGCACCTGAAAATGGGTTCATCCTTAGTCAGAGCAAGAAAAAAGTGCTGATTTCTATTATTGTGATTTTTTTTATAATTATTTTACTGTTCTGTTTAACATTTGCTTTTCTATAGTTAAATTAATTTTACATTTTAATTTGTTCTGAGTGCACCTGATTTTGCAAAATATCCCTAACACTTTCACTTGCAACTTGGTTGCAAGTGACTGTGTATCTATTGCCTCACATTTAAGAGAATAATGCTTAAAAGGGTGTGTGCATCATTTAATAATAATAGCATTTCATATAAAATACAATATCTCGTAGGAAGCAAAAGGAGTATAAAGAACCCTGTTTTCTGCACTCATGAAGATTCATATGATACTAGTTTACAACAATAAAATGGGGCTTAGTCTCTGTTTTTAACTCGGCTATATACAGTATGTGTAGTTTTGTTTAAAATGAAAAGTTATTAATGATTCATCAGTTACACTACACAATGAAAGTCTCACAGTACTGTATTTTTGATGTAAAGGTATTTAAATCAGGCTTGTACATAATATTCATATTGCCTCAGTCCCCTGACTGAAGAATTTCTGCAATGACTGTTGCCTAAAGTTCCCTTCACTTTTGCTATCTGGCTCTTTAAAAAATTGCTTACTTGGCTATCTGGTCTGTAAAATATAATAAATTCTATTAATAATGAAGTATGTATTGTAATTTAGCATATTGTATTGCATACTCATAGATACGACTTGTTGAAGAAGAATATTTAATTTTGTATAATGAAATCGTTCTTTTATCTGGCAAAAAGTTTATTTATTATAAGTTTTACCATTCATATTCATACTTTCTTTGCAGTTCTGACTCTTCCAGTTAAATGAGCAAAAGTTTCAATGGTTAGACATATAGTGATGATATTTATTGAGTTTTCTTTCAGTACTACAGTTTAGTGCTGGGGCATGGTGGCAGGGTGGTGAAAGTATCTTACTATGGCTTCAGAGGCATGACAAATTCAAATTCCATTTTATTCTTATCCTGAAGGCTGCCCTCATTTTATTCAAATGTACATCGGTACCTGGTCATTCAATCTGAGGAGTCAAAGGCAGTTGGATACAAGGCTGGCCACATCCCTGTCTTTTATGTCACTTATGGAAACTGGTGTGCCTAATCAGGCTACCTGTTTGGCTGTTTAGCTCAGGTGCACCTTTGACTTTTTTTACCGCAATCAGCCAGCTCTTGTGGCTTGCTACTTTCATTTTTCAGTATAGGAGTTGAGAAAAATCTGTATTGAAGTGGATGAGATTGAATTTAAGGAAGATAATTTGATCTAAAAAGCTGAACGTGACCTTTTCTAATGGCATGTTTTTGCCTAAATACTACATAATGTAAGTCTCTCATAAAGGATCTGTAAAGAAATCTATAGTTTGAACAATTGGCTTCTATGTTGGGAAGAGCTGTTCAGCAGGAACTCAGCCAGACTTCAGAACAATGAAAAAAGAAAAACAAACAAAAAAACAAAAAAAATTCTATCATGCAGGGGCTGAAGAC
>NW_017729029.1:24143874-24150209 GCF_001723915.1 Gavialis gangeticus | reverse complement strand
CTGAACGTGACCTTTTCTAATGGCATGTTTTTGCCTAAATACTACATAATGTAAGTCTCTCGTAAAGGATCTGTAAAGAAATCTATAGTTTGAACAATTGGCTTCTATGTTGGGAAGAGCTGTTCAGCAGGAACTCAGCCAGACTTCAGAACAATGAAAAAAGAAAAATAAACAAAAAAACAAAAAAAATTCTATCATGCAGGGGCTGAAGACCCACTTATTACATCTGTGGGAGTACCATTTATGTTGAACTCATGTAAGCACCAAAAAGTGTTAATGATATAGTGATGCTTTTTCCAAGTAACTGATCTTCTTGGACACTTTTACATTGAGCTGCTCTAATTTAAGCCCCGTAACATCTTGCATATCAGTATTCCTGCACTTCAAAATAGTGGTGGGGGCACTTGAACTAAAGGTCATTCGACAAGTTTTAGTTCAAGTGCCCCCACCAACATTTTGAGGGGTGGGGTAACTGATACATGAGATGCAGAGACTGGCTGGAGTGTGGTAATTAATGGAGTCTGGCAAAAAAATTAATCTATTGGGTTTGCTCTGATGCACTGTAATTACAGTGTGTCAAAGCAGCCTCACAGCATGTCTATAGGCACCCCTTGAGACTGGAAATAAGGGGGTGGAAATATTATAAAATATTTTTTTTTCCTGTGAGAATCCTGGTGTCCCCACTTCTACTCCTGGCTGAAAAGTTCCTCAGTTACTTTTTACTAGTAATGTAGGGAATGTCTGAGTCGCACAGTGGAGAGCCATGCATGGATACTTGAGTTAGATTGGGTACTCAGATCAGCATAACCACATTAGCACAGTGATCTGTTGAGGCTAATGTACCAGCCTGACAAGCTGGGTATATTAATTGGGGTTAACTATGAATGTGCCTATATGGCTTCCAGTATCTGAGCTAGTTCATTCAGAGCTAAATCTAAAATCTTTGTATTGCATAGTGCTATATAAACATATCCTTACTGGGTATGATACAAGCTATGAACTGTAAAAAGAAGTAAAAAGTACATGATTTTATAATTTGTAGGAATTAGTTGTGAACATTAGAAGAAGGTTTAGGAGACCCTTATTCCTTCTAAATGGCCTGTAGGTAGATATTTCAGGTTACTAAGTAAGTGTCTTTTTGTGGCTTCCTCCAGTCCTTGAGTCATTTAGCCAAATCTGTTAACCCTTTCTCCTCTCCAAAAAGGGATGAAGGGAAAAGAATACAAGGGAATAGAATCTCTTAAGAATTATGTCAAGTTCAATACTTGATTGCAGGCTTTATTAGGATAACTTATTCCTTCCTATTTGTGTAATTATATTTTGTGTGTTTGTTTTCTTACATCTGTATATTACTTTTTTAAAATCTTGGCAACTGGCAGAAGATTTTTTCTGAAAGCTCTTTTCTTCTGTTGGCTCATTGTACCATAACTCTTAAGTGATAACCACTTTTTAAATATAGATATATGCAGACCATTTAGTTCTGGGCCAGTCAGAGAAGGGAAGGATAATGCTCTTTCCTAACTTTTCCCTATTGAATGTCAAATTAAGAAGAATAGTTTTAAATTCAAAGTTAATTGACTGTTTAAATTTTCTTTTTAATGGAAGGGTTGATTAATTTCATTTTGCAATAGCCATCAAATATTTCTGTTAGTTTATTGTATTTGAGGCTTGACTATATTGAAACCTTATTATTGGATTTTTATTATGAATCAGCATAATCTCAGCATATTTCGTTATGTTATTTGTCTTCTGTACCATTCTCATTCCCATTTCCATTGCATGGAGTGGTATGTATAGATGAGTTGCTGATCCCTATGATACTGAGATACTGAACCCTATGCTACACGTGGCCAAAGATGGCTTTCAGGTATTGTTCTTCTTCCTTTGGCATATAATTGATGCCTGGGATATATGCGAATGCAGGTGTGCCAAAGCTTGGTGCCATTCATAATCTCCAACATATATGTCGCTCACCTTGATTTTAAGTGAGTCACGCTAAGGAAGAACTAATATTATAGGTTGTACATGACATGTAAACTGTAGCTTGTGTAAATTCTCTATTAGAGATGCTATTGGACTTTGGGACCTCTTGAAGTCCTTCTAAATTTCATTAAGCAGAGGACTGCTAAAGTGTAATAGGGGGCAGTCACAATCTGGTATGTGATGTAAATATAATTATTTTTTTAACATACACTGTAATGCAAATCTTTTTTTCTTATGCATTCTCAATTATTTCTGGTTTTATCATGGTGCAAATATTTATGGTACATCCTGATCTTAAGTATTATTTGTAAAATAATTTTTAACAAATATTTTTAAATATATTTTTTTGCTTTTAAATTGAATTACCAAACACTGTTGCTTTTATGTCTTATTTATCTATTTCTAAAATAAATTCTGTTTGAAGATTGTACTTGTATACCCTTTGAAGAAACACAGCCTGTTAAGTCTTTGCCATAGACAATGCACACACATAAACAAAAGTATTTTGACACAGATTAGGTGGAGAAATGATAAAATACATTTTAGCACAAGTGAAATACTTTAAGTGTTTTGTTGTCTCAAAGAAAGTAAATCATTCCTAAAACCACATGTTGTGTAGTAGCTTGGCTCTGTTCGTCTTTTTTCCAAACAAATCCTTACTAGTGGGCAGAACAGAACAGGATGCAATTTAACAAAGATAAGTGCAAAGTGCTGCATCTAGAGAGAAAGAATCACCAACACACTTACAGACTGGGAAGTGACTTTTTAAGCAGCACAGCAGCAGAAAGCGATCTCAGAGTCATAATCGACTCTAAAATGAACACGAGCTGTCAATGTAACGAACTCATAAGTAAAGCTAACCGCATTCTTTCATGCATTAGAAGGTGCATCATGAACAGGTCTAAGGAGGTGATACTTCCACTCTATGCATAATTGGTAAGATTGCATCTGGAGCTTCAGTTCTGGGCACCGCACTTCAAGAGGGACATGGATAATCTTGACAGGGTCCAAAGGAGGCCTACTCATGTGGTTAAGGGCCATCAGGTAAGATCCTACGAGGAGAGATTGAGGGACCTGAATCTCATCAGCCTCAGCAGAGAAGTCTGAGAGGGGATCTTGTGGCCGTCTACAAATTCATCAGTGGGGGAGGGGGAGCAAGGAATAGAGGACACTTTTTACCAGGGTGTTCCTTGGGGTTACAAGGAACAATGGCCATAAACTGATGGACAGCAGATTTAGATTAGACATTAGGGAAAAAATTCTTTATGGTGAGGGTTGACAAAATCTGGAATGAGCTTCAGAGGGAAGTGGTGCTCTCCCCTACTTTGGAGGTCTTTAAGAGGAGACTAGACAAGCACCTGGCTGGGGTCATCTGACCCCAGCGCTCTTTCCTGCCCAGGGCAGGGGGTCGGACTCGATCTACTAAGGTCCCTTCCAGCCCTAAACGTCGATGAAATCTAACGTTAATTGGCTCAGCAAGTCAAAGTTTAGAAGTACATAACCACCTTTTAGTTGTGTGCAAAAGTTGTGCCTGTACATGCTATGTGGATATATGCATACTACAGCACTATTTTAATATATATATTATATTATCTAGATTATAACTGCTCATGTGGGAATGTATAGGATAAATTTTATATCTTATTACTCTTGCTGGTCAGAAAACAATATTTCTGCTTCACAAAATATGCTCTGTTTATGCTCTGGGGAGTTTTTATTTTTAAATGAAAAAAATGAGCCCTCATTTATTGTTTCATAGAATGCAAACAAGGCAGAGCTCATTGGTAAGAGTATGGTCATCTGAATGTGGAGACCTAGGTTTAGGATTCTACTGTACTTGATTCCAAATGTATCTGTCATATCAGTTTATTCCAAAACAGAGAACAGGGCCTAAAATATTTGTGGCTTTATTCCAAGACAGTTCCCTATCAATTGGAATATAGTCTCTCTGTTACTTAGAAATCTTCCCATTAAAAATGTCACCAAAATTTATATATGTACTGGGAGCTCCATATATGATATGTATGCATGCATGTATATAAAATCAAGCACACAGAAATTTCATATCAAATAAGTATGTTATTACTTTTACAACCTTGCTTTGTAAAATAAGGATTTTTTCAATGGTACAAGCTACATTTCTGGAACCTTTTAAACTATTTTTATACATTTGTTTAACATAGGTCATGATAAATGGTTCAGCTTATGTAGCAAATAGCATTTTCTTTTGTCAGTGAAAATTGTGTAACAGTGTCAAAGAAATAATATTTGACTTTCCACATAAAGCTGCTATCACACTGAGCCAGCAACAGAATTATCAGCTGAATTCAGCCTTCATTCTCATTAGGTTTTTTCACTTTCCTTGTTCCAGGGGAAGGCACTCCTAAGTGAACTGGCTAACTTTGCTTTGCCTTTGCTTTATGTTTCTTTCTGGTATCTAATCTCCTGAGACTTTGTTTTTTATCCTAGTTTAGCCAATGAGGACCACACTGGTCTTTCCGATCAGGTGGTTATTGTTTTGATTGTCTAATCAGCATAAAATTTTCCCCCTGATCTAAAGCCAGATTGTAGATAGGCTGCAAACAGGTAGACATGCAGATGAGAATGTAGAACTGAATGGCCTGAATGTTTTATTCTTCTGAAGGAAACTCTTCCTCCTTGCTTCATCCAGGGAACCGACAGTTTATTATTATTATTATTATTATTATCATTATTATTAATATTTTGCACACTCATTTCTTTCATGTAGTGTTTTATTATTTTTTTTATAATGCAATGTCTGGTCTGGGTGAGGCACAATTTATGTCTGAGTCAGATACACCAAATACCTACTGACTGAAATACCTCTATCAAGTGACAGGCATGTGGAATCACATTTCCTTAGAACTTTTAAATTACTTGACTAATTCAAAGTATACATATTCAAAAGGAAAAAAAAATATTCTGTCTTGTTTTAACAAGTCTTTTGGGGAGTTTCATAGGTAGAAAACTCCATATTCCTAAAATAATAATAAAAAAATGGATGTTTGTCAGGATGAATATCATCAATTACTATAAAACAAGCACATATGCATTGCCATAAGGTACTTAAATGCCAGAAAAGTAAACATTAAATATTCTGGGTTGGTGGTGTTCAGTTTTTTAAACAACTTCTTAAAATTAAAAAAAAAATCCACAATCTGCATGGTGAAATGCCTTCCGGAGGTTTATATAATATCATTGAGTGTTACCTTGTAATCGCTCTCTGTTTGGGAAGTTTGCCAGCACTCAGCACTCAAGAATTACACAGAAAGACTTGACTTTGCGTGATAGGATATGGTTGAAAAAGTGTATGATAGGTTTCACTTTTGTCTGTGAAATATTGCAGACTGCTGTTATTGGGTTTCAGAATACATACATATTTCATAGCTCAAAGAAGGTGTTCCTAGTCTGATTTATTAAGAAGCAGGACTCACCATTTATAATTTATCCAGCAGAAGCATTTGAAGGGGAACAACAAAAGGCATTTTGCACCCTTAATCCTAAAGTTTAATAGAATAGAAGGCAACTCTCCCATACCTGTTGATTCCTAGGTGACTTGGATCCTGATTCATGCAAAATCCACTGGGTTTTATATAGACAGAGGCCATCTGCTCTGAGTCAATCCCCAGATAAAACTTGGTTGAGGTGGATAGGGATAGTATCTGATAGCAAGAACTATTTTTGACACTTTGAAATGCATGCTGAACAGTTGGTATGCTCAAAGTCTTCTCTTACTCACATTCTCAAACCCTTATTTACATACCATATTTATCTGAATTCAGAATGAGGTTTTTCTTCCCCATTTAGCATGGGGGGGAGGGAAAGCCCCTCATTTTGGATTCTAGGACAAAGCAGGATGGAGGCAGATAGCTGCAGCTGCTGCATGACCCCAACCTCCTCCTTCCCAGCTGCTTCCCCACACAGTCTCTGCCTCTCTTGCCCCCAACACCATCTCCCCTCCCCCTGCAGTCTCTTTACCTCCCCTGCCCACTTCCACTGCTTATGTCTGGTTCTGGTCCCATTCCAGCCCAGTACCCAGAGTACACAGGTAGGCAGTAGAAGGACAGGTGCCATGGGGTGCAGGAATGGAGGGAACCAATAGCGGGAGGAAGTGAGGGGAAAGGGGCCAGAGAGGCAGGCATAGGGGGTTGTAGTAGAGAGGGCAAGTGTTGGGGAGGACAGGCAGATGGGGGCAGGGTATGGGGTGGCAAAGGAGTAAAGTGGCATAACCCCCCCACTGCCTCCCCCAACACCTCTCCCTACCTCCCCTACAGCTTGCCCCGCAAAGCCTATCCCCCCACTTTCTGCCCCCACCACCTGTTCACCTATCT
>NW_017729029.1:24134308-24138874 GCF_001723915.1 Gavialis gangeticus | reverse complement strand
TCCCTACCTCCCCTACAGCTTGCCCCGCAAAGCCTATCCCCCCACTTTCTGCCTCCTCCACCTGTTCACCTATCTTTCCACCTACTGCCTTCCTCCGCACCTGCGCCCAACATCTCTCCCGCCCCCTATAACATTTCCCCTACCACATGTTTGCTTCGTCACTGCCTGTCCCCCTGCCATTGTTTTCCCTGCTGTAGCAGTGATGGGACAAATTTAAGAGACCTCTTCAATAATTAGATTCTGCACATGGCAAATTAATTATTTACTAATTATTGGGGGTTGTCTTAATTTCAGAGTCATTTTGGATTCAGGTAAATATGATATGTATCTCTTATTACACAGTCCTATTTAAATTAATCAGTTGTTTTATAGAACATGCGCTAATTAGTATAAGATGAATAGAAACCAGAACATCAATAATCAACTAGTTCTGACTATAAATATCTTTGTAATTACAGGTGGCTTCAGAATATGACTCCAGAATAAGAAGTCTTAAATGTAGCAGGTGGCTGACTTGTATTAAATGTGTGGGCTGCTCCTCTTTAGTACTTGTACTGCATTAAGTTATTTTAATAGTTAAAAGCAGTACTAACAGGGAGTTGGCTGTTTTAATAGGCCTTTTTCTATTTCTAAACTTTATGATTCCATGATTATTTTGCTGCCTGGGGTCTCTTATTAAAATCAGAAAATTTTAAGACCTAATCACAAAGTATAACTGCTAAATTTTACTGCACCTTCATTTCCTCACCTAACAATGTTAAGGATTATGTAAATAGGTAGGAACTTAACAACATTTTTCAAGATTTAATCTTCACAAACTTTTTTTACTCTATTTCCCTAAATCCAAGATGACTGAATTTAAGATAACCTCCCCCTGCCCAATAATTAGATTTTACACATTGAAAAATTATGATTTTGTTTAAGTTTTCAAAGTATAGAATCTAGTTATTGGAGAGTCATCTTAAATTTGTCTCCCACACCACTGTAGCTGGGAAAGCAGGGCTGAGGGTTATAGGCAGAGAGCCATGTGGTGTGGGGGCAGGCAATAGGGGGAAGCAGTAGTGGGGCAAGTGCTTAAGGGTTAGCTGTAGGGGGGCAGGTGGTGGGTGAAGAGATGGGGCAGGCAATGGGAAGGATGGAGCAGGTGGTCAAGAAATCTGATTGACTCTTGCCCCCTGCCTTCCCACACCTTGCCTCCTGGTGCCTGTCACCGCCACCACTTGCCCCCATGTTTCCTCTCCACTGTGCCTGTCCCCCCATACCTGCACCCTCGTTACTTGCCTTCCCCCATGCTGCCTATAACACCCTGGTACTTGCCTCCCCCTCAGTGCCTGCTCTCCAGCTTGGCAGCCCCTGTTATCTGCTCGCCTCTGCCCCTACAGCCTCTGCTCCCCTCCACTACCATTGCCTCTTCCCCCCTAGCTACTTCCCCCTTCATCACTTACCCTCTAGCTCTGGCCCCACCCCTGCACACTTTCATTATTCTATAAGGTGCAAATCTGTTACCTGAGTTCTGTTGGTAATAACCAGAATTATAAAAGGAACACTTTGATAGATACAGTGTGATTGAATTAACTAGAATGCATGAGTTAATAGCATTATCTAGCTGGCCAGTGTGAGAAATCTAAAGCAGCTGCTGTATTTTGGACCTCCTAGAGGAGGCATATTGCAGCAGGAGGAAAGCTCTGTGTAGAATGCATTGTAGAAAACTTATTTCCTTGTTATAAAAGCATGGTGGAGTGTGTGCATTTGGCTATAGAAAGCCTATGCTTTATGGGAATATGTTTGTCACACAGCTGAAAGTTACCTTTGAGAGAGTTTGCAGGAGGAAAACTCAGGGCATAGCTCTTAACAGAGGTACTAGGTTGGAGAATTGACCTGTCAAAATTCAAGCCACAAAATCACCTGTCTGCTCTCATTCCTTTTCCCAGTTAGCCACCATGTGGAAGTCTTGGCTGCATAAAGGAACAGAAATACTGCTGGCCACTGAAGTCTGAATTCAGTCAGGCTACTAAATAACAAAGAAGCTGTCATGCTAGTTCCTGACATAAAAGTCAAGTACATGCTGGTATGTCAAGAAAATGCCAGGATTTTTGATGGGTGTCAGGTTCTAGTCTTTTAACACAAAGTCAGAGTTGAAGTAGTAAATTTTCATTGTGGAGGATGAGGATTTACACATACACTTTCTTATTTTCAGATATCCCTATAGTATACCTAGCTGGACACTTTATCTAATAAAATAACTGATATTTGAAATGGGAAGAGTTCTTGAGGGTCTTATTTGTTTTTTGTTCTAGTGCAAAACGTTTTAGATGGGATTAATGAAAGTTTTGCTCATATTTTCTTCTTTTACTTTATTAGTTGTATTGATGTGAGCTAAGAATAAAATTAAAAGATTCATTTTTCCATGCAAGAAATGAATATGAAAGTGTTCAAGAAAAAAACTGTGTATGCCTACACACACAAATGCATACCAATATAAACTGGTATATTTGGTAATCTATACCACCTCCCACTCTTTGAAAGCAATAGGACATGAAGCTGCTCCTACTAAAAATGGAAATGGGAAGTTATGTGATTTATGAGTTATGAGATGGGAAGGGTGAGTGAAGTGTTCAAAAGGAGATTAGACAAGCACCTGGCTGGGGTTACTTGACCCCAGCACTCTTTCCTGCCCAGAGCAGGGGGTCGGACTCAGTGATCTAACAGGTCCCTTCCGACCCTAGAAATCTATGAAATCTATGAAATATTTTATGTTCCCTGTAATAGTACACACGAAGAAAAGAGTGGTCAGGATCTTGCTAGTTATTTTTTACAATAGTACCTAGCTATATTTTATTATTTTACCTTTGTGAAATGAGTCCCTAAGGCCCCCTATACATGTTACATCTGTTACACAATTACCTGACTTATTGTGCAATAAATCTAAACAGGCCACACATGCAAATTAATTATGACACCTTAAAAATGTCCAACCAGCTATAATCTTTTTGCTAGACAGTATATAATAACTTCATAGCTGGTTTCTAGCCAGCTTTAATTTGCACATGTAGGCAGTGCCCACACAGCTGAAAGGCCATAGCTGCTCTGATCTCCTAGCCATGGGGTACCCCACACTCCATCGGGACTGAGAGATCATAGCTGCTGGGAGCCATGTGCATCTGGAGTGAAGAATCCCTCAGCTGTGGGACTCTGTTCTGGGTATGCCCCACATGCAGCCAGGCCAGAGTCCTCTCAGCTGTGGGACTCTCGACCATGGCAGCACGTGGGGGGTGCAGCCGAGAGTCCTGTTAGTCCTGCCTGTGTCCCATGTGCAGCTGGGACTGACTGTCCCCTCAGCTGCGGGACTCGGCCCTGGCAGCTCCAATCTCTGGGTCCTAGCAGTGCACTGAGGCTGCTGGGACCAGAGTACACTAGGATGGACTCTAGCTCCTAGGAGCTGTGGGGCACTGCTGTGATTTCCCATCCCCAAGGGTATGTAGGGTGTCCCATGGCTAGATCACAGCACCTGTGGTTTCCCTTGGGGAGCCTGCTTTTTATCAGAGCCAGGGAAGCTTGGGATTGGGCTCCTCCTGCACCAGCAATAAGGTGTGATGGGATCTAATTCACAATCACACAATGGGATCTAATGTGCAATCCCACAGTCATGTGGCGGAAGGTATGATTGTGTGGATCAGATCCCATTGTGCATTTACCCACATTTGTAGAGGGGCCCTAAGTATTATAGGAGTTAATAACTGTGAATCATTTTGGTTTCATTTTCAATGGCAAAAAATCCAGCTATCTTTTAGTGGTAAAGCACAGCAGCAGTTTACTACTGCTTAACCACATAAGCTGTGATTTTCAAGGGAACCTAAAAGATTTATGTGACTAAGTCCTACTGTCTTTCAATGGGATTTAGATAGCTAAGCCTTATAGGCACTTTTCAAAATACCAGCCTTAAGAATTCAGAACCCAAATTTAAAATCATTAAAAAAATTGAAAGAACAGGGAGATTTTACCTTCCTTGACAGACTTCCCATAGGAATATGCTTTTGGTATGTCCATTATTGTTTTTGTTATACCTGGAGAAAAATGTGTGACCTTCATTTGTACAAGAAGTCTACTTTGGGAAGGAGAAGTTGAAAATTATGACTTTGCAAGTGGGTCTTTGCATCCTAACAGATTTATGTTTGATCTGGCATGAACAAACTGCCTCTTAGTTTTTTTATTATCAGAAAACAAATTAGTCCTCTTTTCTAATTGGTCAATGGTTTCCCACCTGAAAACTGTGGATAAAAAAAAATCTTTAGCACCTGCAATAAGGTCTTTATGTGCCTAAGCATCTGGCAACTAATGTAGAGAAGTAAGCAATCTTAGTAAGTTTTCCTATTCAGTTCTGACAAAACATTGCTTCACAATAGAAAAGAAAACTGACAAGTCTGGGCAAGCACAGATACACAATGAGAAACAGGGAGGGACAACTTGCTTCCTGACAGCCCTGACAACCACTGGTGAAGATCTCACTACAGGGGAGCAGGGGGCAGGGAGGGATCTTTTTTCCACAAAGTCTCTGAATAGTATTAT
>NW_017729029.1:24124099-24129308 GCF_001723915.1 Gavialis gangeticus | reverse complement strand
TTCTGACAAAACATTGCTTCACAATAGAAAAGAAAACTGACAAGTCTGGGCAAGCACAGATACACAATGAGAAACAGGGAGGGACAATTTGCTTCCTGACAGCCCTGACAACCACTGGTGAAGATCTCACTACAGGGGAGCAGGGGGCAGGGAGGGATCTTTTTTCCACAAAGTCTCTGAATAGTGTTATCCCAGCTGACTTTTGTCCTTTTTTCTTCTACTTTCTTAGTTGATTTACTGTTCTTTTACATCTTACCTCACCAATCCTTCCCATTTAACCACACATAATATAATTATCACTGCAATGTGGGATATAATTGCATGTTTGCAAAAATACTGCATCCAAGAATACTTAAAACAACTGAATTTAGCAAAAATTGATGTGCCAGGAAGTACATTTGGTAAAATACAGTGTCTAGACTACCATGTCAGTATTTTCAACAAATACTTTCCCCATTCTCCCCAGCTGTGTTCTATGATGCTACCTCATTTAAAGTTAAGCATTATGGAATTGTAATCATTGTTTAGCTCTTGGAAAGGAGAGTTATCTGACCACGAATCTCAAAATAGCATAAGGGATACAGGTTGTATACAGGCAAAAGGAATTAGAACTTGTGGCATCATCTCTGCCACAAGTTCTGATTCAAAATATCATAAGAGCATCCAAAGTAAATCTTATCTTATGTATATAATAACAGAAACAAAAATTAACTGCTTTCCCAGACAACTGTTTAACTCATATTGCCACCTGTGTGCCTTGCATATTCTGACATCTTAGATTTTTCCATTCCTCCTCCTGTCTTTTTCTGTACCAAAAGTATGGCATGTTGTTCAGGGTAAATAGCCATGGCCTCAAATGTATTAAAATCAAAAATCCTTACATCATTACAGGTATTTAACATCAAGTAGTATATACTTAGATACTGATCTTCAAAGGTATTTAGTGGTACCTATGGCCATCCCACTAGTAGCCCCTTTTGTCTGAGTCTGGGAGTGGCAATTGTTCTTGCTTTAGTAACACAATAGCAAGAGTTACTAAGCAGTTTTGCCTACTCAATTTTTCCTTTGGCTAAACTGTGCTCAAAATCATAAAGATGTACATGAACAGCATAACAGAATCTTTACAGTGATAAAGTGACATAAATGGATACTTCATATAGCACTGGCTTTCCAATGAGATGATACATGCTATATCAGTACAACAAACATAGGATAATCTATGACTCCCTACAAACCCCCAAACCAGAGTGGGTTTGTGACACGCCTCATTCCAAGTCCCTGCATAGTCTTATCCCACATGGGACACCCAAATGGCAGTTACCCAGCCATTTAGCTGCTGTTTTTGGCAAGCACACACAGTTTGCAATCCTATTCTTTTTACAGATATGTGGGTCAGTACATACATACCACAGGCAAGCATAAGTCCCAAAATAATGGTTGGGCAAAATCCCGTGAATAGCAGGTGTTAAATACTAGAGGAAGAATAGATGTCCTTATATTTTAGCCTCATAACCCAGTAGCTTGGGCAACTACCCCATGAAGTTTTGAATGTATAACTCTTCAACTTCCCAGCATAATGCTCTAAACCAGGCTGTCTAACCAGTGGCCTATGGACCCCTGCACTCCTGCCCAGAGAGCAGGGCAGTGCAGCCCAGGGAGCTGAGGGTGACTCCACACTGCACACCACACAGGGACTGGGGCTGTGGCAGGGGGGCAGTGGAGGATGCCTGACGCAGCAGTTGGAGAAGGGTGTCAGTGAGGATGCACCGTGCAGTGGGAGGGGGCAAATTGTCCCACACACCCATGTGGCTTAGCAGTGGGAGGGGAGATTCAGTGCAGCAATGAGGGGTGTTGGGGGTGCTCATGCAGGTGTACAGTGCAGTGCAGTGTTGTGACGGGGAATTGTTCATGCAGTGTTTAACCCAGTAACCTGTGGTTTGCCTGGTGCAGCCTGCATGGCAATATGCAGTTCCTGATGGTGTGCTGCTGAGAATCTGGCCCCATGGGGCTTGGAAGTAGAACAGTGTGCTCTGAGAAGCAGACCACAGGTTAGGCACTCTCCCGTCCTCCTTTTAAAGGTGGCCTCCTGGGACACCAAGTGAAGATGCTATAATGAGCCAGGAGGAGACAAGCATGCTAGAGGATATGTCTCAGTCTGATGGATTCTGCTCTGATAGGGAGGGAGTTTTAGTCTAGACTGCTGCTCCCAGTAGGACAGAATTTTTCTCACTGCTCTCTGTCTAATGTTTAGTAAATACTTTTGGGGTGTGTTATGTAAAATAATATTCTATCCTTAGTGTGATGGAATATTACCTTTTGGAGGTGGCTTCTACTTCCCATTCTGTCTTTAAACCGCAGGGTTACATTTTGGACCTACCAGAGATTTAAGCCCCCCACAAAATGTTTTCCTACTGTTGGGTGTGATTTGGGCAACTTTCAAATTTGTCATTATTTATATTTTATTTTTAAATATTTTGTTTTATTTTTCTAACATTTTATTTATAGAAGTTTTAATTTTGGCACTAATTCTGTCAGTATTAATTAAGATGACATTGCCATGACTGCATTATTCACAGATTAAAAAATGAACCAAACCTTTTCAAGGGCTCAGCAAGAAGGCTACATATTGAAAGCAGATAAAAGTGGATATTGCAGTCAATAACAATACATCAAAGAGCTTAGTCAAAAGAAAAGACATTCTTTTGAAATGTTTTGTATACAAGATATAAAATGGCACAATTATCCGCTTGCTTTCAGCAACCAAGAATGATTTATTAGTTACAGTAGTTTGGCTTTGAAACACTAAACATGGATAAGTGAGAGCACGTGCTCAGTTGTTTAAGAGTTCCAACATCTGTACTGACAATCCTCTTACAAAAAGTCATTTTGGAATTAGCAAATGACAACATGAATTCTGAAATGGATATGAAATCAAAGAGATTAAAAGGGGGGATTTCATTATTTTACTTCCTCATTTTAACTTGTTAACTGCTTGAACTGTTTGTTTTTATGGATCCAGATGGTACTAAGATATATGTAAAAAAAATAAAATAAAACAGAACAAATCAGATGTTTGGCTGCTGTTTAACAACAGCTAAGGCTGGGGTTTATTAAAATGACATGAAGATGTGGTAACTCTAGAATTTCACTCAAAGTACTGCAGTACCAATAAGATTTTGCCGGCGATCTACACAGAACTTTCAAACTTGATCACAAAAAATGAGTTTTGTATAAATATTCTTGTCAGATAATACTGTATACATTTTACTTGATCCATATGTGTTCTTTAGACAAGAGAAACTGCATATGTGATCCATTTAATATATTTCATAACCCGTAGTTTTTAAAGATTTCTTTTCTCATATATACACACGCAGGCAAAGATAAGAAAAAATGCTAAATGAATAATTATAGGAAAGTTAATATCCTGCCTATTAAAAAAAAATTACCCTTGTAGAATGTCATTATTATGTACATGCCTAAAGAAGAAATTCATTTATAAACAAAAAAAAATGGAAGTCTACCAAAACAAGTATTTGCATATATTTTCAGTAAAGCAGTAATTCACTGATAATCGCAACTTTTTTTTTGTGCTTGCAATTGAAATAGAGCACAAATCTAAGGATTTCTAACCATACGACTGCTGGTAGAACTCTTTAATTCTTTTATATAGAAAGTTTTCCTTCCGGAAAAAATGGTTTTTTAAATCAAAAACAGGCAGTTTGATCAATTCTCACCAAAGTATTTTTTTCTCATATTTCTCAAATTTTGAAAAAGGACTGAAAGGGGCGCATAAGGTCATCTAGTCCCTGTCGAGATTACAGACAAATGTTTGTCCAACCTGTTCTTACAGTCTTCCAAGGTTAGAGATTGCACAGTGTATTTCGGTAATCTGTCCCAATGCTTAAACACCCTTACAGCGACAAAGTTCTTCTTAATATCTACGCTAAATTTTTCTCGTTGCAATTTAAGACTATTGTTTTCTGTCTTGTATCCTGTAGCCAAAGAGAATAGTTTCTCACCATCTTCTTTATAACCTCCCTTCAGGTATTTAAAGACTGTTACAAATTCTCCCTCAGTCCTCCCTTCGCCAGACTAAACAACCATCATTTTTTCATCCTTTTTTCACAAGTTATGTTTTCCAAGCCTTAGATCATTTTTGTAACTCTGCCTAATTTCTTTATATCTTGAAATATGGCACCCCAAACTGCACACTGTACTTCAGGGGAGGTCTCAATAGTGCTTATTATAAAGAAGAACCGTTTCTCCTGACATTCAGGTTACAGTCATAGAATCATAGAAATACAGAATTTTACAGTTGGAAAGGACATTTGGGCCAGGGACAGACAGTCAAAAAGCCTGAGACTGAATTGATTCCATCTTTGCAGGTTAGACTAACCTGCAAAGCTTGAGTCAATTTGGAGGCAGATAGACTTTCCCTTTTCATTCCAGAAATACCAGCACATGCCTGTAGTAGTTCAGATTAGAAGCTGGCGGACACTAGAACAGCTGTCCCTTCCCTTCCATAATGCTGAGCTGAGTGGAGGCGGGGGGCATGGTTAGGCCCTGGCAGTATGCTCTGACTAGGGAGGGGTGCAAACCCCAACCCTGCCTGCACCCTCCCAGGCTTTTCTCAGCTTGCTGCTCAAGGGATGGGAATGTTGCTAGACTCTGCATCTGTTGATACTGAGCTTTTCAATCTCCCTCTCCCTGTTTTGTCATACTGTCTGCAAACCAGGTCATTTCTAACACCTTTCTCTGTCTCCTCTTGAAGACTGACAGATTGCAGCCAGCAGGCAGTAGGTTGCTTGTCAGAACAAAGTTTATTGGTCCATCAAGCCCTACAAAAGAAAACATCTCTCTCATTAGTTTCAAACTCTTCTTATCTGCAGGGTGAATTTGGATTTGCAGGACACTGGCTATCTGCCCTTTGTTCCAGTGAAATTGGAGACCCACACAGATACCTCCCAGCATTAGCTAGCATGCGGTTGGGGGGGAAGGGGCATGGCCAGACACCAGGTCCCTGCCATGGAAAAGGGGTAGGAGGGGGGATCCCTGATCAAGTAGCCGGGGGGGGGAGCAAAGGGAATCCTGGGAGCCTCTGCAGACCCTCAGTCATCCAGAGCAGTGGTAGTGCTCTGGCAAGGAAGAAAGCGGGTGGGGCCCAGCTCAGGGCTGCAAAGTATCTTGGATGCTGGGGGACTCTAAT
>NW_017729029.1:24117872-24119099 GCF_001723915.1 Gavialis gangeticus | reverse complement strand
GGGTGGGGCCCAGCTCAGGGCTGCAAAGTATCTTGGATGCTGGGGGACTCTAAATTAATCTAAAAAAAAGGTTCTGGGGCAGACATTGTATAAACCAGTTTGACCCAGATCAGTTAAGTCTGATCATACATTAAACCAGGTTTATCCTAAACCAATTTCAGCCATTTTGAAACTGGGTTATGTGCACTGAACTTATGTTCTGTTACAGGTGTAAACCAGTTTCTGATCATTTAAACTGGTTTATGTGTAATGTCTGTCCTTAGCCCAAGCGGTCATCTAATCCAACCTCCTGCTCAAACCAGGATCAGCCCCAATTATATCATCATGGATAAAACTTTGTCTACCTAGGTATTAAAAACCTCCATGGGTGGGGATTCCACATCCTCTCTAGGTAGCCTGTTTCAGTGCTTTACTACTGTCCTGGTGGGAGAGTTGTAATATCTAACCTAAGCTTCTCTTGCTGAAATGTGAGACCACTGCTCCTTGTTCTGCCACCTGCCACCACTTAGAAGAGTATAACTCCATGCTCTTTTGAACTACCCTTCAGGTAGTTGAAAGGTGCTATTAAATCCCTGCTCAATCTTCTCTTCAGACTAAATAAACTCCTTTTTGTAGTGGGGGGACCAAGACTGGAAACAGTACTCCGGGTATGGCCTTATCAGTGCTGAGTAAAGGGAAGAATCACTTTCCTTGATCTGGCAATACTCCTACTAATGCAACCCAGTATGGCATTAGCCTTCTTGGCAACAAGGCTACACTGTTGACTCATTTTCATCTTATTGTCCACTGTAACCCCCAAGTCATTTTCTGCAGAGCTGCTGTTTAGTCAGTTGCTGGTGTGTCTCCAGCCTGTAGCAGTGCATGGGATTGTTCTGTCCTAAGTGCAGGGCTTTGCATTTGTCCTTACTGAACCTCATGAGATTTCTTTTGATCCAGTACTCCAGTTTCTCATGAGATTTCTTTTGGTCCAGTACTCCAATTTGTCAAGATCTCTCTGAATCCTAGCTATACAAGGGCCCTGCAATAACCCCAGCTAGCTCCCTCAACACTCTGGGATGGAGAGCATCTGGACCCGCTGACTTGAAGACGTCCAGCCCCTCCAGAAGCTCTCTAACCTGGTCCTCCCCAACCTGAGGTCTGGAGGTGTTCCCCTTGAGTCCATCTTGCATCACGGTGGGGAAGTCCCGGTCCCTGCACAAGAAAATGGACGTGAAGAATTGGTTAAAG
>NW_017729029.1:24111993-24117188 GCF_001723915.1 Gavialis gangeticus | reverse complement strand
CGGAAGAAGAGAGGAAAATACCACCTGCGCCCCCGTCTCCTTCAGCTTGTCTCCCAGAGCCTTGAAATCCTTCATAATGCGGTCAGGGTTGCCCCTGGCCACATCATTCATAACCACATGGACGACAACCGTGGGGTACTGGTCTGCAGGTCGGATGTAGGCCTGCAGATGCCTGCGGATGTAGGCCAATGCTTAGAGCTGGATTTCTTAAGGAGCTGCTCCATGATTTTTCCAGGGACTGAGGTGAGGCTGACTTGTCCATAGTTCCCTGGATCTTCCTTTCACCCTTTCTTAAAGATGGGCAATATATTTGCCTTTTTCCAAGCATCCAGGACCTCTCACTGTCACCATGAGGTTTCAGAGAGGATGGCCAGTGGCTCTACTATTCCATTTCCAACTCTGTCAGCACCCTCAGGTGCATCACATCCAGTCCCATGGACATATACATAGCCTGTTTCTAAGTTTTCCCTACCTTATTCTTTTGCCATTGTTGGCTGCTCACCTCCCTCCCAAACTGTGCTGCCAGGTTCAGTAGTCTGGTAGCTGAACTTGCCTGTAAAGACAGGTAAAAAAAGGCATTTTGTATTTCAGCTTTTTTGGATCATGTGTCACTAAGTTACCTCCCATATCCTGTAAGGAACCCTCACTTTCCCCAATCTTCCTCTTGTTGCTGACATACTTGTAGAAACCCTCCTTGTTACCTTTCATGTCCTTGCTAGCTGCAACTCCAGTTGCATTTTGGTGTGCATGATTTCATCCCTGCACACCAGATCAATACTCTATTTACTCCTTTTAGCAGTTTGTCCAAGTTTTCACTTCTTGTAAGCATGTTTTTTTAATATTTTAGCTCACTGAAGAGTTTCTCGCTAAGCCAAGCTGGTCTTCTGTCATACCTGATTGTCTTCCTGTACATTGGGATGGTTTGTTCCTATGCCTTTAGTAAGGTTTCTTTAAAGTACAACCAGCTCTCCTGGACTCCTTTCCCATTCAAACTGGCCTCTCAGGGGATCCTGCCCATCAGTCTGCTGAGCTAGTTGAAACCTGCTTTTCTGAAGTCCAGGGTCCTTACTCTGCTGCTCTCCTCTCTTTCTTCCTTTAATCAGTATCCTGAACCCAATCATGTCATGGTCACTGCTGCCCAAATTGCTGAATTTCTATATTCCCCATCGATTCTTCCCTTTTTGTGAGCAGCAGATCAAGAAGAGCATGGCCTCTAGCTGGCCTCTCCAACACTTGCACCAGGAAGTTGTCCCCAACACTCTCCAAAAACTTCCCAGGTTGTCTGTGCACTTCTATATTGTCATCCCAGAAGATACCATGGGGATTGAAATCCCCCAAGAAAACTAGGGCCTGTGATCTGTAAACTTTGTTAGCTGTTTGAAGAAAGCATCTTTCACCTCATCCTCCTAGTTTGGTAGTTTATTGCAGACACCCACCATGACATCACCTTTGTTGCTCTCCCCTCTGACCTTAACCTAGCAACTTTTAACAGTTCTGTCTCCAGTTTGATACTGGAGATCTGAGCAATCATAAAGCTCTTTTACATAAAGAGCAGCTCTACCTCCTCTTATCCCCTGCCTGTCATTCCTGAACAGTTTATACCCATCCAATCATGTGAACTATCCCACTTAGTCTCTATTATTCCAATCGTGTCATAATTTCATGACTGTGTGAGGACTTCCACTTCCTGCTTGTTTTCCAGGGTCCATGTATTCCTGCTAAGACACCTACAGTGACTAACTGATTGCCTTACTTTCTCAGGAGGAATGAGAAGGCCTCCCACTTTGCCCCCTCCAGGTCACCTGCTTGTGCTTCCTCCAGGTCACCTGCTTCCCCACTTACCTCAGGGCTTTGGTTTACATCCCGTAGCATACCTAATTTAAAGCCCTCTTTACTAGATGAGGGAGCCTGTCTGCAGGGATGCTCTTCCCTTTCTTAGTCAGGTAGATACCTGTCCAGTTATACAAACCAATATACTTTTGGCCTCTCTTTGCAATAAGAGCACAGTGTTGGTCTGTATTCAGATTATGTTCCACTATAATCCTGCAGTACTGCAAGTAACCATTTTTTTCCCCCAATTTGTATTTGCACATAGGCTTGTTCCTTCCTAACTGCAGAACATTTCACTTGTCCTTCAATTTCATTTGATTAATTTGGGCCAGTTCTCCAATTTATCAAGGTCAGTATGAATCCTAATTTTACAGTCTAGGTTGTCTGGAAGTCCACTAAGCTTGGTGTCATCTACAGAATTGCTAAGAGTACATTCAATTCCATCTTCCGTGACATAAATGAAGATACTAAACAGTATAAACAGTACCAGACCCAAGGCTGACTTCTGGAGAACCCAATATTGCCAACTGTCATGATTTTTGGCATTGGTTCTTAAAGTCCATGCTTCAAGGTCATGAAAAACTTAGCTCTTTCTTTCTATCTATCTATCTATCTATCTATCTATCTATCTATCTATCTATCTATCTATCTGTCTATCTAAGAGCTAAGTTTTTTCACATTCCTGAAGCATAGACTTTAAGAACATCAAAAGTCATGAGAGTTGGCAACACTGGGAACTTCTCATGCTACATCCTCACAATTAGACTTTGAGCCATTCACAAGCACATGTTCAGCATGGAGAGCCAAAATTATGTATTCACCTTATAGTATATTTTTGTACACTTATTTCCTTAGCTTACCAATGAGAATGCCATGAATCTCAATGTCAGTTTATATATATGGTGTTGAAAGAATGGGAAAATACTTAGATTAATGATTCAAATTCAATAAGACTAAGTATAGCTACTGTCTGGAGTACTCAAAGTCTCTGAGGAAGGGAATAGGTGGGTGCAAAGGTGATTTCTGTCTACTGTGGCATTTCTGCTTCTTAAACACATTGCACCAGTTGGCTAAAGTCCCAAGGGGCTCGTATAGTGGAGCAGTATTGCTGGAATAATAGATTATACTACTAGCACCTCTTGTGCTAGATGGAAGGAGGAGTATGACAGAGGAGATCATACATCAATTCCATGCCATCCGAAGATGCACTAAAAGGAGGGTCATCTGATGGCCACATAAGGTAACTTTAGTCAGACTTATGTCAGTGGAATAGTATAAAGCTGCCCTAATACAGCTAAGTATCTTGTCTAAGATGCATAGTATACTAATCTTATAATATTGAGATATTTTTAGTGGGTCTTCTTTCTTGTTTGAGTATCACCTTTCTCTCCAGAGCATTTATTCATGGTAAAGACACACCAGCAACTAAAAGATAGAACAGAAATAGAGAGCTCTGAAAATAGATCATATATCAAGAAGTTAATGGCACAATCAATTCTGGGTCTCTCCAGGAGAAGAACTAATACTTTTAAACATAAAACATTAAAACATAAAACATTTGAGAACCAACTTTTTGGCGTAAGGCACTCATCCTGAGTTGAATGAAATGACAACTCTATTCACAAAGTTTTTACAGTTAAATGCCATCATTGGCCTCTTAGGCCCCCTCTACACATACAGATAAAGGCACAGTAGGATCTAATGGATGATCCACAGTCACACTTTCTGCCATACCACACGTGCATGGCAGGAGGTGTGGTAGTGGGATTGTGCATTAGATCACATTGTGCCTTATTGCTGGTGCTAGGGGAGCCTGATCCAAAGCTGTCCTGCACTGGCAAGAAGGAAGCCGCTGCAGCTGATGTAGCTTTCAGCCATGGAGGTGCCCCATGCACTGCTGTGGCTGAGAGACCACAGATGCTGCAATCTCCCAACTGCTGGACCCCCCACATGCTCCATGGGGTGCTGTCAGGACTCGGCCCCAAAGTTCCTAGCAGCTACAAATGCTAAGAGTCCCTGTCACTGACAGGACACTTGGTCCTGGCTGTGCCACACAGGACAGGGCACTGCTGTGATCTCCCAGCCACAGGGGTGCATAGGGTACCCCACAGTAGCTGCAGTCTTTCAGCCCTTAGGGTGTGTTGTGCATCTTGATGGCTGGGTATCACAGCTGCAGTGGTGTCCCAGGCACAGAGGACTGTCTACATGTACAAATTAAAGCTACATAGGAATCACTGATAAAGTTATTACACATCATAACTGATTTGAACTTTTTAGGGTGCCATAGTTAATTTGCACATGTAACCAATCTAGATCTATTACACAATTTACCAGGTAATTGTAAAATATAATAGATATAACATGTAGAGGGAGACTTAGACTATGAAAAGATACTGTTGGGGTAGCATCACAACAAATTTTTGACACCACACAATGTGAGCATATAGATGTCCTTGCGACTTACACTGCAAATGCCCCGAAGTGTTTGCACAATAGTACCTATTACCACTTTGTCTTGCTTTATTGCAGCAAGTGTGTAAATGTGGCACATCAACTGAATGTACCATCAGAAAACAGAAGTACATCCTACATCCCTGACACATGAGAGCCCTGGGATCAAAAACCCGCTCTCTGATTCCAGGGTCCCCAGTGTCAGGGATGTCTAAAACTCATGTACACAGCCCAGATGGGTTGCACGCAGTTTTTTAGACATCCCTGGCACAGAGGTGCTGGGAATATCAGAAAACAGCATATGCAGCTGAGCTGAAAACATGGGGTCCATGTATACATTCATTAATGCACTTTATGTAATGCAAATTAAATCTAGTACCTCACAATGTGCATAAGCCTATTTTAATGCACATTTGCTAAAGAACATGTATTTTTGTGACACTTTAGTGTGCATTAAAATAGGCTAATGGTGCCTTTGTATACACCACAAAGTTGGGCTTTAAAGCAGCTTAAATGCCCTTTTGCACCGCTTTAATGGCGTTGCTGTTTGCATGCTCAGCAGTGTATTCCACTTTAAATGACTTAAGTATGTAGCAAGATAAAACACCTGGGAGGTGTTGTACTTTGCTACCTAACAAAGTGCAACAGTATGCAGGGTGCCGGAAGCCGATGTGCTCAGGGCTTGGCAGGCCCTGCATAGCTCAGGGGCTGTGGGACCCAGTGGCAGACCATGCAGGCAAGCTCCACTGAAGGAAAAAAAAAAGTGGTGAGCCTGATCTTTTTTTTTCCCTCCCTGGAGCCTGCCAGCTTGCCTGCCTGCATGAGCTGTGCAGGGGTCCCCGATGCTTTCCTTCACAGCTGTGGGGAGCTGCTGGAACCCCCATACCAGCACAGGACCTGGAGATTTGGGCAAA
>NW_017729029.1:24105192-24106993 GCF_001723915.1 Gavialis gangeticus | reverse complement strand
TTTCCTTCACAGCTGTGGGGAGCTGCTGGAACCCCCATACCAGCACAGGACACTGGAGATTTGGGCAAGGAACAAGGGCACAAAGTGGGGAAATCACCAGCTGCTGGTGCCCTACAGTTTTCCCCAATGGCTGCAGCACCTCCTGGGACTGCTAGCAGGCAGGTGCTGCTTGGGGGGCCCCCGTGCAACTCATGAAGCGCTTGGACCACCAGCAGCTTGTCTCCCCAATTCCCGACCACAGAAGAAGCAGGCAAGGATCAGGCCTCCACCCTTGTGTACACACTATGGGGGTTTAGTTTGGTTTAATTCTCCCTAAATTGAAGCAGTGTTTTTAAAAACCCACCATTTCAATTTAAGGAGAACTAAACCTAATTAAACCCCCATGGCATGTACAAGCAGCCCTACACATTAAAGCAAATGTGTGGACACACCCATGGTTTTTAAAAGTCCTGGTGTACCAGGGCAAGGCCAGCAATCAGCTGTGTGCAGGGCAGGGGAAGGGTTGGGGAGCCCAATCCCAAGCACAAGCCAAACAACTTCCCCCGCTGCTCAGACAGCCTCAGTCTCTATCTAGACCTGGGGCTGTCCTAGCTGGGACTATTTGTCAGCTTACTACACAGGGGCCCTATTCTTTACATTTGCTTTGAAAGTAAAATGTGAATATGCCAATCTTCATTGTGGGGCATGTTGCAGCACAATTGGCGTTGTGACAAGGGTAGTGCCATAAAAGGTTTGCTTATAGCCCTAGAGTGATATGTGGCTCCATGGAGGTGTGATCCCTGTGCTTTTTAGTGCTACTAAAATCCATTTCCTTAGAAAACCAACTGAATAGCATGGGGCACAGTTTACAGAAAACATCCAAACCAGGGTACAGCACAGTGCAGCATAGACTCTGAAATTTATGTATTATAAATATGTCATATAAAATATGTTCTTCTCTTAGAGCCATTACATATATCAAGATCATACATAAATCAAGAGAAAATAAGAAATTATTTTTTCTCCCTTCCTCTAAAACTTCACAAATGGCACTATACAGAGTTACACTTGTAGAATGACCCTCTCCATATCGAAAAGGATACAGGTCTTGTACCTAATATCTCACTGAAATACTTTATTTGTTTACTCAAAAAGATCTTGCAGGATTCTGACAGCCCTAAAAGGTAAAACTTATATGAGACCTTAAACCAGTGCAAATGTCAATAGCATTTCCCCTCACTTCTCTTGCACTGAGGTTTCATTTAGCTTATGGCCAAGAGTTTGTTCTGAGATACCAAATGTGCCATGTTAGGGAACACCCTACAATGTTCTCTTCTTTACTGGAGCCTGAGCATATTCATTTCAGCTGTTAGGCCATGTAATGACAAGTGTAAAAAGAACAGCTGGCTTCTCAAATTCAGCACAATAATGGGTGCATGATATAGTTAACTGCAAGGTAAATTTGAGTGAGTGCATTCATAGACTGTAAACTATTCCATGGTAACTGTCCATGTACATAATCTTACCCTAAACATAGGTACCTTACTTTCATTGAAGGAGGAAGAGGCTGACATCTCAAAGGTTTGGAAGCTCACAATTCTAAATAGAGATAAAGGTCAGTCATAATTCCTTTCTGATAAGGAGAGAGGCAACCTGGCCAGGTACATAAAATTAGTGTGTGTGACACAGAGGCATGGTTTTGCAATCCCCAGGTTGGGTATAAAGGAAGCTCTTGGAGTGTGGAAGGTATCTGGTAATCCTACACCTGAAAGTTTGCTGGTTGACAGTTTGAGCCAGTTAGGGGTTTGTTTGTTTGGTTTTT
>NW_017729029.1:24083085-24100192 GCF_001723915.1 Gavialis gangeticus | reverse complement strand
TAAGGAGAGAGGCAACCTGGCCAGGTACATAAAATTAGTGTGTGTGACACAGAGGCATGGTTTTGCAATCCCCAGGTTGGGTATAAAGGAAGCTCTTGGAGTGTGGAAGGTATCTGGTAATCCTACACCTGAAAGTTTGCTGGTTGACAGTTTGAGCCAGTTAGGGGTTTTTTGGTTTGGTTTTTCTCCTCACGTGAATGCCAGTCTTCTGTTGTTGTTTAGGGTTTTGGGGTGGGCTTTTTTTTCTTTTTTTTTTTTTGGCTTTTCTTCTGCTTTTGCCACTGCTGTCCCCAGTTGACCTGGGTCTAGGGGGAGCCCCAGAACTGCTCCTGTCCCACTGCAGACACAGGGAGCGACTAGACTAGCAATTAGTATGACTGAATAAACTCCAGTGCAGATTGCATTGAAGTAAACTAACCTTCTACACATGCATTTAATCTCACTAATTTTCTCCTCTGTCAAATAGTACTTGTGTCTGACTATTGTACAGTAGAGTAAATTATTCTACTCTGGCCTAATAGCTGTGTACCTGGAGCTAGTGATGCTTTACTGCAAAGCAAATTACTTTGTTACACAGTAAAATGCATGTGTAGACATGCCCAGGATAAAGAAATCTGCATACTACCACTGCTGCTGATCCCAGCAGTCTGGAACCCTGAGCAGATCTTCCCCAGCAGATGCTTCTCTAATTGGAGCTGGGCAGAAGCAACTCTGGTTCTCCCCCAACACCTGGGTCAGCTACAGATAATGGCAGCAGCTGGTGATTTCCCCCCTTTGTGCCCCTGCTCCTTTCCCAAATCCCCAGTGTCCCTTGCTGGTCTGGGGGCTCCAGCAGCACTTTGTAGGGGAGGCACACACACCCTTTAGGAAATGTTGAATCCACCTGTGCTGGGAAGAAAGGTTGAAGGAACTGGATTTGTTTAATCTGAAAAAGAGAAGACTAAGGTGAGACAGTGTAACAGACCTCCAATATGTAAAAGGTTGTTTTGAATGGAGCACTGAATCCAGTTCTGGGCGCCACACTTCAGGAGGGATGTGGACAGCATTGAGAGGGTCCAGAGGAGGGCCACTCTCATGGTCAGGGGACAGCAGGGTAGGCCCTATGAGAAGAGACTATGGGACCTGAACCTGTTCAGCCTACACAAAAGAAGGCTGAGAGGGGGTCTGGTGGTCACCTACAAACTGGCCAAGGGGGATCAGCAGGCAATGGGAGAGTCCCTGTTCCCCCGAGCACTACCAGGAGTTGTAAGGAATAATGGCCATAAGCTGACTGAGAGTAGGTTCAGGCTTGGTATTAGCAGGTAGTACTTCATAGTCAGGGCGTCTAGGAGCTGGAACCAACTTCCAAGGGAGGTGGTGCTCGCCCCTACCCTGGGGATCTTCAAAAGGAGGCTAGACAGTCACCTAGCCGAGGTCGTTTGACCCCAGCATTCTTTCCTGCCCATGGCAGGGGGTCGGACTTGATGATTTGCTTAGGTCCCTTCCGACCTGACTAACTATGAAACTATGAATAGAACAGTGAATGGTTTTCTCTGCAGCTACTGAGTGATAAAAGTGAAGAAATCAGAGTACTTTTCATTAAAGAAGATTTAGGCCAGGTATTAGGAAAAACTTTGTTAGGATGATGAAACATTGGAACTTGATGTTGTAAGATATTTAAATTTTTTTTCACAATGGGTTAGAAAAACATCTTCTGGTGATGTTATAAATATGCTTGATCTTGTCTCAGTGCAGGAGGGTTGATTGGATGACCATCTTGGGGTTCCTTTTGAGCCCTATATATATATCTATAGTTCTTTACAGGAAATTAGTTTTTAAAAACTTGCGCCACTAGTACCTGAATTTGCTGTTACCAGTATTGTGTTACAGGTAGCGTTACCTAGAGTGCAGAGGAATTGGGAATGTTGTTTTTCTGGTCTTAAAATCTTGCATTCAATTCATTAAAAAATGATAAATGTAAAAGAAGGAGATAAAAATATGCATTAAAAGAGAACAGTGAGAGAAGATATAATTATGTGAGCGAAAGTATGAAATAATAATGAGGCAGTGAGATCCCAGTAACGGGCGTGGGGAGGGAGAAGAGGGGTGGGAATTGCGAAAAGAAACCATAGAGCTCTGCCAGGAACAAACATACTCACTTCTGATGCAACTCGAGAACTTTGATCTCTGGGAAGTAGCTAAAAATCTTGGCTATAATTATTGTGGGAGCCAAAATATGAAATAATAATGAGACAGTTCCTTATGACTGAGAGAATTAGAGAGGGTAATAATGTACAAGGCTACTGTCTGCCTGCCAGAGGCAGTCAGACAAGAATTGGGAAAGGAGTTTTTAATTTTTGTTTTATTCCTTGACTGGATTCATGAACACAACTGAAGTGCAATTCCTTCTCTCTGCTATATAGTTTCTAAGTCACCTAATGTACAAGTGGGCCAGCTAATGAAGGACAAAAATGGAAATCTCAGCTGACTCATCCCAACAAACTAGGCTACATTTTTAAATAAAACGCAGTCTGACTTTTATGTTTCTATCATACATGTGGCAGCACATACACGTTATCACATGTAAAGCTTCTATCCAAAGGTTGGAAATACACACAAACTCAAGCAAATCATTGCAAATCTGGACACAGTTCAAACAGTCTGTGAACGATATTGAATGCTTATGCAGTTTAATGCATAGTGCACCCAACCATAGCAGTTCAACCAATTCTTTTACTCCTCCTAATGTCTTAGGAATTATAGTCCTTTCTGTACAATAAATCCAAATTTCCTTCTTCCTCCCACCTCTATATTGTGTCTACTCATGCTTCTAGTCTGCTCATGCTTCATTAAAGTCAACTCTGGTAATTTCTGGTTTATTCCTGGGCAGTTTGAATTCTAAAATAGGATTGGAGTATAAAATAAAAATAACTGTTCTGTATTATAATAAATGGTAGGGTACCCTGGCCCCTTTTTAATATGGAAAATCTTTTCTATCATCAATAAGATCAGAAAACAACAATGCATAAAACAGAAATATATTTTGAATTATTTTATCTTTTTTACAATATAGAATTGAGGTAGGGAAGGACACATTTTCTTCAGATTTTTTTTTTTGCTTGAGGGAGAAATGTAGGTTTTGTTGGTTTTTTTTTTTTTTTTTTTTTTTTTTTTTTTTTTTTTCGGTAGGAACTTCTGGATTTCACAGCCAGTTAGGAAAGACCTTGTTTTACCAGGAATGTGCCGTATTCCATATGTATTCTGGGATTCTGACCAATCTGATTTATATAACTAGAGATGTTTGAGTCTAACCCATGAGGGGTGACTAGATTTAGAATCTGTTAAAGACGAATCAGAATTGAACGAGTTTCTAGGTAGGGGCTCATAACAAACATTTGCATAATTTGAGCTTTAATTCTCTGCTTCTACTGTCAGAAGTGTTCTGTGGCAATATTTGTGGAAGGAGACCAGTCCTCATTCTTCAGAACAGGGCTGATTTTCTGTTCTATTTCCAAATTGCCTAGTGGGGTCTATTAGAAAGAATGAATACTATCTTGAATACTTATATTTTATTCAAGAGCTTAAACACCCAGATTTTTTGGAATGATATGGACCAAAAGACAAGAGCAAACAGAAAGAGAGTTAAATGTAGCAGGAATTAAATAAGAAACAAAGACTGAGGCACAGGGGGCAAATGTGTAGTAAATTAATAATAAAATTCTGGTGAGTGTCTAGGGCACATTTCTAGGGCAGGACAAAGGAGATAATTTCTACCGTGATGTTTTTGCCTGAAGGTCACAGAGGGTACTATTTCATTTTTTTTTCTTTCCCTTCCTGTTTTCTTCTTAATTGTTGCTACACGTTTTTTTCTTTCCCTTCCTGTTTTCTTCTTAATTGTTGCTACACGTTTACAGATTGCTTAGCTAAAACACTTTTATATTACTAGGGACATTAGGTTCATAAAAAGCAGTTTCATGTCTTTAAAAAAGTAGTTTAAGGCTCCATACACACATTCAAATAATCTGGAGTAATTCTCCTGGTAGACAAGCTTATCCAGAGGTACCTGAACAGTCATTTGAATTTTGAGCCCCTGAGGAGCAGACAGCTTTCAATGCTGATGTTGTGCAGCTTGTGCACACATCTCAGCATGCTCTCCAGACTCCCTCAGTCTATCCAGGGACAAAATGGTAGCATACAGGGCAGCCCTGATGGGCTGACCTAGACTGCCTGCATCTCCCTGAAGCAAAATGTGAGGATTGTGAAAGACGTATGTTCCCTACTCAGCTGGAGCAGCACAGTCCAGCAAGTGACACACTGTGTCCCTGGAGGGGGAGCAGGCAGGGGGAGGAGGAAAGCATCCTGGAATTCTGGAGGAATGTGCTGTGGCTTCCTTCAGATGTACAGACATTCGCTCTCCCAGGACATACTCTCTTTGGAGTGATTTAACCTGGTTGTTACTGGGTTATTTTTCTCCTGGTGTGGCCATTTTAGCTACGGAAGAAAAATCTTGAGCATTTGTATACTTGTGGGTTTTCCTGGGAGGATAGTGACTCTGTCAGGAGAAGATGAATGTCTGGAAGTCGCCTATGACTTTAACAGCACTGTTCTTATGACTATATGAATATGTTATGTGGCCCACATTAAGGCTTATACATTTCCTTTTTGCATGGTTTAAAATTAAAGAAAATCTTATTTTTTTATGTTTAAAATGAGCATTTTAATACAATGATTTCCTAGTTAACAATATCTAGCCTGATTCCATTTTTTTGTAGATAGAAGTACACTCAGTGAATTTATTTTTTCTGCAACAGGGACTGCATTTAATTAAGGACTCTGTTCCCCTACATCTGCTTGTGCACAGATGCATGTAATTCAAATTCTGCGTATACATTAAAAAATACTATACATCTTGAGCATCATAGCCACAGTCCATAGCATAGTTTGCAGAAAATATCATGCCATAATAGTAACACGCTTTTTAAGGCATACAGATTGTTATTGTTTGTCATTTTCTATAGCAAGACAACTTTCTGCCTTTGTTACATGGGAAACTTTAAAGTAATCTGATAGACCATTACCTTCAAAAGGTTGGCTATAATTAGAATGGACATACCTAGGAAATAAGAGTGAAAACATTAAAAGTAAGATAAGTGGCTTATTTTTTACCGCTTTGATGAAAGCCCCTGTGGTTAGACTGGCTGAGATGTCAAATGTATGTTAATTTTGTTTATGAGAGTTTGCTGACTTGCTCCCTGTGAAGTCGAAGTGCAGTCTTGAAAGACAGAAACCGATTGCTTGATAATCTGAAAGTATCAATCAAAGTTGTATTAAATACAGCAGGCAGTTGAAGGCTATCTGTACTGCAGTTAGGATTCCTGTAGACAGTGGGCCAATCCTTAGATAAAAAAATTACCAAAAAAATTCCAGCATGTGCTATATTAGACAGATAACCTTTTTCTCCTTGTGAAATGAAGCCCAAAATAAATTCTATCAGATAAGAGCAGAACCACCTTTCCCTGTGTCAATCAAGCCTTTTCTATTGATAATCTGAACAAAGTAAGGGTGAGAACACACAATCTGTTTTGCCTTATTAAGATGAAGAGACTCTGTCAGTGTTTGATAACATTTTAGATGCAGATGCTGTTACAAGAGCAAAATGCATATCAAATGTGTCTGCAAGGGGACCTCTTTATCAGGATAAAAGCCTGATGAAAAATGCCACTTATCCTTTATTTTCCAGGAGATGGGTCTAAAACAACCTAAGTCAAGAATATAAATCTATATTTAATGGAGATATTTTGTTTAAAGTGTTACATAGGAAGCAGAGGGCTAGCTACTTATCTCCTTAATATGTGAAAAAAGTAGATCCAGGTATAGCATAAATTTTTAATAATTCATCATTTACCAAGGGATGCCACAATGTTAAAATAAAATTCTTATAACCTTTTGCTCCACTTGGAGAGCTCCTTTTTTGTTTCACTGGGAAGTCTCATTGTGTGTGTTTCTATTGACCATGAGAGAGGTTAGTGAAAATCTGGCCTTTATTTACCTGCATTATTTTTCATCCCATTGCTAAGTGACTTATGACAACAGATACTTTTTTAATGTTGATTATGATACTGTGTAGTTACAGTTTGTTTCTTGGTAAAATTATATTGATATAAGAACTCAATATACGGCATGCAAAAAGTAAATATAACTATGTCTAATTTTGAACACTGTACACAATTAAAGTGATCCTTTTTTGCCACATCAAAATGCCTTATTTTCTTTAAATAACCTGTTTTTAATGTCCATTTTCCTGAATGATGAGACTGATATCAGCATCAGTGTTCAACTCTAAAGCACTTGAGAGAGCAAGTATATATATTAAAACTATTTTAAATGCCAATAACACACGTTTTCAAGGAAAAAGTAAACTAATTAATGTATGCAATTTTTGCCTTATGACTCAGATTCACGGTGCTATTTATGATTTTGTTCAAATGCAGAATTGTATCTCAGGCAAAGTTCTTTCAGATTGATGGGTAGAGGTGATATCTTTTATTAGACCAACTAAATAGTAGCAAAAATTTTTTTTCTTTGCTATCTTTCAGACCTAAACACCCTTCCTCAGGCAAAGGAGAATTCAAAGCTTGTAAAAGGTCTCCAGGTAGAAATGAAACTTCATCTTGCTGGGGGGAGTTAAAAGATGGTGGGGTTTCCATGGATATAATAGTCCATTTTAAAAACAGTTGCTCTGTGAGTATGCCAGGTAGGCACAGACAATAGGCTGAAGCAGGTTTGTTACCTTATGGTATTTGATTGCAGGAAGGGTGTTGAATTTTGCCTCTCTCTTGTTCAGCTTTGAAGTTTTCATTTTAAAACGGCTTATTACATTACCTTCTACGTTTCAGGGATATTGGTTTTAGCCATGTTGGTCTAAAAATATAGGCAGATAAAACTCATGGGGTAGAGGCAATACCTTTTATTAAGCTAACTAAATAGTAACAAAAAAAAAGAATAGCAAAAAAATTTCAGATTGATATAGTATTTGAGAGAATACAGGCATACAAGCTAGTATCTGCATGGTTCCAACAAGATGATAATAGTTTCCTTTTTAGGTTATTTCGTATATTTGTATTTCACCCACTTTTGCCCACTCCCATTGCTGTTGGACACCACAGATGGCACAGTGGGAAAGAAATACCTTCCAGAGAGTTCCATGTCATGGTTCAAATAGCTGTTGTTGGTGTTAGGGTTCTGCAAACCATACAAAGCCCAGTAAGCTACAATAATTAAATAATGAAGGCAAATGTCTCTTATTGTTTCAAACAATAATACAGTGCATATGTTTTAAAAATTTAGATTAATCATTTTAATAAAAGATTATGATAATAAATTATCAATAGGACTTAAATTTTCAACAAGAGAAGGAGTTTTATATGCATATCTTTTATTGGCAATTTTAGGCTGTTCATTCCAATTTCTGTATATTATTAGCACACACATGGCAGGCTGTTATAAGCTGTTTTAAAATACAGAAGACTTGCTGTTTAAACAAACCATGGCTTATACTCATAGTATGATATTTTTCCTTATGTTTGTTGTATGAGCATATTATACACAGTACATTGTAATGATCACACTCCCTAAGTAATGTTAAAGCGGTGTCCCTTCAGTGACATATTTCTGTATGACTGTTTCTGTCAATATAATTCAGCTGCTTTGCTCTTTGCCCCAAGCTTAAGATAAGAGTCCCAGTGCATTCATTCTTTTGTCCAAGCATTTAATTAATCATTGGAAGCTTTACAAAGAAAAAGAACAAGAATTGAGAAGAATAAGTATGTAAAAGATCAAAACATGGAGCTGCACTGTTTGAAAACAAACAAACAAAAATGGCAAGTTCTCCAGTACCAGCCCAGCAATGCAGCTAAACATGCATGAATAGTATTGTGGAAATGATTATCTCAAGCAAAACAGGCAGTGTGATCACTTTCTTGTTTGCAAAGTTCACAGATGTCAAATGCACATTTTTGTTTTCTCTGATAGTACCTAACCTTTGCAAGAAATGTCATTTGCTTTTCCAAAGTAATCAACATTGAACTCAATCAATGAAGCACTGGTCAGTTTCTTTGGCACCACATCATTACAAGATAAAGTTCATGACATGTAAGAGGGATCAGTATTAGTGGCTCTGGAGTATTATATGTATATTGTTAATTTGCAACTTAGAACAAAAAAAAAAAACATTTGTGGGGGATGGAAAGGAATCTGATACAAAATACCTGTTTCCAAGACTGTTTTTGCATTCACCAAGGATACCCAAGCACTGATAATTCAGCAACAGCAGTAGCACCCGTAGAGCTCCCCTCCACATAAACTCACGGATGGTTAGTAAGCAAAAGTTGCCAGGTCTTACAGGGAACATAGATGGGAAATGGAAAATCTGCTACCTGGCTCTTCTTAACCTTTGAAATTTCCTGATGACTTAGCTTAATTGAAGCCTCCTTTTTCATTAGGTCTAATTTTATGGCTCTGGTAGATGGTCAAGGGTTCAGTATCCCAGCTCTATTATAATGAAGTCCTTTAATCCTTTTTTCAGTGTGGTTCGTAGGAGATCATATGTCGCTGCAGCTACCCACACATTTTGAAAACATCATTGTCGTTTACACATGGTAGGGCTGGACTGTTCTCTGTTAATCCATTTTTATCACATTACTAATTTGTTAATGATTGCTGCAAAACCTCAGAATTTTTATTTTCTGTTCTTAAACTCTCTTGCTAATTCCTTTACAAAACAAGGACTATAAGGAATACAAGAAGTTATTTAACATGCAACAAAATAGCCCAGAAAGTGGGAGTTATGAAAATCAAGCTATTTTAATCTTTTATTTTATTGTGCTGGTTTAAGAAGAAAGACTATCAAATAGATTTTGTAGAAGGGGATTTCTGCTGAGATCCCCCCTATGAAGTTGGCTGCATTGCTGTAATCCCAGCATTCTCTTTGCAACAGAATTGTCACAGGCCACCTGGGCACTGTGAATGTATCAATTTAGTTGCAGGCTGACTGAGTGCTGCAACTGTATCAGCCACTGGGCTGTTTGGTTCAGGATTGAGGAGGTGGAGTTGGGAGTGAAGCAGAGACAAGTTTCACTTATAACAGTTAAAATGAATTTTACTTATAACAGCAAAATAAAAATATATTTAAGCAGCAAAAAATGTAGTTTGCACATATAACAGTTAATAAAAAGGTTAAGCTAATAAACAGACACTATAACAATAACAGTTAAAAATTGGCAATAATAATAAAAACAGACAGACAAATTGACAAAAAGTTCCCACTTGGTTAGCAACTTACCAGTAGTCCCTCAGTGTCAGGTACATGTCAAGTTGATCCAGCGAAGTCATGTGTCCCTGATCTATGCTGTCGGAGGGAGTACCAGGCAAGGTCCCTCAGTCAGGATCTGGTCCTCGCTCACACGGGGAGTAAGGAATCCAGGGGCTTGGGACAGCAATGACCATTCTGTTCCGTCCTTCCTACTGGTCACCTAACGTGCATGTTCCTTTATATCCTGTCTTATGCTAATTTGTTGGCTTTAGAGCCATTCACAATCTTACCCTACAGCTGTTACCCTATGGGGTTAAAAGGTATTAAAAATTATTATAATAGGTTATTGCCTAAGCTTTGGTTTACCCAATAAGCAAATCACACCACATCACTTTGGGGTCTGAGATGAGCATTTTTCCCACCCAAGTCCAACCTACTTCAAAAAATTTTAAGATGTGGTAATTATACCTTGTGGTTAGGTTTGTCAATCTTACTGACCTTTAAGCAAAAATTTATTAAATAAGCTAAGTCTGCAGTTTTATTTTTTAGTTCTGCTTTTTGAAACTTATGTCAGTTTTTTGTTTGATACAAACAGTTAAATATAATATTATGGTTATACTCCAGACAGGATGCATCTGCAGGAAACAGTTTCATAAGCTTTATTTTAGCCAATATTTATTAGGTGTCTTTATCAGATACTCTCAAAAAGCAGAATTCTTTTTTGCTATAAGTTGCTAATTAACTCTTTTGGTTCTGGCCATCACACAGAATTAGACTTACTTTATTGAAAATTTTAAGTATGAACCCCAGTTGGGGTTTGGGGCCAGGGACGGGGCTTAAACACCCCTTCCCCCATTCAAACTTATTTCTGGCTGCAACAGTGGACTACAAATCCCAGAGGTACCTGGAAACAGGAAGAGGAAGTGATGAGCAACCCTGCAGAGTCCTACTGCTGTAATTCTGGACTGCAAATCCCAGAGACCTCAGGTATAGCAGGAAGAAGTGAACACACAGCCAGAGCACCATGCTCTAGTGCTTTTTGGCTTCTGGCCTGAGCAGGCATGAGGCTGCATTTCCTGAATCAAAGGTAAATGTCTGTTCACTTCTGTTTCAATTTAATCTGTGCATCTTAAACTAATCTGCAAAGACTGAATCGATTCAGCCTTGAGCTTTTTGACTATCTGTACCTAGCCAAGAAGGGCAAAGTTCCAAGACATTCCCATTGTTTAGAAATTACTATTATTATAGGTGTTCAAGGCAGGAATTTTAGAAATGGTCAGTTTACAGATGCTTACTACATGGGAATGTTATCACTGGCTTCAGTGGGTGCATCCAGGTGACCACACGTGCAGTTTGTAGCACTGCTGATCCATCTACAGTGCTGCAAACCACACATGCAGGCATTCGCTGTGCTGCTAACTTGCAGCATGGTGGCAGGGGTGGGGGAGGGGTTGGGTTTCCACAAGGAGATTCTGGTGGCAGAAAACAGTAGGGCAGTGCACATAGTGGCAGTGTGCACTGTCCAAAACCAGAGCCTGGCCAGCCAGAGCCGTACTCTAGCTGCCGGCCAGGCTCTGCATGCCTGGATCACTGCTGCTGGAGTTTCAAGAGGCCCTCAAGCTAGATGCTGGCCCCAGCCTCTCCTTATCCACCTGGGACAAATTGCTGTGCACCAGAGTGTGTGTGCAAGAGCATTTTCCAGCAAAAAGTAGCAGGGGCACAACTATGTGCTGCTGCTGTTTGTGCTCAGGAAAATGCATGTGCATGCCCATAGGGACGCTCCTAGTAGAGCAGTTGGGTCAATGCTAGAAGGGGGTTAATTTTTAATACACTTACACCAAAAGCTTTCAATAGATTCCTCTTGTAAAGTTTGGAAATAATGATTAACCTTACTTGTATTGCTTCTGTTTTAGTAGTGATTCATGTTGAAGGAGTTTCATATGAAATATTCAAAGTAATTTTAAGCCCTATCAACTGGACTGTATACTGAGCTTCTATAAATGAATAAAGTTACTCTACTAAACACCAGACCCATTTTGACATTGTCATAGTACACAACTGTGTCTAGAGAAAGCAGAATTACGTTGAAAGAATTGTAGCTGAAATCCAAAATTTGAAAAAGGTGTCACTTTTAACGTTTGATTTATCATACAAATATGTATTTTTTCAGTTTACCTTTTTACAGTCTTTATTGTAAGCAGCTTAAATAATTTTTAGATCTTAAAAGTCTAAAAATAATGTAGTGTGTATACTTTGATGGATTTGAAGTCAAGGTTACTACTAGTTAATGTAATACTAATTCCATTTATTTATATTAAAACATCTCTTTTGCTGACGAACTTAAATGCAGTCATAATTAGGTATAGGACAGGAATTGTTGTAAGAAATTAAGGTTAAACAGGACCTTCCTAACTTGATAAGATTGGATTAATTATATGAGTCCGTTGGAGAGGAAGAAAAGGGAGCCTTAACATAGAGCATTATATTTTGATTGCCATTTCCATAACATTCATAGACATAGTTAGGAATTCTGCATATAAAATGATGATAAAATACATCCATGCGTTCCACTTGAACATTGGCAGATTTTAAAAAAAAATTGAGATAGTATAGATGGGATTCACTGGAACTAACATCTGCCCCTCTGAGAATAAGAGAAGGACAGAATCCACTGTACATATAAACCAATACAGAGTTGGAGATTTCAGCTAAAATTTAAGTAAAATTTAAGTTAATACAAAATCTAAATTGAAAGTATGGCCTGAGTGAACAACAAAATCAGGAAACTACATATAACAGGCTTTACCTTCCCCCAGTTATAGATGTTTTGGAAGATATGTCAGCAATATCTATATTTCATGGTGATGTGCACTTCAGAACTTCTTCTTTTCATGGCCTTGTCATAAATTAGATGTTTTTTTCTGGAACTGTGCACAAGTAATGGCTTTTCCATTTTTGCATCAAGTTCTTCCTTTGCACAGGTCTCAACAAAGAGTTGGCAAACAAGCTGATGCTCCATAGAAATATAAGGTTATCTGTTCCAGGCAACATAAAGGCCAAGCAGCATAAAGGGTCTGTAAAGAACTTGGAACAAAAAATGGAATAAGTCCTTCTCTGCTGTCTTTAACAGACAGAGTTAAGGCATTCCCAGGCCAGCACTGACCTACTCACACTGTTATATGTTGTATGTACATCTTTATCAAGCAGTCTTTAGGCCCCCTTTACATGTGCAGGTGAAGGTGTGATGGGAGCTAATATGCAATTCATACAATCATGCATTAGATCCCATTGTACCTTATTGCTGGTGCAGGGTGAGCCCAATCCTGGAATCCCTCTGCACTGGCAAGAAGCAAGCTTCCATGACTGGGAGCCCCATGCACCCCACTTGAGTCGCTCCAGGCTGTGGGGGTGAGGATCACTGATGTAGCAATCTCCCCAACTCAGGGATGTACAAAACACTGAGGGTTAGAGGATCACTGCAGAGCAATCCCCCTGCCCTGGGAGTGTGGGGAAACTTGTGTGGCTGGAGGATTGCTTCAGGGGTGATTCCTTTACCCCAGGGGTGTAAGAAACTTCTAGGTCCAAAGGATCTTCAATCCTTCAGCCTCAGGGGTTTCCTGACACCCCTGGGGCAGAGGTATTCCTCTGCATTGATCCTCTGGTGCTGGGGGTTTCCCCACACCCCTGGGGTGGGAGATCACCCCTGTGATGATTCTGTGGCCCTGGGGATTTTCTCTACCTCAGAGTCCTAGGGATCATAGTAGCCATGATTCCCAGAGTCTAAAGGTTTCACGGACCCCCAAACCATGGGGATCATGGCTGCCTTGATCTTTAGGGCTTGGGAGTTCCCGAAACCTTCAGATTCCGAGGATTGTGGCTGTCACATTCCCTATGCCTTGTGGAGTTTTATGCTGATCATGGTGCACCAACTGATGCGGCTCCCAGCTTCAGGGGAGACCCTGCTACATGTGCAAATTAAAGTGGGTAGTAACCATCTATAAAGTTAGTACACATTTTTGAGGTCTAACTCTATAGCTAGTAGGAGCTTTTTATGGTGTGATAAGTGATTTGCATGTCTGGCTGGTCTCCAGGTAATTACACATTACCTATAATGTGGAGAGGAGGCCTTAGACATGACATCTAGTCAGACTGAGAAAGGGAATTTTGCAGTGGTATGTCTCAGTGTTATGAGACCTTATTATTATCTCCTTAGTCCTATGAAATGGATAAGATGATAGATCAACTTCAGCTTCTAGGATAGTCTAGTAATTATTTTCCACTAATATACAGACTGTGGCGGGTGCGGAGATCCCACCTCAGGAACACAGCTGGGTATTCGTATCCCTCCGCTGTTTCCACCACGTGAGGCGGGCCAGTAGGGGGTGCTCCTGCATTGAGCCACCCACCTCCCTGCGCCCGACCACCTTCCAGGCTCCGAATGCCTCCCTAGGGGCGCCTTATGTCCGGCCGACCCCTCTCCCGGAGCACACTCGCTAGTCTGGGGGTAACGTGCCGCCACCACCCCAAGAATGGACTGTCTCACGGCCCTGTGTCCTTGGGGTAACACAGGCCTAAAGTCCCACGGGTACTCAACCCAGTACAGGCACTTGGGGTACTTCCCCAAGTCCGGGGGCAAAAAGGTATAGTCTCCCTTAGTCCACAGACCTAAGGGGTCTCTTAGGCATAATTTAGACCCACCCCTCAATAAGTCTCCCACACCAGTCAAAAAGGAGAACTTTATTGATTACAGGGGGTAGGGTAAACTAGGGTACAGGATAGAGCAATATCTAGAAATCCTAAAGAGCAAACAGTCTGGCTGTGGTAGCCTTTTGATTACGCATCTGTGATACTTCCAGCTAAATATCTAATCAGATTGAGTAGCTTACTCACAAGCATCTTCCAAAGGCAGGTGAAGTTTCCCTTTGGAGGCAGGCGGTTCCTAGCTCGTGAGTTTGGGGGGAGAGAGCCAGTTTCAGATGTTAAGGCTTCTCTGTCCCCTGCCTGGCTGCTGTGTCACCTCATGGCCGGAGAGGAGAGACCGCCTCCTTCCCCGTCCTAACTTATATAGCCCCTGTGACCTCATTCACCTGGGCCAGCGGAGGTCAGCCCCAGTTGGCTGTCAGCCAACCAATCTGAAATGCATCACCTGTTACCGGGCAGATCCCAGCTCCCCAGGTAGAAACCCCTTACCCAGGTAAGTGATGCAAGTCACGTAAGCAGAGGGAGCAGGTTTCCCCCTCCCTCAGGAATGCAGCCAGCTCCAGTTCCCTAAAGAGACAGGCTGAGGGTGTGGTCCCCTGTGTGCTGGGCCCACCCTAATTGAATGGTCACAGCACAGAGATTTAAATCACAGTGTCACAGGGCAGAGATTTTTGGGGAGAAACCAAGGTGGCTTTCTGCCACACAGACCAACAAATAAATAAGTAGTTGGTGTGTTTATGGTATAGTCACTTAACTTTTAAAAAGTTTATTCCTGATAATTTGGTAATGGAACCTCACTGGAGTAATTGAGCTGACCTCACTGCAGTAATTGAGCACCTATACACATGCCCAATGTGTGCTCCAATGTGTTCTAATTAAAATGTGTTGGAGCAGATGCATTGAGTCTGCTGGAGCATGATACTATACTCCAGCAGCTTTGGTGTCATGTGTATTCAGTGTCCCCAAGCTTCAAAATGGTGGCTGGGGGGCTTTAACTAAAGCTTATTGAACAAACTTTAGTTAAAGCATCCCTGCTGCCTTTTTGAGGTATAGGGTGCTGAATACATGTGACACTGCAGGCGCTTTAATTAGAGTGTTTCTTGAGAGCCACTCTAAAAAAGCACTTCCCCCCACCGCAGAGCATGTTTAAAGATGCCCCTAGTGGTTAAATCCTATACTTTAGTTCAGCTAGGTCACTGAATCAGAGATACAATATACAATGATTTTACTACCTGACAGGAAGATTCCCAACTCTCCTAATTTAATGCTCTTGATCAGAACATTACATGCTGAATCAAAAGAGATCTGTAAGAAATACAGCATCTCACTGAATGCTCTTTAGCTTATTTGAGTAATGGAAAACCTTATGCTTATCTTTAATCTTAAGGCAAAAGAGAGTTCCTAAGATATTTCTGATTACTATATCTGCTATTTAGTCTTAAATTGCACATCATGATAATGCTGATTCTAATTTATATGCTTATACCCAACGTTCCTTCCCACAAATTCTAATAAAAAGGACTGTTGCAGCTAGACAGTGGAGGATAGGGCCTTATTGGATATACCTCCTTGTGGTGATTGGAATCTGCTTTCAGATAAGGGGATTGGGTAAAACTTAACTTAATATGAAATTTTGGAAAATTGGAACAAGCCCTGCCTGGAACTTAGGTACCTACTGTCATAGGACTTAAGGGGCATATCTACATGAGATGTTTACTGCTGAGTAGGCTAATTAGCTCGACACTAAAACATCTCAGTCTACATGTGTGGAGCTATTAGATTGGAGTACACTAATTAAATGCACCATAGGTTAGTACTACCACATACAAGTACTGTCCTACCGTGGAGTTATTTGCTCCACTGTAATGCACCTGTAAGACACTGACGGTCTGGCTGGGGCATGAGGATGCTATAGTATAGGGCTGTCTGCCAGCTAGCCCCGCACTGTAGCACCCTCATGCCCTAACCAGCCCTTCTGCAGCATATTGAGGTGGGTTGGAGCAGCCCCGAGGTAACAGGCTGACCCCCCCGGAGCCACCTGACTGTGGAGCTGTACTGGCCCGGCTCCATGTGCTGCAGTCCAGGATGCATGTGTAAATGTTGCATCTGATGGCAATAAACTGTGGCATGAACTGTGCCAGAGTTTATTGCATTGCATTAATACTCACATGTAGACATGCTCAAGGAGTCCTAATATTAAACAGTGTTCTGATTAGCTGGATGTATTAAATATATATGGTCCCTGTAGTTCTTTCCATTATATTGGTGCTGTATATACTTAGTTTAGCTTAGTCTGGAACAGAATAGCTGCCATATCAAATAGAATTAGGAGTAAAACAAACCTTTTAATACATATCTGCTGTCCATATTTCTACAGATATTCCTATAAGTGATGATGAGACTATGTATTTGACCTTTATATGCAGAAAAAGTATGGAATAATATCCAGAGGTGGCCATCACTCACACTCCTAACTTCCTTGTGTTCTCTGCCATATATTATCTGTCATCTTTTAATAAAGATTAATCTAAGGAGTTCAAATATAGCTGAGATATATATTCTCAGTTTTGGTTTTATCTATTGGCTTCTAAAATACACATGATGGATAGATACTATATATGCATTTATAATATGTACACCATGGCAGCTAGATAAATGTGTCTTTGTCTTTGTCTTCTTTGTGAAGCACACCCACTGTTATGCTGCTTGCATATGTAATGTTACAATAAAAATCAGTGTGGGGCTTTTTAGCCTAAGAAAACCTTAGCTATGCTTGGAATTTGTAGCCTGCATTTAAAAACAAAGATTCAACTCACAACTTCTCTTTCTTCACCCTTAAACATGCATAAACAAGAAATATTTCAGAAAAAAATCTTATATTATTCTATCATTGTGACATCAAACAGATTAACTTTGTGAATGTGTGTGCTCATTTTTAAAGTGCATAACTGAAAGGTGTTCAACTTCTTTTTAGCTATACTTCCAATAACCTTTCCTGTTTCCTTATCTAATACAAAAGGGTAAGGGAGGCTATCTTAAGGTTTTGTGGGGGGTTGTCATGCTATTTGTATTGTCTTCATTACTGGCCTTTTTTGGATACCTACCTAGGTTCTGATT
>NW_017729029.1:24075944-24078085 GCF_001723915.1 Gavialis gangeticus | reverse complement strand
TTTTTTTTTTTTTTTTTTTTTTTTTTTTTTTTTTAGAGGCACACAGCCTTCCCTCATGACTATGTGACTTGCATATGCTTTACACTTCTAAAAATTAGTCTCTGTGTGTCATGGCAGAACTTCATAACAGAACTTCAAGTTTTCTTCTTGACTCAAACACTTTGTTCTTCTATGCATTTAGCATTTTACTTTTCCTCCTGTACAGGGAATATAGACACCCTAAGACAGTGGTGCTCAAACTTTTTCCCCTGCAGGCCAGATCTGCAGCACGTGGTCTGACCGCAAGCTAGATGGTTGTTCTGATCCAGGACCAGCATGGCAGCCACCATCCAGTCATGCAGAAGGGGGCAGGAGTTGGTCCAGCCCAAGCCTAACCCCACAGGGGTGGGAGGGAACTTTATCCAGCCCTATAGGGAGGAAGGGGCCCTGACCCAGCCCTGTTGGAGAAAAGAGGATGTGGTCTGGCCCTGTGGGGGAAGGGTCACCCCAGCTGGAAAAGAGGGCTTGGGGGCATGGCCCAGTCCCAGTGGGAATGGGGGGCTTGGCCCAGCCCCAACCTTGCCCTGCAGGGGGAAGGACAAACAGTCTGGCTCCCCCCAGGTGTGCAGGGCTTGGGTCTTAGGAATTTGGTGGAGGGGAGGGTGCCCATATTAATGGCTGTCACTCCCCACTGCCAAATTTCTGGACCCATGAGGAGCCCTGTGGATTTGAGCACCGCTGCCCCAGGAGATGTGATAGGAGCATCACTAGAGGATCCAGTGGACTTGAAGGTTTTCTCAGTTAGTCGGTTACATCAGCTTTATGGGTGCTTTGCAGAACCAGCATCATGCAAAGTGGTGTGTACGGTTCAAGACAAAATAATTATGCATTCCCTTATGATATTAGGGAATATAAAGACAAAATAATTATGCATTCCCTTATGATATTAGGGAATTTAGTTTATTTACATGCAGTGTCTGAAATAACTTAGTATGTGCTCACTAATGGTAGTATATTGTTTTCCACAAATTGAGATGATATAAAAAAAAAAGTCAATTAAGAATCTCAGCAATACTAAATACTGAAGTAATATTGTCATTTGTTCCTGAAGTGTATATCCCAGAAAATCTATCTGGGATATCCATCTATCCAGATAGATGGATGGGTGGATTAAAAATAGATTTTATATGTAAATAAAATAGAACCTGTATCTTACTAACATTCTGCTGAATTAAAAAAATAGCTTCCTGTCAAATTAATGAGGTTCTAATAATCTTAATAAAATTACCTCTCAATCTGGTCCATTTAACTAAGATTTGATTGGATTACTCCTTCATGCTGAAAACCTGACCACTAGAGGAAATCTACATTGTAGTTCCCATCTTAATAATATTTTCTATTGGTACTAGCCTAAATAATATATTAACTTTAAATTTTGTTTTTACCCAATTGTCTAACCTTTGTGAAGTAATATCAACACATATTGATATCACATATTGAGGTCCCGGAGGGGAGGGGAGCCAGGTGTCCAAGGAGAGGGGTCGCTCCTTAAGGAGACGGTCCTCCAAGCCCAAAGGGAGGTAATCTCAACATGGATCAAAGGGAGCAGGAGGACACAAAAGCCCCCATGGCTCACCAGAAGCATCCAGGAATGTCTCCTAGCAAAAAGGGAGGCATACACCCAATGGAAGGGGGGGGCCATCACCAGGGAGGACTGTACTGCAGTTGCTCAGGAATGCAGGGGGACAGTCAGGAAGGCCAAGGCGGAGATGGAACTGGGACTAGCTTCCTGGATTAAGGACAACAAGAAGTCCTTTTTTAAATACATAGGGGGTAAAAAGAAGGGTCCAGGTAATGAGGGGCCCCTGCAGGACACATTAGGAAATTTGGTCATCACACCAGACGACAAAGCCAACATATATTTAAAGATTTCTTTGCCTCCATTTTCCTAAGCAGGGACCAGAACAGTCACTCCCCCACTGGGTCCACCTCATGCCCCAGGGGAGGCTCACCTAGGCCAAGGGTTAGTGAGGAACTAGTTAGGGAACTTCTGGAGGGACTGGGTGTATTCAAGTCAACTGGTCTGAAAGATCTCCACCCTAGAGTACTGAGGGAATTGGCTGAGGTCATTGCAGGACCCCTGTCACAGCTTTACGAGCACT
>NW_017729029.1:24061377-24070944 GCF_001723915.1 Gavialis gangeticus | reverse complement strand
TTTCCTGCCATGGCAGGGGGTCGGACTAGATGATCTACTCAGGTCCCTTCTGACCCTAGAAACTATGAAACTGTATTAAGGGAATATGCATTTCACAATATTTATATTCCCTTAATGTGTTCAGTTTTTTATATAATTAATTGCATAGTTATGCCTACTTTATATGGCAAGAAAGAAGAAAAAAAGTCTTTCATCACTATAAATCATTATGCCTAAAAGGTGTTGACACTGTTTGCATATGTGTAACTTCTCTCTTTGATCTCCTGTCCTGAGGCTATTTCAGTTACCTAGACCCTGAATCTGGCTCAGTTATTATCATAAAAAGGATTCAAAATGCTTCCTTGGCAGTCTGTCTGAAAAAAAAAATAGAAATGAGAATTCCCTCTGTAGATCATCTTCATTACAGGAAATGTGACTGGATTGCAGTTTGGTTCTGAGTTATAGTTGTAGCAAATGTACATTGCAATGGTCTAATTTAAATTAGAGGCATGAAAACTATTCAGCCATCTGTAAGAATTCTAGAGAAAGTGGAACACACAATGATTTTTTTTCTATGTAAATATGAAGAGTAATTTTCACTCAAGTGTACAGCATGGTATATTTCCATTGCTACACACATTTGCTGTGACTGAAACATGATTGAGCTGTAAAACCTAATATGCCATAACAATTGTACTTCTTGTATTCTTTAAAATAAAGACTTAACAATTAGCTATTGCCATTTTGGTAACCCCATTGATCTCAACACATCTACATTAATTTATCTTACTTGATAATTGTGTTCAAACTTTCTAAATGTGTATGCTTTTCCTAAAGTGAATAGATCTCTTATTAAAATGTGTCCTTTAAAGAACCTGGTTTAAGTTTGAAAATATGAAGTACATATTTTTTCCCATTTTCCAGTAACCAATTGTAGTAATCACTATGGCTTAATCGGCACTCTTTCCTCAGGCAAAATTCCCATTGAAGTGTGACCTCAATGGCAGTTATGAGTGAGGAGTGCTGAACAGGGCCCATTATGGTTAGACATGTATTTTGAAAAGCTTTAGGAATGATAAATTACATACTTGCAGTATTACTACTTTATCTTGTACTTAAAGAATACCAATGAGGTTTTGGGTGTCCTGAATGAAGAAGACTTATAGTGCTAAATACATCCTAGGTTGTTTCTTGCAGGCAGTTTAATTCCAACAGTCTTTTTCCAAAAGTGAAAAAATACAGTGTTAAAAACTAAACAAAGCTTTTCAGCCAGGGTAAGACAGGAGGAAGTCTTTTGAGAATTCACAGGAAATACAATGGATTAAAGATTAAAAAGCTAGCAACCTTACAAACGAGTAAAAGGTCAAGTGGGGCAACATTGCATACAGATATTGAATAATTTAACATGGTCTCTTTCTTCTTTTGATTGGTTTTACTCTGAGTGCCATGTGTGGAGCCCAAATAGTTGAAAAAGGATTGTACCATGGCCTTCTGAACTGTGATACTAAGACAGAATACAAACATCTAATGTAGATAATACTTCATATATTTAACTGGCAGGAAAGAAGAATGTCCTTACTTTTGGAAAATAATTTTGACCAAAGGATTTCATTTTAGGAAGTTATTCAGGAAGAGAAAAGAAATAAATGCTTTGGTGTATGTCCTAGCAAGCTAATGTTAATTTTAAAAATCCAAATATGAAGTCCAACATAGATTTATAATCCTAAATCAGACACTTTTAACACTTTTCTTTTACTAACTTTGCATGATAATTGGTTTCCTCCATGGAGCATGAGTTGGAAGACATTAAATAGTAGTTGGGAGTATAAGTTAACCCATGGCAGCCACTGGATAAGTGTTTAGTAGTGACAATGATTCACTCTAGGGAATCCTGTATAGGGTGTTACCTGCTGGCTGCAGCACAAAGACAACTCACAAGGAGAATGATAGGAAATAAAAGGCATACAATTAAGAAATACAAAAGGAAAAAAAATACTTTGAAAATTAGTAGGGGTTCACTGCTATCTGATGTTCAGAGGCAGATGAAAACTACCTAGGTCAGAATCAAGTTATCTCAGTACTGCATAGCGCTGTATATAATGAGTTCATTCCCAGTGAATCAATCAGTGCAAAAGTGACTGTTTTAAATGTCAGAACTGTCAAGGACAGTTGGCACTCAGCTGATGATGAGTCTGGCCTTGTCTCTTAGATGTAATCTACAAATTTAGTTTGAAGTCTCTAAAAAAGATTATTTCAGTTTAAGAAACAGTATTTGAATCAATACAGTTTTGGACCTTTTAGTGAAAAAGTGATGAATGTTGATTCACCTACACCCATGATGAATGTTGATACACTTTCACAACCTGTATACAATTGTCCACTAATGCAATTATGTCAACACATCAGGGTGCCTAGAAATCAGTATTTGTGCATGTGCAGGATATTTGCATACTTTTGTCAAAGGTCTGAGTATAAAGCTAGATAGAAAGTAACTGTACAACCCAGGGAAGAACTTGTCATTTTGTGAAATGAACTTGAATCAAGTGGCTTTACTTTCTTAGCTTTCAGGTAAATTTCATGAATATCAGTTCAGCGATGCTAGTTTATTGCAGATTTGCTTAGTTAAACAATCTACTACTATTTTAATTCTTTTATTCATTTGCAGAATACGTGTAAAGTAATACTAATTAAAAGCTTTTCTAGTGATTAATCCATGTGCATCACCCTCCAAAATTTAGCTTAAGGGCCCCACATTGACAAAACCACATTATAATCCTTTCACTTAATTTCATTAGTGGGACTTCTCTTTGACTTTGTATGAACATTCATATTTTCCTCCAGAGCATGTTAAAGCACAGAACGATTAGCAGAGCATTAGAAGTAACCACAGCGTGGGAATAATGTGTGTAAGCCCTATGGCTGTGTGCAAGTTCCAGGGCAATTTGTAGATGTTCTGTTCAATGGGTTATAAAATAGGGATGCACTGTATCGTACTTGAGGCACTTTCTCTGGAGCTCCAGCAAAGTCCCTGATACACTAAATAATTCAGGCTTATATTTTCCCATTTAGTAAGTAATGTACTCAATTGAAAACAAAGGGGCCTAAACCTGAAAAAAGGTTTGCTCTTTTTTGAGTGCAAGCCTGGAAATTGGGGGGCGGGGAGAATCCAGATCTGAAGATAGCCTGCTTCTCATGTCTCTATGTTGCATTAAAATAAAGTAGGTCCACAGAAGTCAACAAAGTTATATAGATGTAAAGTTAGTGAAAGCAAGAGGAGCAACAGGGCCAGAATGCTAACCAGTGTGAAATATGAAAAGGTAACAGATGACAGTGGAAAAACATTGGTATTCTATCCTGAAACTAAGCCTCCTGCAATAATGAGTGCATAGCAGAGGCCAAGCAGAAAGCAATACAGTTGGGTTCAACATACCATTCACCCTTTCTGGTATGAGAGCACAATGGAACAAAAGGGAATACAAGCAGTGTTTTCAAATACTTCTTGTTATCCTTTTATTTCCTTCCAGCTTTCCTTGCCTTTCTGTCAGTCAACAGTGATCATCATCTGAAACTCGCTTGTAGTCTTGAAAACCATACAGGTTCCTTTGTTCAGATTTATAGTATCATTAGTAAAACTATTCGGGTAATACTTCCATTTAATATCCACCAATCTTCCTCCCTTTTCAACTGCTAAAAACCTCTCACTGTTCTTTCTCCAGCTTTTCCATAAACCAGCTTGACTAAGCGACACTGTATTTGGTCTGTATTCCATTAGTTCGTGCTCTGTGGCTTGATCCTGTACATAATTACAAATGAGAAAAACCCCATCCAATCTAAAATATCCTTCTGACAGCTCCTTGTAGATGTATATCATTAACTCAGACTTATCAGGGTCAAAACTATGATCCTGATATTTCTTCCCTACCTTTTCCTTCTACTTCCTCTGTAACAGCACCCCTATCCTACCTCTCATTCACCCACATAATGAGCTCATTCTTTTTTCAGCCTTTCAAAAACATTGAGAGCATGGTTAAACCTTGCTCTTTCTTCCTCCACTTTTATCCCAAATCCAGACTATTTAAAATGCTATTATCAAAATGATCTTTCACTGTTGTTCTTTGTCAAGCTCCTGTTTACAATACTCATTTTAGTTCTCCTCTTTGTTTCTCCTTTAGGATGAAAATGTACCTTTTTCTTTTCATACAACAAAACCAGGGATAGTAGGCAGATTTTTAACCCTGTGGGACAGTGTCACGGGATGGGGTCCCTAAGGATGGCTGTCATGGGATGGGGTCCCTAAGGCCCCTTGACCATGCCAGTTCAGCCCAATGGGCACCCTCTATTCTTTCCTGCCACGTCTTCATGTAAATGTAATATAGGGAGGCTGCCTTCATGCCCAGTCAGACATGGTCCTGATGGACTTCCCTGGACCCTGTGGGTCCCTAGCCTTATGGGATATATGCGTGGCTCCAAACTGCCCCTTTACCACACCCCAAGCCACGCAGATGGTATTGTCATTTTCTCTCCTGGGCCTTGCTACAACTCAGCCCCTTGCTCTCACTGGGCTCTCCGCAGCCCTGCCTCTGCGCCCCTCAGTGCCAGGCTCTCCGCAGCCCTGCCTCTGTTCCTGCACCCCTAGTGTCACGCCCTCACTGGCGCCAGGGTCCCCAGACTGCCATGGGCCCCCAGTGAGGCCTCCTCTTTTCCCAAATAGCCTTACCCAAACCACCAGTTATTATGAAACAGCAAACAAAACAAGCCCCTGGACTGTAACATAACACATAACACAAACTGCAGAAGATGTGCTCTGCCCCTTTACATTATTAGGAACAGAACTTAGTCAGGCCTCTTCCCTTCAATCTCTGTAGGAGGGCTCCTTCCCCCTTCACCGCCAGCAGAGAACTGAACTCCCTAGTCCCTGTCCTGGGGTTTATATGGGCCCTGGGTCCTGCCCCTTCCGGCCAGCTGACCAGGTGCAGGTACAGGCTAACTTTCTCATTAGCTGGTTGCTATGGCAACCTGCACCTGGGCTCCTGTCTGGCTCTTTGGGCTCTCCCCAGGCAGTTTCTGCTCATCTAAGAGCAGACACCTAAGTGCCCTGCGACAGACAGCAAGTCCCCTGCAGAATGAGTAGCATTTTAAAGAGTCAGGATTATAAACGTTTGGCAACAAGTTTTTTTTTTTCCATGACTCTTTCTCCAGGAACAATATTATTCAAGTATTGACATTGACCAGGATGTGAAAGACACTTTAAACAATGTTTTCCTTTAATTTTAGGAAACATTAATTTAATTACTTACATATGAGTTTTTTCCCTCAATCAATATGGCGGAATAGGAGCAGGAGCAGGGGGGTGGGGCAGGGAGCTTCTCTTATCTTTGCATACAAGGAACCCTCACTAAATATATGGCCTATCTTTGAACTGCTGCTGTTCAGTAATGAAAATCAACTATGAAGTTGATTACATGCAGCCAGCAATAAGCATAACTATAAAATACATGGCCCATATGAGGTGAATATGCACAAATAGATTAGTGCAGCTTATCTGAATAAGATATATGGTAGCACCCATTGAGCACAATGCCCATCAGTAAGTACTCTTTAAAGTCACAGTGAGCCACTACATTGCATACATTTTTACTTCTTCTTCACTCCCACAGTTGAGCTGCACCCTTCTTTCCCATTTCCAATGAGTCCTGTTTCTTCACCAGCCTGAAATGTCTGACAGACATCACCAAACAGGGACCTAAACAACTGACCAAAAATCCCTCTGTTGGCCCTTCTCTCAGTCTGTTGCTTATTATTTTTGTGGCCCCACCCTGTATGAAGTGAAGCCAGACCAGGTTGACCTGTGCCTCATCTGCATACACATTTTTAGAGGATCCCAGACTCATGACAAGACCACCCAGTTCCAGTCATGAGTGGGGGCTAATTAGCACATGGATCCTTTGTGGGGGGTATCTGGAGAACACACAAATACTGAGAAGTGCTGAGCTGTGGAGTCATCATGGCTTGAAATGCTGTTGACTCTGCTGGTGCCCATCCCAATGAACTATGTGGTGAATCATGAGTCTTTGGCTTTGAACAAATGTTGTACGTAGTTTGTACTACGTACAAGTAGGAACCAAAGGGCTCCTTAAAACTGTGTTTAAGGCGTGCTAAAATTTGCAGCAGCAAAAGGTAAAAAGCATCATTTCTGGATGAAATAAGTCTATGGGTACTATATGAAAATTACTATAATTTTGTTTATTTCAAGGTCTGTTTTTTCAAATGTGCCCATCACTTCCACGTGCTCAGGAAAAGCAGGATCTGACAGCAAGGAGGGGGGAAGGCATTGCATGGGGAAAGAAGTTTCCAGTGAGGTCAAAGGGGCTATCTGACTCCACAGATCCTTTTTCCCTGTGGTAGCAGTGGAAGGGGGAAAAATTCAAGACAAACCTCCAATAATTAGATTCTATACCTGGAAAATTATATCAAATTTATATATTTTCTATATATAGAATGTAATTATTTGGTGGTTGTCTTACAATCAGGGTCAGCTTATAGTTGAGTAAATATGGTACATTCTAGCTGTGTGTTCAGCTTCAGTCACTGATTCAATTCGGCGGAGATTCAGCCTGATTCAGTGGCTGAAAATCTGAATCCAAATCAAATCAGGAGACCTTTAATCTCTCCAAATTGAATCAGAATCTCCAAATCAATTCAGAGAGACTTGGCAATTTAGACATAGACACAGCTTTATAAGTTTTTCTACATACCTCAAGGTACCAGGCAAGGTTCATGAACACTGAGATGGTGGGGCAGATGAAGCATCCCATGGGAGCATAGGGGGCAGGGGTTGCAGTGCACTCAGCAGTGGACCTGGAAGTGGACCAGAAGCACTGCCCCCCCCGGCTCGGTGACTGGTGCCTCCTGGGTCTGGAGGGGGGTACCTGTGGCCAATAGCCACATCAGCATCGAATCAGGACAATGATCCAAATCAACTAATCGAATCACTGTCCCCTGAATCAGGCTGAATCTGAATCGAATACATCCCACTTCACACACCCTAGTACATTCTCCCTCCCCTTCTCCCCCCCACACTTTTTTTTTGTTTTGCACCATGTTTAACATTCTTTGAGTTGAGGAAAACGTCATTATGAAATGACACTTATAGTCAGGGAAACTTTGTATATTGTTTCAATTTTAGTTAGGTCCCTATTTACACATAGAAAGTCAAAAATGAAACACATACGGAAGTCCAGGAACAATGCCAACCTTGCAACTTGATATTCAGCAACAAGAGCTTTGAAAATTTTTCATTGGACCATATACAGCCCCTGACAGATAGAGAGACAGACAGAGTATAAGTATGAATATAAATATTTTTATATATTTAAAAATATAAATATAATTGTATTTATAAATAAATGCAATTAATAAAGATAAATAAAACTCTCTCTCTCTGTGTCTGTCTGTGTGTCTGTCTCTCTCTCTCATATATATAATTTCTAAATTCAGCCAGGCCATGCACTTATATTTATAGCATATGCTTCAAGCATTTCATCTGCTGTATCTTATCTCTTTCATGTGTAGTACTGCAATCTACTACATGTGTATTTCCAGTTAGAGTCTTGACCTCACATGGGAACTCCCATGTTCAATGTGGATGTAAGGAAGTACAGTCTTTTTATCAGTTTATTTTACTCCCAGCAGTTCCTCCTGGTGCACTATACTACATCTCTGCAGGCACCCACTTTCCCTGCAATCAGTTCTTTAGAGTGCAGTCCTTTTTTTTAAATATGTTCTTTTTGGAATCACAGGCTGCTTTGTCAGAAAGCACAGTGCCCAAAATAAATGGATGCCTGCAAAGAAACTGCCGTAATAGAAGTGAAATCCATAGCAATGAGAAAAGATTTTAAAAGATATTACAAATCTGAAGGGGAAAATATTGTCCTGCAATAATATTTCTACTAATTTTAATACTTAAGAAATGTTAATGAATTTATTGGGTTTTTTGGTCATTTTTTTTTATCCTAAAAAAAAATGTGCAACTTTTAGGGTTCCTATACTAATGAACATACAAAACTATCCACAGATATATTTACAGCAAAAATACTTGCATATGTATATTCTTGTTACAGACAAGATTTCCACATGGCACAGTATGAAGAAGGAGTACCCTGGGTACACTAATAGATACCTCTGAGGTGTCAGTGTAGAAGAGGGTGTCAATAGGGATGCATTGGTATCTATTCTCTCTTCAAAGGATCTGCCAAGAGAGAGATGCTAGATTAATAAAAAGAAATAGAGATATGTGTGTATATGTGCATGGTGGAACAGGTGGAGTTATGGTAAGAAGCTGGATAATACTAGACTGCTAAAATTCTCCACAGTGTCTGCAAAATAAACCTACGTATGTGAAATAGTATATGCTGCAGTACATTCTAAGGTAGAAGGTTGGGTTTTTTTTAAATTTTGGTAAACATCAGACAAATAGCTATGGCTATTGATAATGTAGATGTGATTTATGTTATAAAATAATTATTTTTTGGAACATCACATTTTCCAGATCATATGGCCTTTGAAAGAAGTTTTCCCCAGCTGTAGACTTTATTAGGATGTAACATTCTTAGTGCAAAGGAAATATTATATATACCCAAATAGAAGATCACCCTGATTTTAAGGCAGCCCCCATAATTAGATTCTATATATAGAAAGTGTATACATTCGTTATAATTTTCCAGGTAGGGAATCTAATGACTGAAATTTTTCTTGACTTTGTTCCCTCATAATGCTGTAGCAGGGAAAATGATATTTATCCAAAGCCAAAGACTCATGATTCACCACAGTTTATTGGGCTGGACCCCAGATGAGGATTTCAATCCATGGTGACCCCACAGGTCAGTACTGCTTAGTATTTGTGTGTACTCCAGATACCCCCCACAAAGGATTGACGTGCTAATTAGCGCCCCCCCACTCATGACTGGAACTGGGTGGTCTTGTCATGAATCCTGGGATCCTCTAAAAATATGTATGCAGATGAGGCACAGGGCAACCTAGTTTGGCTTCACTTTATGCAGGGTGGGGCCAGAATAATCATAAGTGACAGGCTGAGAGAAGAGTGGACAGAGAGATTTGAGCTGAACTGTTTGGGTCCCTGTTTGGTGATGTATGGCAGATATTTAAGGTTAGTGAAGAAACAGGACTCATTGGAAATAGGAAAGAAGGGAGCAGCTCAACTGTGGGAGTGAAAAGGAGATAAAAATGTATGCAATGTAGTGGCTCACTGTGACTTAAAAGAGTAGGTGCTGTGGGGTATTGTGCTCAGTGGGTGCTACCATATATCTTATTCAGATGAGCTGCACTAATCTATCCTTCTGGTAGGTTCCCATAAGCATATTTGCCCTATATGGGCCATTTTATAGTTATGTTCATTGTTGGCTGCATGTAATCAACTTTATAGGTGGTTTCCATTACTGAGCACATGCTTCTTTAACAGTGGTTCAAAAATAAGCAGTGTATTTAGTGAGGATTCTTTGTATGTGAATGTAAGACTAGAGGTCTTTCCCACCATTCTGATGGTGAGGAGGGGTTACTTGTCTTATATTT
>NW_017729029.1:24055275-24056377 GCF_001723915.1 Gavialis gangeticus | reverse complement strand
TGCTACCATATATCTTATTCAGATGAGCTGCACTAATCTATCCTTCTGGTAGGTTCCCATAAGCATATTTGCCCTATATGGGCCATTTTATAGTTATGTTCATTGTTGGCTGCATGTAATCAACTTTATAGGTGGTTTCCATTACTGAGCACATGCTTCTTTAACAGTGGTTCAAAAATAAGCAGTGTATTTAGTGAGGATTCTTTGTATGTGAATGTAAGACTAGAGGTCTTTCCCACCATTCTGATGGTGAGGAGGGGTTACGTGTCTTATATTTGAATCAATATGGTGTGTGAAACGTCCATAATAAAAATATCTGTCTGAGCTACTTTTAAATTGGTGATAAAACATTCTGTTCTCCAGAATTAACTTACTGCAATAAGTTGAAAATTTTTACACCTTAAATGCTGATCTTGTAATCACTTGGATCGCATCAGATGTTCAGTTAGGCTGTGCGACTCTTTGGTCCCTGATTCAATTTGGCAGCGATTTGGCCTGATTCAGTGGCTGAATCTCCAAGTCTGAATTGAATCAGAGGACCCTTTAATCTCTCCAAATTGAATCCAAATGCTCTGAACAGATTTGGAGATTTGGACATAGAGAAAGCTTTAAATGTTTTTTTCTATATACCTCTAGGTAGCAAGGGCTCATAGTGCAGCGCTGTGATGCTGGGGCACATGAAGCACTTCTGGTCCACTTTCAGATCCACCAGGAAGTGCACAGAGGGTCCCCCCATGCCCCCCCAGCTTGATGATTGGTGCCTCCTGGGTCTGGGAGGAGCATCCAGGTTCCCCTTGTGCCCAATTGCCAAGCCAGGGTGGCATGGGGGGGGGCCCGGCATGCTCCCAGGCAGACCCGGAAGTGGACTTCCAGTCCACTTCCAGTTTCACTGCCAAGCATGTGGAGGGCTCCCCACTGCACTCCTGTGGGATGTTTAATGCATCCCAGCATTGCAGCTATCACAAATCGCGCCTGCTACCTCAAGGTATGTAGAAAAAACTTTTAAAGCTGTGTCTGTGTCTGAATCACTGGTTCTCTGTATCATCATCGACTCTTCAGTTTCAGATTCGGCCAACTCACAGACAGTGATCCGAATCAACAA
>NW_017729029.1:24039172-24050275 GCF_001723915.1 Gavialis gangeticus | reverse complement strand
ATAGTGCAGCGCTGTGATGCTGGGGCACATGAAGCACTTCTGGTCCACTTTCAGATCCACCAGGAAGTGCACAGAGGGTCCCCCCATGCCCCCCCAGCTTGATGATTGGTGCCTCCTGGGTCTGGGAGGAGCATCCAGGTTCCCCTTGTGCCCAATTGCCAAGCCAGGGTGGCATGGGGGGGGGGGCCCGGCATGCTCCCAGGCAGACCCGGAGCCAAGCATGTGGAGGGCTCCCCACTGCACTCCTGTGGGATGTTTAATGCATCCCAGCATTGCAGCTATCACAAATCGCGCCTGCTACCTCAAGGTATGTAGAAAAAACTTTTAAAGCTGTGTCTGTGTCTGAATCACTGGTTCTCTGTATCATCATCGACTCTTCAGTTTCAGATTCGGCCAACTCACAGACAGTGATCCGAATCAACAAATCAAATCACTGTCCCTGATTTGGGCCAAATCCAAATTAAATAGGGCCCGCTTCGTACACCCCTAGTGTTCAGGACCCTAGTCAGTTTTTCAGCCAGTATTTCTACTTCAGTAAAACTCTTAAGTGTGCTTATATCTGGTACTTCAATAGAACTGAATCAAGTATTTTAACTTTACTACGTTTTTAAGTGCTATTGTATATCGAGATTTGATTCTAAATTGAAGCCCTCAACTGTTTTTCCCTTCCAAACAAACCCTATGGACTATAGTCTGTTTATTTCAAAAGGATCTTAAAGTTGAAATAACTGTCAACATAAACTGGCTTTGAGATAACCCCTTCTGAATATTTTTAGTATCCTCTAATAAAACAATTATTTAATTAGGAACAGGGGAAGCATCTACATGTTTAATTACCAATAAAAATATGCATATCAGAGGCATTCTTAACTATACTGAATATCAGAAACTTTTTATTTAAGTTAAGCCCCTTTGTTGAGCAAAAGTTTTTTCTAGCTTTACTGGGTTGTAATATACTTGAGGGGTATAATTACATAGGATATAACTGAACAGGTTACTTTGTAGATTTATCTTCCCTGCTTCTACCTACTGTATGTGACCAACATTACACATAGCCACTTCTGATTCATCACCCTGAACAACTAGAGACTCTGATCCACAGTAAAACACCCTAAGTGCTCTGCCATCATGCCTCAAACAAACTTAAAGTATTCATTATATCTTTCTCTCACTTGCTGGTTATTTTATGATCAGCCACAGAACATTGGTACTTTGGCCAATCTGGGCACATCTCCATGAACAAGAATGTGTGTTCCCCAGGGACAACTAGCAGTGGCACAAATATGTCCCTGGGGAACACCCTGTATACACTTTCTGGTATGCAGCAAATTGCAGTGATGGGGAAGATGATGCTGGGGCCAGGATCTGGGCTGGCCCCAACAGACTTACCTGGAATTCTGGGGGCCTCCTAGGGCTCCAGCAGAAGTGATCTGGGTTTGTGGAACCTGGATGGCAGCTAGAGCCTGGCTGTGGCTGGCCAGGCTCTGGTATCAGGCAGCACACATTCTCCACACTGCTTTTTTTCTGGTGCAGGTTTTTTAATACTGGGATCTGTGGCAAGTGACCAGGGAACCAGTGAACAGGGGCTACAAACAGGGTAAACAATTTGCAGGCAGTTGCTGTGGGCAAGAGGAGGAAGGGGAGAGAAGTCAGGCAACAGATCCTGCCCAGGGAAGGTAAGTGATCCACCTGCCTGTGCCTTTGGTTTGTTGAGTGTTTGTTTGGTGGGCTGTGTGTGTTTGGGGTGTGTGCTCTGAGAAGCTGGGAGTGATTGCTGACTGCTGAGTGATTGTCGTCTAGGCCTGACAGAAGCCCTAATGAAGGGGCAGAGCCAGTCCAGGCCCAGCAGAGTATAAAAGGAGACTCGCCAGGTGACCAGGAAACTGGCAAACAGAGTAAAAAGTTTCCAGGCAGTTCTTAAGATGGTTTCTAGGCCAGTTTGTTGGTCTTACCCTACCTTTTTTGAGGGGCAAAACTTTTAGCTTGGCATCAGGCAGCAGGAAAAAAGGTGCCTCCTAGTGGTGTCTCTCAGGGAACAGGCAAGAGAACTATAGGAGGAGGTGGCAAGGCTCTGAAGCATCTCCTGCCATGAAACATTCATCAGTTCGATGCTGGAGGAAACGTGGGACTGTGGAGGAAGAAATGTCAGATGCAGCATGAAAGAAGAGAGGACATGGACATCCAAGAGGGTGGAAGCTGGAGGCTTGTGACTTTTGGCAGCAAGCATAGATCTTCACTTCCACCTGCAGTGGTTCATCTGGAAAACAGACATGCAGCCCTAGCAGCAGAGAGGAAGGAGCACATTCCACTGGTGAAAGAAGACAGGCCAGGATTCACCAAGGTGGGAAGGATCGAGGCAACCACCACCAAGACAAAGCGATGGGTGGTGGTGGTTGGAGACTCCCTTCTGCATAGGATGGAGCTGACCTGACCTGTTGTCTTGGGAGGTCTGCTGCTTGCCCAGAGCCCAGATCTGAAATGTCATGGAGGGACTACTGAAGCTCAGCCAGACTTCTAATTACTACCTGATGCTGCTCATCCATGTGGGCATCAATGATACTGCCAGGGGAGATGCTGAGTGTATCAAAAGTGACTACAGGGCTCTGGGTGCAAGGATGAGGGATAGGATTGTGTGAAATTTCACCGGCTGTTTCATTTTGACGCTGTTTCAACTCATTTCTAGCTTGAAACAGTGAAATCAAAATGAAATGAAAGGCTTTGAAACCACCTCAGAATGAAACGAGGGCAGTCAAAATGTTTCAAAAGTTTCAAAATGTTTTGTGTTTGGAAGCTGGGCTTACTCGCAATTAAAGAGAAATTAAGGAGAGGGAGGGGGAAGAGGAGGGAAGAACTCCTCTGATATTGACATGTGTAGCTGGCCAGTGACTGTGATCCTCCTCTGAGGTCCCTTCTAATCCCAGTGCTCTGGAGGAGGAATGGAGAAACAGCATAAAAAGCATTGATTGAACTGAGCTTTCTGTGTGACTTCACACTTACAAGTGACACAAGTTTTGCTCTGAACAGTTGGAGGTGCAGTTTCCCAGAAATCCCTGCACCTGTCTCCTTGAAACTTGGCAGACTTCATGGCCTTAGCAGGGGCTACCGTCCCTGCAGGCTTCACCCCATTGTGCGTTAATACACACATGTGACACAAGTTTTACTTTCAGGAATTTGAGGTGCAGTTTCCCAGAAACCCCTGCACCTATCTCCTTGAAACTTGGCAGACTTCATGGCCTTAGCAGGGGCTACCATCCCTGCAGGCTTCACCCCATTGTGCGTTAATACACACATGTGACACAAGTTTTACTTTCAGGAATTTGAGGTGCAGTTTCCCAGAAACCCCTGCACCTATCTCCTTGATACTTGGCAAGCTCCATGGACTTGGAAGGGGATACCATCCCCGCAAGTTTCAGCTGAAATGACAAAGTTATAGGCAGTTTTGTGCTTCCCCATTATAGCCTATGGGTGAAATATCGAGAAAGCACCAAAACAGTGAACCGGTTTCGACAAACTGAAATAGAACAGTGTTTTAAAAATGAAACAAAGCTCAAAACGAAACATTGTCCCGTTGAAATGGAAGCTGAAATGAAATGGTGATGTTTCACATAGCCCTAGTGAGGGGGTCTGAGGCTCAGTTTGTGTTCTCATCAATACTTCTGGTGAAAGGAAAGGGCCCGGGCAGGAGCAGGTGCATTCTGCAGATCAACACCTGGCTACTCGGGTGGTGTCACCAGAAAGGTTTTGGCTTCTTCGACCATGGGATGCTCTTCTAAGAAGAAGGATTGCTGGGAAGAGATGGGAGCTACCTGACAAAGAGAGGGAAAAGTGTCTTTGCAGACAGTCTTGTTAACTTAGTGAGGAGGGCTTTAAACTGTATTTGCCAGGGAATGAAGACCAAAGTCCTGAGGTAGATGGGGAAACAAGATACCTGGAGAAAGAGCAAGCAGGAGGGGACAACAGGGAAGGCGCTCTCATACTTCTTGAGAAATCAGGGCAATTGACTAGTTATCTCAGGTGCCTGTACACAAATACATGGAGATTGGAAAACAAGCAGGAAGAATTGGAAGTCCTTTCAGAGTCATGGAACTATAATATGATTGGAATAACAGAGACTTGGTGGGATAGCTCACATGACTGGAGCGCTGTCATGGATGGGTACAAACTGTTCAGGAAGGACAGACAACAGAGAAGAGGAGGAGTTGTACTTCATGTCAAAGAGCTGTATGATTGCTCAGAGCTCCAGTATGAAACTGGAGATAGGCCTGTTGAGAGTCTCTGGGTTAGGGTCAGAGGGGAAAGCAGCAAGGGTGATGTTGTGGTGGGTGTCTGCTATAGATTGCCAGACTAGGAGGAAGTGGTGGATGAGGCTTTCTTCAAACAGCTAGCAGAAGTTTCCTGATCACAGGCCCCAGTTCTCATGGGGGACTTCAGTCACCCTGACATCTGCTGTGACAGCAATAAAGCAGTACACAGGCAATCCAAGAAGCTTTTGGAGAGTACTGGGGTCAACTTCCTGGTGCAAGTGCTGGAGCAGCCAAATAGGGGTCATGCTCTTCTTAAACTGCTGCTCACACACAGGGAAGAGTTGGTGGGGAAGGTCATAGTGGATGGCAACTTGGGCAGCAGTGACCCAAAGATGATTGAGTTCAGGATCCTGAGGAAAGGAAGGATGGAGAGCAGCAGAGAAATGACCCTGGATTTCAGAAAAGCACTCAGCAAACTGATGGGTAGGATCCCTTGGGAAGCCAGACTGAGGAGAAGAGGAGTCCAGGAGAGGTGGCTGTACTTCAGAGAAGCCTTATTGAGAGCGCATGAACAAACCATCCCAATGTGCAGGGGGATTAGCAAGTATGGCAAAAGACCTAACTGGCTTAGCAGGGAACTCTTTAGTAGACTAAACCACAAAAAGGAAGCTTATAAGAAGTAGAAACTTGGACAAATAACTATGGAAGAATATAAGAGGATTGCTGGGGCATGCATGGATGAAGTCAGGAAGGCCAAAGTGCAAATGGAGTTGCAGCTACCAAGGTATGTGAAAGGTAACAAGAAGGGTTTCTACAAGTATGTCAGTAGCAAGAGGAGGATCAGGGAAAGTGTGGGTCGCTTACTGAATGGGGGAGGCAACTTTGTGACAGAGGATGCAGAAAAGGCTGAAGTGCTCAATGCCTTTTTTGCCTTAGTCTTCACAGGCAAGATCAGTTCCCAACCTACTGCACCGCGTAGCAGTTTAGAGAGGAAGTGAGCAGCCCTCTTTGATGAAAGAATAGGGATTACTGGATGTGTACAAGTCCATGGGGCTGGATAGGATACATCCGAGGGTGCTAAGGGAGTTGACTGATGTGATTGCAGAGCCATTGACCGTCATCTTTGAAAACTAATGGTGAGCAGGAGAGGTCCTGGATGTTTGGAAAACAGCAAACATAGTGCCCATATTTAAGAAAGGGAAGAAAGAGGATCCAGGGAATTACAGACCAGTGAGCCTCACCTCAGTCTCTGGAAAAATCTTGGAGCAGATCCTCAAACAAGCCATTACTATGCACTTGGAAGAGAAAAAAAGGTGATTAGGAACAGTTATCAAGGATTCCCAAGGGACAAGTCATGCCTGACTGACCTGATTGCTTCCTATGATGAGATGACTGGCTTTGTGGATGCAGTGAGACTGGTGGTTGTGGTGTATCTTGATTTTAGCAAGTCTTTTGATATGGTCTCCCATGACATTCTTAGGTAAGCTAAGGAAGTATGGGCTGGATGAATGAACTATAAAGTGGATAGAAAACTGGCTGGAGTATTGGGCTCAGAGGACAGGAATCTCAATGTCTGGTTGGCAGCCGACATCATGTGAAGTGCCCCAGGGGTTGGTCCTGGGGTTGGTTTTGTTCAATGTTTTCATCAACGACCTGAAAGATGGCATAGAGTACCCCCTCAGCAAGTTTGCAGATGACACCAAGTTGGCAGGGAGTAGTAGATACATTGTAGGGTAGGGCTAGGATTCAAAATGACCTACACAGATTGGAGGATTGAGCCAAAAGGAATCTCATGGGATTCAATAAAGACAAGTGCAAAGTCCTGCACTTAGGATGGAACAATGTAATGTACCAGTACTGCAGAGAAGGACCTGGGGGTTACAGTGGACAATAAGACGAATATGAGTCAGCAGTGTGCCCTTGTTGCCAAGAAGGCTATCAACATACCTGGCTTCATTGATAGGTGTGTTACCAGTAAGTCAAGGGAAGTGATCATTCCTCTATATTCAGCACTGATGAGGCCACATCTGGAGTATTCAGTTTTTGCCCCTCCACCCCCCACTACAGAAAGGATGTGAACAAATTGGAGAAAGTCCAGTGAAGGGTGACAAAATAGTGATAGGGTTGAGGAACATGACCTATGAAGAAAGACTGAGGGAACTGAGTTTATTTAGTCTAGAGAAGAGGAGACTGAGAAGGTACTTAAAACCAGCCTTCAACTTCCTGAAGCTGGGTTCGAAAGAGGATGAAGCTAGACTTCTTGTCAGTGTTGGCAGATGACAGAACAAGGAGCAATGGTCTCAAGTTGCAGCAAGGGAAATTTACGTTAGTTATTAGGAAGAATTTTCTTACTAGGAGGGTAGTAAAGCACTAGAACAGGTTACCCAGAGAGGCAGTGGAAGCTCCATCCTTGGAGGTTTTGAAAACCTGGCTTGACAAAGCTTTGTCTAGTAGGGGCTGGTTCTGCTGGGAGCAGGGGAGACTAGATGGCCTCCTGTGGTCTCTTCCAACCCTAATTTTCTATGATTCTATCTCCAGTGTCAAAAAAAAAATCTGCCAAGCTGCAAATTAGCAGTACAGTAAAGACCAGTTTGTGGCATCACAGACTGCATGTATGTGCTTGTCTGAATGTGCCCTCTGTTTCCATTTTCAGACAAACCTTGGCCTCAAGGTACTTTCTTTTCCTATTATCATCCCTCTCCAGCACAGTACAGCCCTGCCCAAAAGAAACAATTTGCACAATCAAAATTTATGCAGATGAGATGATTTTAAATGTTTGTTTATTAAAGCTTACAAATCTGAGAGTGGAACTCAGTACTTACCGATCAGAATATTTTGCTGTATGCTCTGTGCATCAGATTTCAGCTATTTTTTGAGCCTATTCTTTAGAAATAGTGAGTGACCATGTGGTCTACAAAAGCAAGCATGGTTTCATCTTTTACCGTGTTCAGTGCATATCAGTTTACATAATAATAGAGTATAACTAGCTAAAAAGAATGACAAAAATACTGTGGTTCATTGGATCTGGAAAAGCCTCAGAAATATGTCTGCATAGGAACAATGTTGCCCTACAATGTTGCCAAGTTCCATAAGAAAAACAGAAAAAAACACCCAACCCCCCCCCCCCCCCCCCAAAAAAAAAACAACCCCTCTTGTCTCTCTTCCCAATATCTTTATAGGGTCATTCCCATCCCAAACTATTCAGATGATAGTCCAACGAACTGCACCTGTCCAGTAAAAAAAAGATGTACTGAGTGTCATAGACCTTGGCTAATTTTTCAAGTAGTAGATTTGTTTAGATATTTACATTTTTATAGGTAGAATGAAAAATCAGCTGTTTTGATTTAATAGTGTTTTATATACATTTCCTGCCCACTTTCTGCTGGTGCGTAGAAAGCTAATTTCACAATGTAGTGGAATTCGTATTAAGTGAGTAAATGTATTCATAGTATATAGAAGCAATAATAAATAATGTCTAAGGCTGCTTGTACACGCCACAGGGGTTTAATTTGGTTTAGTTCTCCCTAACTTGAAATGGTGGGTTTTAAAAACCTAGGTGGGGGCCTGATCCTTACATGCTTCTTTGGCAGCAGGGAGTGGGGGCAAGCTGCCGGTGGCGCAAGGGGTCCCTGAGCTGCGCAGGGGTCCCCCAGGCAGCACTTGCCTGCTGGCACCCAGCCCAGGCAGTCCCAGGGGAGCACTGCAGCCATGGAGGGAAGCACTGGGGCGCTGCACAGCTCAGGCAAGCAGGCAGGCTCGGGGGTAGGGGAGATCAGGTTCGCTACTTTCTATTTTTCTTCAATGGAGCCTGCCTGCACAAGCAACCACTGGGTTCCACAGTCCCTGAGCTGCACAGGGCCCGCCAAGCCCTGGATACGCTGGCTTCCAGCACCTCGTGCACTGTTGTACTTTGTTAGGTAGAAAACTAAAACACCTCGGAAGTGTTTTATCTTGCTACGTACTGAAGTCATTTAAAGCGGAATATGCCGCTGAGCGTGTAAACAGCAATGCCATTAAAGTGGTGCAAAAGGGCGTTTAAGCCGCTTTAAAGGCCAATTTTGTGGCATGTACAAAGGCCCTAATATCTTTTCTTACAAAAGTCTGATCCTTTATTTCCAGGAACAATATGCCAATCTCACAAGTCTGCAGGTACTTTGACAGATTGGAGTCAGTACCTGCAGTTCTAAAAATACCATGCATCATAGGAGTAATAATTTGCTACACATCAGGTTCTTCAGACTTTTTTAGAAATATTGTTTCATTTTATTTCTTTGTTTAAGCTTGTGATATCTTTCATGCAAGATGGGATTTTAAATTTGTCCTTTTTGCTGGTGTATGTAGCACATGTAAGAGATACTGGAAGAGCAAATTGACTCTAAAATGTTAATGTATCCAAACTAGCCACTGGCTTATTGGAAGTGGCAAAACAGAATTTTTATTACTCTGTGGTCTGTATGTTGCTAATTATATACTAGGAAAAAGGACTATTTCATTTCTATTTTCTTGTCCTGGAAAAGACTGCCTACATAAAGGGAACTTTTTCCCAGGTCAAGTCATAAGTAAACCCTACACTAAAAAAAGTTTTGCTTTAAACAAGATTAAGTTAGGATTATTAGAGACCATACAGTAGCACATTTTAGACTGTGCGCATTTGAGTTTTATTCTTTATTGTTTTTATTTAACTTGATTCTTTATAAATACTTGCAATAATTAAATTAAAAAATGAGTAACCATTGCAAGAAAAAAAACCCTTTCTTTCTAAATGTTTACTTATTTAGAATTGTAAAAGTTTTTTAGTTGATATCTTAATCACAGTAATTCCATCTAAAAATGTTGATCCTGTAAGGAAATAAAAAAGAAAAGAAACATAGAAAGAAAAAGAAATAGTTTGTGAGAGAGCTTAGTGCAGGTAAGGTGTGCTGGTAATAAATATCTATAAAATATAAAAAGGACCATTCTCAATGGTATTTCCCTTCTTCCTGTCCCCTTTCCTCCCTTCACTCCAAATTCAACAAAATCTACTCCCCTTAAGACAAAAAATGAAAAATGAAAAACAGATGGCTGAAGAAAGGAACATTGAAGTTTTTTTTTATTATTTATCTCTTGAAAATAAAAGAACAGTTCATTATAATCAACATTGCTGATTTTACTGCTTGATTCTTAAATACTGGAGGCTGGGTTATGAGCTTGTTTGTGGATAATCAGGAAAGGGCAAAGAATTGCCTATTTTGAAAATCCCTTCTAACCAGTTGGGGCAGGAATCCACACCTTGTAAAGCTGCTGGTGGTTTATAATTCCTGATTAGTGCCATTTGAAAAGCTGTAGAAATTAACTAGCCAGACAGTAATCAACGAGCAGAGGCAGGCTGAGTGAGAGGAGAGCATGCTTAGTGGATGTGCTCTGCCATTAGGCTAATGGTGGAGAATTGGCCACAGCTTCAATGGACAGAGATTTTAACAGTAAAAAATAAAATTGGGAAAAAAATAAACAAAAAAGTAACATACCTTTACCTAGTGAACAATTGAAGCAGTCATCGATAAATATAGTGATGCTAAAACTGTTTTGTGTCACCATTTATTTGCTTCATGAGATAATACATATTATCAGTATGAAGGACCCTATCAGAACTGTAGTCAATCCTCACTTCAGTGGCATGCTTCAGATATATAAAGTTCCATGCATGCTTACGTGTTTTGCTGGAATTATGTCAGACATCAGCATCTTGTGGGGAAGATTAACAGGTTAGGATTAACTATAGGATTAACAGGTTAGGATACTGAAAGCCTATTCCTGCTGCACTCATATATAGAAGACAGGTCATCTTGCATCCTCAGGCTCTCATCAGTGCAGGGACTTATCTCTGTTATCATTCCCTAAGTAGTAGTGATCCCAAAGAGGACAATAAGAAGATGGCCATTATCTGGGCTCTGTGCCAATTATAAAAGTTTACTGGCCATTCTGAAAAGCACATTCATTTGTGTCCTCTGATGTTTTTGCTGGCCTGAGGTACCTTGCACCAACTCTAAGACAGGGTGTGGCCAGAGCCATAGAGCCTGAGGCAAATCTTTATCCACATGCCAACTTTTGACATTTTATAACAAGTTTTGTTTGATTTAGTGGTTTTCTTACAGCTTCAGATCCTGGAATCCTGTGATAACATGAGAATTTCAGGCCATGGACAGACATTATAGTACTATATTTGCCATTTTAGTACTACGAAAAGCTGGTGTATAGACATATATCCCACTTGTAATGTTACAGAAATAGCATACGCATTACAATAATGACAAAAGTGCTACAGAAATATTCCTGGTTGAAATAGAAACTTCTCTGTCTATAGAAGTCAATAGGATTTCCTGCAGTGACTTTTTTGAATAATGGATCAAGCTGATGGTGACTTCCCTGAGGTTACTAGTCATTTAAGAACTACCTCCATCAATTTAATGTATTGCTGATGTTTCTGAGATCTTAAAATGGTAGAAATTTTTATTTTTTCTAAAATGTTAAAAGCTGTAAAATAAATCTTGGTGTACTGGATAGATCTTGGTTAAAGATAAATAGTTTGATTATGCAGTGTGAATAAGCAAGCAGATTGAGATATTGGTCATGTAAATCTGTTGTCTATACTATCTGAGTCATTTAGCATAACATTTGTGAGGGGGAATATCCACAAAATTTGAGAGAGAAAAGTAATAACTTGTGCTCAGGAACAAGTGAGGGAAGGTATTACTTTTGTTGATGAAAAATACTATTTTGAAAAAATACACTTGTCTTCATCAAGGGACAGGCTGCAGTTGGATCTGGACAGGTTACAGGAGTGGGCAGATGAGAATAAGATGGGATTCAATACTGACAAGTG
>NW_017729029.1:24030330-24034172 GCF_001723915.1 Gavialis gangeticus | reverse complement strand
TTTGTTTGATTTAGTGGTTTTCTTACAGCTTCAGATCCTGGAATCCTGTGATAACATGAGAATTTCAGGCCATGGACAGACATTATAGTACTATATTTGCCATTTTAGTACTACGAAAAGCTGGTGTATAGACATATATCCCACTTGTAATGTTACAGAAATAGCATACGCATTACAATAATGACAAAAGTGCTACAGAAATATTCCTGGTTGAAATAGAAACTTCTCTGTCTATAGAAGTCAATAGGATTTCCTGCAGTGACTTTTTTGAATAATGGATCAAGCTGATGGTGACTTCCCTGAGGTTACTAGTCATTTAAGAACTACCTCCATCAATTTAATGTATTGCTGATGTTTCTGAGATCTTAAAATGGTAGAAATTTTTATTTTTTCTAAAATGTTAAAAGCTGTAAAATAAATCTTGGTGTACTGGATAGATCTTGGTTAAAGATAAATAGTTTGATTATGCAGTGTGAATAAGCAAGCAGATTGAGATATTGGTCATGTAAATCTGTTGTCTATACTATCTGAGTCATTTAGCATAACATTTGTGAGGGGGAATATCCACAAAATTTGAGAGAGAAAAGTAATAACTTGTGCTCAGGAACAAGTGAGGGAAGGTATTACTTTTGTTGATGAAAAATACTATTTTGAAAAAATACACTTGTCTTCATCAAGGGACAGGCTGCAGTTGGATCTGGACAGGTTACAGGAGTGGGCAGATGAGAATAAGATGGGATTCAATACTGACAAGTGCAGGGTACTGCACCTAGGGAGAAAGAACCAACAGCGTACCTACAGGCTGGGAAACTCCCTTCTCATCAGCACACAGGCAGAAAAGGATCTTGGAGTCATTCCAAGATGAACATGGGCCGCCAATGTGGGGATGTAGTCAAGAAGGCTAGCCGTACCTTGTCATGCATCCACAGATGCATCATGAGCAGGTCCAAGGAGGTGATCCTCCCCCTCTATGCAACATTAGCCAGGCCACAGTTGGAGTGCTGCATCCAGTTGTGGCGCCGCACTTCAGGAGGGATGTGGACAACATGGAGATGGTCCAGGTGAGGGCCACCCACATGATCAGGGGGCAGCAGGGCAGGCCTTACGAAGAGAGGCAAGAAGACCTGAACCTGTTCAGCCTCCATAAGACAAGGCTGGGAGGGGATCTGGTGGCCATCTACAAACTGGCCAAGGGAGACCAGCAGGCAATGTGAGAGTCCCTGTTCCCCTGAGCACTACTGGGAGTAACAAAGAATAATGGCCATAAGTTGATGGAGAGTAGATTCAGGCTAGATATCAGGAGGCACTACTTCACAGTCAGGGCGGCGAGGATCTGGAACCAACTTCCAAGTGAAGTGGTGCTCACTCCTACCCTGGGGGTCTTTAAAAGGAGGTTAGATAGACACCTTGCCGGGGTTGTTTGACCCCAGTACTCTTTTCTGCCATGGCAGGGGGTTGGACTTGATGATCTGCTCAGGTCCCTTCTGACCCTACCAACTATGAAACTATTAGTGACTTGGATGTGGGCATGAAGTGTACTCTATCCAAGTTTGCAGATGATACTAAATTTTAGGGTTAAGTGAACACTCCAGAAGGTGGAGAATGATTGCAGGCAGATCTGGACAGGTTGGAAAAGTCGGCAGAATGCAATAGGATGCAGTTCAACAAGGATAAATACAGAGTGCTGCACCTAGGGTGTAAAAATATCCAGCAAACCTACTGCCTGGGAAATGACCCTCTCAGCATCAGAGAAGCAGAAAGGGATCTTGGAGTCATAGTCGACTCCAAGATGAACATGAGTCGTCAGTGTGACAAAATCGTCAGCAAAGCTAACCACGCTTTATTGTGCATCAACAGATGCATGACAGAAAGAACCAAGGAGGTGATACTTTCCCTCTGTGCGGCATTGGTCAGACTGAAGTTGAAGTACTGTGTCCAGTTTTGGGTGCTGTACTTTAAGAAGGATGTGGATAACTTCAAGAGGGTCCAGAGGGCCACTCGTATGGTTAAGGGTTTGCAGGCCAAGCCCTATGAGGATAGACTAAGGGAATTGGACCTCTTCAGCCTCCTCAAGAGAAGGCTGAGAGGTGATCTTCTGGCTGCCTACAAATTCATTAGGGAGGCACAGTAAAGAATTGGAGATGCTCTTTTTACCTGGGCACCTCTTGGGGTAACAAGGAACAATGGTACAAACTGAGCAGATTTAAACTAGATATCAACAAAAACTTCTTTACAGTAAGGGTGGCCAAAATTTGGAATGGGCTTCCAAGGGAGGTGGTGCTCTCCCCTACCTTGGGGGTCTTTAAGAGAAGGCTGGATAGGATTCTGGCTGGTTCATCTGACCCCAGCACTCTTTCCTACCCAGGCAGGGGGTCAGACTCAGTGATTTGTTGTGGTCCCTTCTGACCCTAGCATCTACAAATCTATAAAAGGCAGTGTAGAGGTATTCGAGTTTTTTCATGGAAAAAATGGTGGTTCTGTTCTAGCATAGTTGCAGAACAGCCAAAACATGCATGAAAGCACCTGGCATGCCCACAGAGGTGGGAGGATGGAGAGCATGCCCCTGCCCCCCTCCACTGGCAGTTGTGGAGTGGTTCTGGGGCAGCAGGTAGGGCTGGAAGCACAGGTCCTTTTTTGCCCTTGTGGGAGTGAGGGAGCACCCCCCCCACTTCCCCACAAAAGTGGCTGGGAGCTGTCAGCCATTTCTGCTGTCCCAGGATGTGTCCCAGTCCCTGGCCCAGAGCCAGGACTGCAAACACAGTCCTGGTTTGTCCACTGGTGGAGGAGGGGGCAGGGACAGGAAACATGCACCACATCTGCTCCAGGCAGTTCAGACCTACCCTTCCCCTGTAGCTGCCTCCAACTGACGCTCATATGGCATCAGCTGGGGCAGCATGTTTGGATGGGAGGTGAGGGAAGCACAGAGGAAGTAGTAACTCCCTATTGCCTTTTAGTAGAGAGTGCACCTTAGAGGCAGCTTTGATGCTTTCCACCCATAGAGCTGGAACACTAGTATATGCCCCCTGTTCTTGCCATATTTTTATAGTTCTCCATACTTCCCAGAAATTCTTAGTGCTGCAATTCAATGTGTGTATCAGAAGCATAAACTATACTGGGGCATATAAAATCTGTGTTTCTGGTAAAGATATTTAATAAACTTTTTGTACAATCTGCTTTAGAGAAAAAGCCTGCACTGTTGTGATTTAGGCCAGGCCATATCTTTCTGTCAGTAAGAAGACTTTCCTAGTCTTTTAATTAAGACCACAATAGAAGTAATTTTGCAGACACATCATTCTTTTCTTAAAAGACAATTAAATGTTACACATTAGAATCAGCTATGTGAAGCTTTGTTTTTCATTTTAATGGGGTTTTTACTCTCTTTCTTATATCATGCTTTATAGTTTCCTCAACTTTTCTTTAGCATAGAAATTACAGGTTTTGAAGAAATTTGACCTAATTTTAAAAAGGATAATCTATTAACATTAAAATAGGGCTTTGGGGACAGCAGTGATGTCTGGAAAATGACTTTTTTGTGTGTCTTAATTAAAGGTATTCCAAAACATAAAATGATGTGGCAAGGTATTTGAGTGTACATGCCAGTATATTTGAAACCAAACAGCTTTCTGTAACTTCATATTTGATAAAATGATCCCTACTTTTTTTGTCTTATTAAACCAAGTAAAGTAATACAGGGCATACCTGGTCGGGTACTGTGAACCTTTTATCACTGTGAGTTTGGAATGGATGTCAGGGGTCATAAATGATTTATTGTTCTTCCCAAACAATTGATAGTTAAACAGTAATACCATCTAATATGTCACATCTGTAACAGAAAAACTATT
>NW_017729029.1:24025164-24029644 GCF_001723915.1 Gavialis gangeticus | reverse complement strand
CCCCACAGAACACTCACCTTTCTTTCAATAAAAATAAATAATTTTTCTAACCCTGACAACTGAAAAACAGCAGAACACAAATCTGTCAGTGGTTTGAGGACTTCATGATACCCATACTGTGTGACGTATATGCAGATTTGTTTTTATGTTTGTTTTCATGGGGGTGTGTTTAATCCATATCAACAGGCAGGAAATATTTCCCTTCAGCACCAGATTTGAATTATTTAATAGTGACCAGTTGAAGTTTCCGAGTCATCTGAAATATTGGATATAGCCCTAGTGGTGATGGATTAATGGTCAGGAAAAATTTTAACCCATGATACTTCTATTTATTACGTAGTTATGCATTTCACTTGCCCTCACTCATCTCACCTCTACACTGACTGCTACTTTAATTTCCTGGTCTAGTGTTAATAGATATACATTTTATCATGCCTCTAAATGTTATGTTACACTGAATTTTAACTGTGGGTGAGAAGAGATTGATTGACCAGTGAGACCATTCCAATCACAACTCAAATGCTTTATTAGGATACTCAGTAGCAAAGACTTATTTGGATCAATAAAGACAATGCTTACGTAGCCTCAGACTCAGGGAAGAAAGAGGTCCACTGGCCAAGCTTTTCTATTCCCCAGGGGACTTGAGTTGGTTCACTGAGCTCCAGAGAAATCCAAATTTATAACTAAAATTAAAAGTCCCAAAAGTAGAAGTTCAAAAGTAAAAGTCCAAATTTTCTTCCAGCCTATACCCCATATTTATAGGTGGTTGGTTCTAATATTCTAATGAATGATCTCTTATTGGTTTTATTTAAATGTCTTTGTCTTACTGAAACTTTTAGAACTGGATTAAATTAGATTTCTTGTGGATCCTGGAAGGTGTCAATTATTGGGATTTATATCACTGTGAAAGCAAAAGGAGCAAAGGGGAGAGTTCTGTATCTCCTTTCCCTTCCCGTTGTGCAATGTTGTTTCACAATGGTTTGTTACTTCTTCACCTTAGTTTATGGTCCAACAAGGCTGCTTTGCTTTTTACAACATATCAAAATGTTCTAACAAAAACACACTATTATAGCAAAGTAAGATTTAATACATTTTGCTACATCAATCACTACTTCTAATTCTAATTATTTTAAGATGAAGCTATGATATAGAGTATTTGGATTATTTGATGTATGGTTCTTTCTTATAGTGTTTCCTTTTAGGCTTCATACTCTGTTTGATTGTGTTTAATTATAAACGTATGAATGGCTTCCTTTGCTTTGCTAACCAAGCTAGTTGCTACGTCTGCAAATATTCATGCTACAGTCACTTAGACACAGACTTTTGAGGCCTTCTGCTTTAGCTACACCCCTGCAGCTTTGGCTGAGGCCTCTTGAAAAAGGCCAAGCCTGGCAACAGTGCACCCACAGCTGATGCTGCACAGGTGTATGCGCAGCCTACAGTTATGGATAGTCTTTTCATCATGTGAACTGCTGATTTTATGTTAGATACCAGTTATCTTTACCCTGTGATACAAAACAGTAATAAACCTGCTTACAGGTTTCTTTCTAACAAGTCTTAACTGGTAATAAAAATAAATAATATTCTTTTTAGGATATTTGGAATTTCTCCATTCTTTCCTTTCTGTTTGCCCCAACTGCTGCATCTGTATCTTGGGTCTTTACTGCAACAATTTGCCTTCTGAGGAGGCAGAGTATCTGATTTTTATCCATAGTTGCTCTTATTTTTTTCTGAGGAAGTTATGTAATTCTTAGCACTTTAGCACACTACTGAATATGTGTCTGAAACTGAACATGGTAGGAGCGAGTGGGACATAAACTATTTTTGAGGCTCAGTTATTGATATAGTATTACAGCTATACCACATCAGAATTAATAACTATGGATGTTAGCATGGTGTAGGTGAGAACTGAGAGGATAATTTTGGTCTGTGGCAAGGCTGGCCTTATGGATGGGTGATCTGGGTGACCACCCAGGGTGCTGTGGCCAGGGGAGCATCACACACATGTGCCCACACGTGTAAGCAATGCATACTTGCAGCAGCGCTCTCCCCTGCCTTGCCTCACCCTGCCCCACCCCACCCTACCCTGGCTGATCCCTACTGAAAGCAGGAGGAGCAGTGCCCAGCCCAGCCTGCACCCCACCTCCAGTCGCTGCTCAGAAGCAGCCAGGCTGGGCACTTTTGGGCAGGGTGGCACCTGCTCCAATGTGCCCACCTTGCACCCACACAACAGCAGCGGTGCTTGCCTGCAGGGAAGCAAGTCACCTGATCCAGCCCAACAGTTCGTCCTGGGAGCTTTATTTCTGAAACTGTCACTAATACTACTACATATGTAAACTCCAAAAAAGGGCACCAAAATAAAAGTTCACCCAGGGCACCATTTTCATTAAGGCCAGCCCTGGTCTGTGGACAGCATCCAGCTAAGATCAGCTGAGAGTTCAACATCATACCTATGACCATGGGGTTCAAAGAAAATAAGATTGGCAGAGGGTTGGACTTCACTTTTCCTACACTATTTACGAACCCAGTTTTCCTAAAGCCATTCACCACATTGTTCCATTTTGTTACTGTAATAGGGAACTCCTACTCCTATTATGTAGAAAGGGGTCATATATCTTTAGGACTGTAGGCAAAGACCAGGAGCCACGCCTTCTCCTGCAGGTATATAAGACACCTTGCCAGAGGGTTAGGCAGTTGGATAGGAGACAGCCCTGAGGTAGGAGTTCTGCCAAGGTAGAATTCTTGATGGCCAGAAACAGGGGAGAAACAGGGTCAACTCAGACCCTGGTGTGTGGGTGAGCCTGCCCCAAGAGAGAGACTGCTGCACAGGCATGCCATGTTTGGAAATATCATTGATGAGGGAGGTGGTAGGTAATTCAGAGTAGCCTTGAGGGGAGGCAATAAGACTGTCTGGTAGTTGAAAGGTTGTAGTGATGCCAGCCCTATTTAGGCTGGGCCTAGAGTGGTGTGAGGCTTACCATTAACACCCTGGGATGTGGAGTGAGAAAGCACTAGCAAGAATGGTTTTTCAACCAAACTGAGGGCTTCTAACAGCTTCAACAAGACATGGCAGATGAGAACATGAGCCACCAGGTGTTTGGGGAGGCAAGCTGTGCTCATCTCAGCAAGGAGCAATAGGGCACCATAGGGGTCCACAGCATAGGAGTCATCACAGTTAGACATCACTGTGACTGTTGAAGGAACATGTTTGTGGGAGGGTGAGAAAGAGATTCTAAAACAAATATATTGCTGAGTAAACTCCAGTTAAGCAGAAAAAGGTATATTAGAAACTTGATAAACAGATGTGCCTGTTATTAGGCTCTTCCAAATGTATACAATGAACGCTACTAGGATGATATGTGTGGCTTCTATATTTGGGAGTGGTTTAAAGGGTGAGAATCATAATATTTTAAACAAATGTTATTGATATGCAGCTCAGTAAGTCACAAATTAATGGAATGCAGGAGATACAGCCTAATGATCATAGAGATTTGAAAAAGGGAGGGAGACAGTATTTTGCAATGTATGTTAATTCCAATAGAAAATATCTAGGCATTATGTTTTATTACAAGTCCAAATCAAATATAGAAAATTTAAGTATTTTTTTTCACATTTGAAAGAAGCTGCTTTAAAAAGCATCCTGCCAGTTCTTGTCTTTCTTATCTTTGTGACTGTCAGTATTTTCTACGAAGTTGGAGAATGCTGAAGGAGTGTGCAGGAGATTTTTCAAACAGATAAGCCAAAGCAGCTGGAGTTGTTGTCAACCAAAATGCAGATGTAATGCTTATTGATGAAGAAGATGGCAGGACTGATGGTTGAGAGAACATGATATGATGGAAATGTACATATTTATAAGAACTGAGGAAAGGAGGAAAGGAAATGGATGTTGAGGCTGAAACAGATGTGAAGCTCAGTTAAATGTATTTTATAGCATGTAGACAGCAAAAAAGCGAACAGTTATACAAAGAGTAGAATTTACTGAATCAACAATTGAATCTATGGAGGGAAAAAGCAGGGAGAGGAAGGCTTCAGAGTAGTGAGCAAATCTTAGATACTGTTAGATTAGAAATCTTGTAAAGGTTGTGTACAGATACAGGGATAATTTTTTAATAAGATAATAAAGGACCGTTGTTTTTGAGAAATGAACAAAAACAGTATTTAGTACAAGCAAGTTCTAGCAAGTGGCCATTTTCATGAATCCAAAGAGTTTAAGAAGAATTAGAAGGTTTCTATGAAAGTATATGAATTTAAGGTGAAAGAAGGTGAGAATATGTAGGTGAAATCTGCAATCAGAGCCAGCTTTAGGGAAAATGGCATCCTACGCAAACTTGTACTTTAGCACCCTGCCCTGATGCTTCCCCTCTGGCACCCCTGAAGTCATCAGTGTTGTGTTTGGACAAGGTGTGTGTGGAGGGGGGGGAGGGTAGAGGGTTTGGGGGTGTGGTAGGTGTATGTATGGGGATGTGGGATGACTGGGGGA
>NW_017729029.1:23992894-24024791 GCF_001723915.1 Gavialis gangeticus | reverse complement strand
GATGGGTGGGGGGCTGTATGTGAGATGCCTCAGTGGCTGTGGGTGGCCGGGGTACTTATGGGCTATTGTAAGGTGGTGCATGTGTGCTCATCCAAGATGCTGACCTGGTGCCAGGGGGGCTGGGGGGTGGCAATGGCTCAGCGCAGGGCAGCAGGAAAGACAGAGGAGCAGCAGGCAGGGCTGCCCCCACAGGAAGCCCATCCACAGCAGCAGAACACTGCTGCCTAGTGCTGCCTGGCCTCCTGTGTCCTCACCTTTGGCTGTGTTGGCAGTAGCCAGGAAGGGCTGCAGCTTGACTTCCAGTCCAAACAGATGGTGATGGTAAAGCCCTTGGTGTGCTAGCCAGGGCCACTGAGCCTCTCTGCCTTCTCACTGGGCACCGCTGCCTTCCCTGTGGCCTGGCCATTGGCACCCTCCTCCCAGCCTGTTATGCTGCCTGACGGCACCTATCCCACTGCCCCACCTGGCTGGCTTCAATCAGCTATGGACATGACTGGTGGGGAGGAGGGGCAAGCTGTCCAGCCCCCCACAGTTAGTTACCACAGAAGTCCCCTGATGGCTTCTGCCTAGCACAAGCAGTGGGGTAGGGCAGCGTGTGCATGCATACGTGAATACGTGTGTGTGTGTGTGTGTGTGTGTGTGTGTGTGTGTGTGTGTGTGTGTGTGTGTGTGTGTGTGTGTGTGTGTGTGTGTGTGTGTATGTGCATGCATGCACATGTGCACACATACATGTGTATGTGACACACCCGTCTGACAGTGGTGCCCTGGGCTGTTCCCCACCTCTAAGGCTGGCTCAGTCTATGGTGTTGGCTGAAACATCACTGTAAAAGATAAAAGTTGCCAAAGATAAAGATGAGAGATGGTGGTAGAAGAAAGAATGAAAATATGGAAGTATTAAATAAGAACACATGGAGAAGGAAGAAAGTAGTGGTTTGAAAAAAGATTTTGGAGAAAATTATTTTTATCTTTAAGTATCTTTAGTACCAAATCTCTCAGCTCATCCTCTGAATATAGCTTCACGTACATAGTGTAAAAACATTAACATTCCACATCCTGCCTTAATACATCTTCTCTTGCTAACGGTCAGGTTTTGGCAGTCTGAAGAATATCCTAAACCAGATCATGAAGCCTTTGCAAACATTTGGCTGGAAGTATCTGGGAACATTGTAGGATGGAAATAACAGAGGTATTATAATTCAAGACTTATGTTCCTAGGAAGAATTTTAAAGTGGTATTTTTGCACAGTGCCTGTTCACACAGCAGGTCTGCCTATAATTAGCACTAATAAACTCAAGACTTTATGAATACTAAAAATTACTGATTTTCAAGAAATTAATCAAAATAGAAAGCATAGGTAACAAGTAGAAAATGCTTTTTAATAAAATCAAGGTAATTTCTAAGGCCTGGTAGAAAATACTACCTTATATGATAAGAGGACTTACTACTTACTTTAAGTTATCTTTTGCTAAGAAATTGTTCATTTTTGTAGCTTTAATATGAGGAAGATTTTTGTTTTTCATTAAATGGTCCATATGTAGGTTGAGCGATAAGAGGATCACAGAACTAATTCTAATATCTATCAATTTTTTAGGTCTTACATTTTCCCCCTCTTCTCTTCCTTGTACAGTAAAAAAAAAAAAAAAAAAAAAAAAATTTTTTTTTTTTTAAATTTTTTTTGGTTTTATTTTTCCCCCCTTTTTTTCCTTTTTCAAAAAAAAAAAAAAAAAGTTTTTTTTTTTTAAATTTTTTTTGGTTTTATTTTTCCCCCCTTTTTTTCCTTTTTCAAAAAAAAAAAAAAAAAGTCTTTCTGTTTTAGAATTTTTCTCATTAATGTGGGAGGATTTTCCTGTGGTTATCTAGTGAATTAGATAATTGATGGCACTTTATGATCACTTGCAGCCTAATTTTCTTAATCAGTTTAGAAGGTGACATGTATCCAGTGTAAAGTTTTTGTGCCATGTATCATACAGAAGAACATATGTTAATATGGACAGGGAAGGATTTGTTAGATGTGAAAATTGATTTTTGCCTGAGTAGAATGTGGGACCACTTATTTTGGTTAATGAAATCCAATGTGGGAGCCAGGGGAGTGGACTGATCATGTAAGTCCTGCTATTTATTGCCAAATAGAAAGCCTTAAATATTCCTATGAATTTTCAAAAGAAAAATCAGGGAAAAAAATTCCTTTGACCAAAACTATATTTTATACCAAGTATCTGTTTATTAAGCCATTACCATCCTGCTTTTTAAGAGAATTTTGACAGATTTAATATTTGTCAAAAGGGTACTCTGTAAGAATGATAAAGTAAAATCCTATTTGTTAATGTAAGTATCTCTAATATGTCATCTGTGGCAATGGTTAGAAAAGAATAACTTCCATTCACTGTACTGCCCCAAGGTATATGGTGCAGATATAGCCATTTACTCAATTTTTTCATGCAAATATGACCTTTATCTCTCATTCTCTTGAATTAAATTCATTATGGCCTCTTGTCTGGCTTTGCAAATTCGTTGGGTAAAACAAAAAGTCAACTTGAAGCAGTAGTTTAACTAGGGCAGGGCAAGCTGGACACCTGCCCCAGGTGCCAACTAGGAGCGGGCTCCAGGATCCCATGCCCACTGGGAGTTCTTGCAGCAGCAGGGAAAGTCTTGTGCTGTCTGTGCCAGGACACAGGAGCTGTGCAGTGCAGCGGTGTACCAGCAAGTGTATCTGGGAAGCAGAGGAGGAGTAGGGGCAAGTGGAATGGTGTTCCCCTTCCCTCTGCTTGGTGAGGTTCTGAGCTGCCAAGCTCCTGTGACCCAGCACAGAGTGCAGGGATACCTCTGCCATGGCAAAGACCCCTGAGGGGGTCTTGGTGGTGCTCCCCTCCCCTCCTCCACCTTGGAGCCTTTGCAGCAGTGTGGGAAGCCCTGAACTGCCCCTGCCAGAACCACACCAAACAGTATATTGGCAGTTATGGGGTCAGCAAAGCACCATTCCACTCACCCGACCCCAACCCCCCAGATACATTGGTTGGTCTCACACTGGAAAGGGGCAGCACAGGGCTTCCCTTATCACTACAGCGATTCCCAGTGATGGGGATTCTGGTGATGCTGCCCCCACATTTCCTTCCCAAAGCCTTTGTAGTGGTAGGGGAGGCCCTGTCCTGCTGCTATCCAGCCACAGAAGTCAGGCAGCACAACACCATACTGTATAATATATTTTCAGGAAAGAGGCAAGGAGGTATGGTGCTCCCCACTCCTGGCCCCAGGTACTTAGTTTGCTTGTTGCACCCCTGACTTGGAAATATTTGACCTCTTTTACTCATCCACAAATCACTGTGAATATAATTGACAAGATATAATTTCTACATGACCAAAAGTTGATTAAAATATTTGCACTAAAACTCAAACTGCACAAAAAGTGCTGCAGGTTTCTAGAAATAAAATCTTGATAGTTATCTAAGGTTCTTTGAAAATGTTGATACAGTTCAGAAACCTTCCAGGCTAGGTTAGTAGGACTACTCATGGAATAAAAAATTACTCAGCTTGAGTAAGAGTGGTATAATTATATATGCAGATTGACTGAGGGTGTACTTATGTGTTACAATTAGCATGTGCTAATTCAAGGAGAGGAAGGGACGGAGGAAGAGTAATAGGTTCTGGTTCAAATCTATGGTCAAGTGGAGCACCAGGGAGTGTATCTGTGAAGCATAGGGGGAGTAGGGATTTGCTTGGTTTATATTGCTTGGTCTCACACTGGGAAGGGGCAGCACAGGACTTATCTCATCACTACAAAGACTCCCACTGAAAGGGATTCTGGTGATGCTACCCCCATGCCTCCCTCCCTCAGCCTGTGTTTACAGTCCAAATCCAAGGTAATCAACACTTCTATTACTGATCATCAGTACACTGATGATTGTGTTGTGTGGGCCCACTCAATTTAATAGCTGAAGGTTACTCTTGACTTCTGTGAAGCATATGAAATGCTTGGACTCACTGTCAACTTGATGAAAATCAAGATACTTTACCAACCTACCCCAAAGCACCAGCGGCTCCCCCATGTATTACAATTGGAGGACAATCGTTAGAGAATTTTGAGCATTTCCCCAATCCAGGTACTTACCTTTCCCGAAAAGTAAACATAGATGATGATATTCAACACAGAAGAAAATCTAGCAGTGCTGCTTGTGGATGTCTCCAAAATTGACTCTTCAATCTTGATATCAGGACCCAAACTAAACTTCTTGTTTACCAGGCAGTTGTCATCCTTACTCAGTTGTGGGTTTGAAACCTGGACAACTTATCAGAAACACCTGAAATCCTTGAAATATTACCACCAGTGATGTCTCTGAAAGTCTTCCATGTCAATTAGAAGGGCAGAAGAATGAGTGCCAGTATTTAGGCTCAAGCAAACACCACCAGCTTTGAAGCCATGTACCAGCTTTATTGGACAGGACATGTCATAAGAATACTTGACAACCAGCTTCCAAATCAGGTTTTATACTCCTAACTCACCAATGGTCACCACTCTGGAGGTGAACAAAAGAAGAAATTCAAGGACACTTTGAAGGCCAGTTTGAAGAGATGTGATATTAACATCAGCACCCAGGAAACTTGAGCACTACATCATCCCTAATGGCTCCATGAAGTACAACAAGGGATAGACCATTTTGAGCAAACTTGCCTTGCTATGGAAGTGAATAAGTGAGAGAGACAAAGGGAAAGAGCTTTGACCTGACATCACCAGGATCCACTCCTTTCTCTTAGAACCATATGCCTCATCTTCAGTTGAAGAAGCAGATCTTGGTTTGGCCTCTTCAGTCATCTCTGGACTCACCAATGACTTACCTATCTACTGGAAGACTGTCATTGTCACACTGAGGGATTGCCACTGAAGTTTATGGATAACTCTAAGTAATGTTACACATTAAGGGTTAATACCCCTTCTAAAATGAAAACTGCTCTGACTTGACCCTAGAAGGCTGGCAAGCAAAGGTGTTGCTAAGACCTGCCAAGCAAGCTCCATGTCTGCCCTGTTTACCTACTCTCTAGGGAAGTATAGGTTCCAGGAACAGGTTCTGTGGCCCTGCTTATAGCCACCAGCCTCTTCCTGCCCAGAGGAGGTGCCCACTGTACCCTGCAATCCTAATCTGGGCCTACTGGCTCCCATCAGCCCAGATCAGGTGTCTGCCAGTTCTGATCAGATCTCTGCCAGCCCCTTCATCCTGGATAGGGTCCATGCCTCCCCCAGTCAAGCTCACCAGCCACTACCCACTTAGATTGGGGCCCTTTCAATCACTGGCAGCTCATATTGGGCTCACATTACCTCCTGCCAGGCTGGATCAGGCCCTCCAGTCACTGCCAATCTGGATCAGGTCCTTGCTCACTAGCCTTCCTCCACATCTCCCCAACAGCTCCCCAGTCCTGAAAGTATTGTTCCAGAGAAGCAGACAAGCAGAAGCTGCTTGCCCACTTGTAGTCACCACCACTGTCTGTGCTGAGCCCAGCCTGGACAGCAGCAACAGGCAGGTAGCTGGGTTCCCCATCCCTGCCTGCTGCTGTGGGGCAGTGAAGGTAAGCGGGAACTAAGGGACATAGGGAAAAGCAGGGTGATGAGCGTGGAAGTCCATGGTTTGGGGGGTGAGCTGTGAGGGACTGGTGGGATGAGTGAGCCTCAAGGGACTAAGGGGTAAGGGGTGAGCTGAGGGGGTTGGGATTGAGCCCTGGGGGCCCTGGGATGGGGTGGGGGGAGGTAGAGGGTGAGATGCAAGGGCTGGGAATGAGCTGTGAGGGACCAGGGGTCAGGGGTGATCCATAAGGAACTAGGGAGTAGGAGGTTAGCTGTGGGGACAGAGGGTAAGTCTAAGGAAGTGGGAGGTAGGGAGAGCTCCAGGGATGGCAGTGAACCTGGAATTGAAGAGGAGAGGAGGAAAGAGTGTGGAATCCTTACCTTTATACCTCCCTTACCTGCTGGCTCTCCCGTTGTCACATTGGGGCAGGATAGAGTGTCCACATGGCACTCTATCCTGGCAGCAGGCAAGCACAAATCCTGCAAGTTGCTCTTTTGAAGGCCCAAGACAATGGAGTTTGGTGCAGAAAGTAGTGTCTACCAGTATAGAGTTCAGTACATGATAGGAAATATGGACAGGGGTATTACATGTAAGCAAATGTTTAAACGGTCTTCATTCTTTTGTTGTTGTTGTTATTGGAGTTTGATTTAAGATTTTTAATTGGGGGACATTAATATGTCTTCATTGTGGTTGGTCTGGAGAAAACTTGAGTGGTAAGAGCATTCAGCCACTGTTGCAACCAATGGAAATTGATAGTGTTTATCATATTTTAAGTTGGTGATTAGCTTTCACCATGAGAGCCAGGATGAGTGGAATGGTAGTGTAGCAAAACCCCCAGTTTTTCTTTTAAAATGCATTCCTTCCCCTTCCCCAACCATTTCTAACTTTGTCTCTCCCTTATTCCCTATAGATAAGTATAAGTAGACCAAGATGTAGGATAAGCTTTAATATTTTATTTTAGGTAGTAAGTTTTATTTTTCTCCCCTCTGCAAATAAGTGCCCTGCTATTTTGATATAGATAATCCCCTGTTTTATAAGTGATAATTATTATGTTTGTATTAATTTTTTTTACTGCTTTTATATTGTGTGATTACTGTTTTAGGCTTATATATGTAAGCTAGTGCAAGTCATGTCAAGTTTCCATCTTGCAATGTCAAGCCTCCATCAAGGCTGCACATGTTCAGTAAGAATACCTGGAACCCTCTGGAACAGGACTGGCATTGCCTGGGCAGGCCCTCCCCATAGGAGATCAGAGGTAGTCTACCCCATAAAAAGAGGTAGTGAAGACTGACTTTTTGGGAATGCCATTTCTGTCTGTATTTTTGGGACCATTTTTGTCTGCATTTTGGGACCAGCTCCACATCACACCGCCTGTCCACCCCAGAGGCCCAGCCAGCAACCCCCCTATGGACAACACTGAGTTGAAGGAGACCCTGATGGGCCATCAAGGACCCACTTTCAGCCTGGGATAGGTAGATATCACCTGCATATTTCCTCCTCCAATTTGGACTCTCTCTCTCGCCTCCCAGACTTCAGCCCCTGCACCAAGCCTCTTTAACCCCTGCTGCCATTGTCTATATGTGTGTCTATGTGTGAAACCAATAAAATATCGTGTCAGCATCTCCCCTGTTCAATAAAACCACTATCATTTGCAACCCCAAGTTGGGTTGTTTTACTGAGCCCCAGTCCCTTCCCTATCTTAAATTCTGGTCTCTGTCACTTTCTCTTCCTCTCAGCCCTGTTGTTTTCTGCAGGCTCTCAGCCCTGTTCCTGCCACTTTTTGCCTTCTGCCACCTCTCCCCAATCCCTATATCTCTCTGCCTTCTCTTTCACTCTCTCTCTCTGTGTTCTCCAGCCTCCCCCCACAATTCCACTCCCAGTATTCCTCTCCCCACATACCTCTCCTCTTTGACTTTCTGCTTTCAATTGACACCAATTAACCTTAAGTTACCCCAACTTCCCTTCAGTCTGCCAGTTCTAATCCCAGTACCAGCAACTTTCATCTCAGTTTCCACCAGCAGTAACCTAAAGTAAACCCAAGCCTCAGTTCCTCAGCCCAGCTCTCTTTTTAGTCTACTGGTTCTAATCCCAGTCCTGGTGACTTTCACCCCCTACATTTTCACTCTCTGTCTTACCTTAACCTTCCCCCAGGTATCCCAAGTACACCAAGCACATACATATACACCACAATGCCCAACTTAGGAACTCACCTGTGTGTATGTGTAGGTGAGTGGTATGTATGTGAATTGATATACATGTATGTCCCTGTGTGCATCATATACGGATTAGTGATCTGTGTATGTGTATTGGGTGTGCAGGTATTGATAATTGATTCTGGTCTAATTTCTTTTGGTCTGTATAGTGTGTGTAGGTGCTTGAATTAGTGATAGGTGTGCATTGGTCTAGGCTGGTAATTTTGGATGTGTATGTGCCTGAATTGGTAGTGTGTGTGTGCAAGCCTGGTGGGAGTGCATGCACCTAGAGTATGTGTATGCACCTAATTGATTTTTCAATGTGTGCATGTGTAATTATACATCACGCTCTCCTGTCTAACAGTGCAATATTGAGATCTTGAGAGTGGGCCTGTAGGATCAGGTCCAACAGTAGGACCAGGTGCCTTAAGAACACATGAGTAGGAAGGCAGTTTCTGTGTATGAAGTTTATTTAGCCTATGAATATTACATTGAATGAAGCTGTACTCTTTGGAAAGTAGTTATTAGCAGAACTTTTTAAATTTAGTGATGTTGTATTGTTCATCTTAAATATTGGTACTATGCCAATCTGATCTATTACATGTGGGCATCTAGTTATATATCTTTGGTTGCTATCTATTTTCTAATCTTTCAACAAAGAATCATGACTATTTTTCCATAGGTGGCATAAGGGCATGTGCATCACATGCCAGGAAACTTAATTACTTTAGCATGCTTCCTTTTAGACTTTTGTGTTTAATATGATCATTGTAAAGGACCTTCAAATTCCTGGTAGAAGCAATAACCTACCACAGCTCTGCATTTCTAATACAAAATAATAGGTTAGAAGCAGCTTTCTTACTCAGATCAAGCATTTGGGGAATCTGCTTAACTGGATTAAAAATGTGTGATTCTTTTTTTCTCTGCCAGTAACATGTTCAGTCACTTCAGGTTTTTCACTGGACATAGACTAGAAACAGACCTGAAAGCACCTTAGTATTCATAACTGATTATGGCTCACAAGGAGATAGAATCAGGAGAGAGGCATATTATTAGATAATGTATCTAAGACAAAGTCTGGGTGGCTATTTTTTACTAAAATGATAGTGGTCTGTGTTAAAGGCAGCTAAATAAGAAAAATATTCAGCTCTCCCAAATAACCTCCTTATATTCAAGAGCAATAGAAGTTCAATCTTGCCCTGGCTAGAATGATCTAGTTGGGGATGGTCCTGCTTTGAGCAAGGGGTTGAACTAAATGACCTCCTGAGGTCCCTTGCAACCCCAGTTTTTTATGATTCATTTCTCCCAGTTAAGCCTGTGTGAAAAAATGGCAAAAACAAAAAACCTCAAATTGTATCATCAGTAGGAATTTCAGTCTGGACTTTTTGATTTGGTAATTTTGAGCCAGCTCTTCCATCTGTTGAAAACCTTCTGCTGTGAGCAGAACAGGTAAATAAGGAGTCAGATGACCTGCAACTGAGAGGAAGAAAGTAGAGCCTGAATACTGTATCCTTTTCCTTTCTTGCTAAGTTCAGATTTATATGATTAACCATCTGTACTGTTAGCCAAAATAGAAAGGCAGGAGACCAGTCTGTTCTTTATTTTTCAGTGAATAAATACAATCTATGGGATGGTATGAAAGGTGATGCTTTAGAGGCTCTGTTTGTTCATTCCATTCTGTCTGAGCATTAACAAGTGGTATGAATAACATTGTACATTAACTATTTCCAATGCCTATTTATTTGAATAAATTATATCACTAATGAGTGCCTTTCCCAAATTCTAGTCAACTTTGCTGTCAGTTACAACTACCAGTCATAGAAACTAAACTACACAAGCAGGTTTTCTTCACCCCAAACAAAAATAGTGAATCACTGATGAAAACAGGTGCAGTCATGACCATCTTTCCCATTACTAGCAGTATTTATCATATTCTTTCTTTATTCCCTAAATCCTGGATAAACAGAACAGGAAGTGAATTCTAGAACTGCTCTATCAGAGCTCCTTCCTTTTAATAGCTCCAGCACCTTTACATCCACTGTCTCTGAACTATATGGGAGTCCCATTTGAAGAGATGCACAATTCTCATGTGGACATATTTTAATTTATTTTAGACTGTGTTATAAATTTAAAGCATCACAACATTAGGTTTTATCAGAATTATTTGTGCGTTTAAGATATGATAAATATTCAATTTGCTTTATATGGAGATCTAGTCCATGTAGCTCAATTTTTAATTGTCTACTTAAATTGAGCCTGTGAAAATTGGCTGGCCAGTTGTTTTACACTAAAAACAAAAAGTGTTAAGTTTTCCATGCCATTTAGATAATATGCCTACAAATGTTGAGGGTCCTGAAATACAGATGAAGAATATAACCTTGCATCACAGTGCCTGGAGGCCCAAACTATCAAATGTCTTAATATATTAAAGCTCAAGCCCCTTTTTTCAAAAGGTCTTTGTACTACACTTGCTATTAAGTGAAGTGATTAAAATCCCATTTCCTAGAAAAGTGGATTTCACTCTTCATTTCTTATACAATAGATACCTTATATATCACTTCTGTGACACTAGACTGTAAAGTGTGTGTTGCATATACTTACAATGTATTGCTTTTCCTAAACAATAATCACAATCTCAAGATATGCTGCTCCTAAGGGAATTAATCTCTGGCAGGTTAGCTAAAGAAAAAATGCTTGACAGATGGCAAAGGGAAATAATCTATGAAGTTTTATTTTATAAACTGTGATTAATTTCAATTTCATTTTTATAATCCTCGAGGAGCAAAGCTTTTAAGCCCTGAAACCTTATGTGTGTAAATATGGTGACAGTTAAATTTCTAAACTAAAGTGTAGTGTCAGCGTGTTTATTCTGTCATGTGCATGCATTCAGAATTAACTTGACTGATTATAATAACTATGGAGTAGACATAAAGAAAAGCAGGGAATCCTGGCTTTTGGTAAAAATCGACCTGTGGCCTTTAAACTCTAAACCTGGCCTTGAATTATAAAGTGACAATTAAAGGCCAGCTTGCCTTGTATTGATTTTTGAGATATTAGTCCAGTTTGTACCTTTATTTTATGAGGCTATCTTCACCCTACCCTTCCAAAATAGGTCATCTTTGCTGAACTGTCCAAAAGAATCAAAGGGGAACAGATTTATTATCACTTCTTTTATTATCTGATGTCTCCTCCTATATCATGATGCTCTAGAGATATTATTAAAGAAGTAAAGTGGACTCTTGAGTATGCAGTCATTAACTAACTAAATATTTGTATCACTATAACATATGAAAAATAATTCTGCTCTCAGTTATGTTTCTGTAACCATAAAAGAAAATGAAAGCTTACAGGGTGCTGGAGAATGGTATCTTAGAATTATGAAGTGAAGTTAGAATGTATGACAACAGTGTGTTTTGGATCTGAAAAGGAAGTTTTAGGATTATACAGATGGAGCATTTACCTAGAAGTAGCAGTTCAAGATCAGTCCTAGCTTCTTTATAGATTGCTTCTTTCCTGTGCCAGTAATTTCCCTCAGCATCTACATTCCACCAACCTTTTAGACTTAGTAGAGGGAATACACTGTAGATTTACTGTTATGAAAAGTGGACCTACACTATGGAACTAGCTAACTGAAATAATAAGACTGTAAAATAGATGTCTTCTGCTTAGGTTTTCCACCCACAATGACACACACTAAAATTATGAACTAACCTTGTATTTCTCCTATAGGTTGGGGAAAAAGAGAAGATAGATTGTTCTTGGGGATTTTTTTCCTTTAAAAATTGAGGAACTCATAATAAAGGTACCTATATATAGAAATAGCAGAATATTTTTCTTTGCTGCTTAGCTTAGGGCTATTCCTAATTTTTGTAATTTTTTTTATAAAGTGAAATTGAAATACATAAATTAATACTGATAGAATAGTGACAACAAAAATAAAGAAATTAAACTGCTAAGTTAAATCTACTGCCCAGGGTGTAACATACAGTGAACGCATGATGAAAGTAACTGCATGAAGTACAATTGGATGATTAACATTTTTAATACAAAAAACTCAGGGAAATTGAGATAAAGGTGAGACGCAGATCAGTGAATGAGGGATCATCCACCAGGGAGGCACTTTAATGGTCTGTTAAGAACCTCTTTTATTCTTCAGTGTTGGTGGGCAGTGGTGGGCTTGTTAATTTCCTTTCTTAGATTTATTTTATTTTATTTTTTGGCTTTCACAAGCTTTCTTTTAACCCTTCACAACTGATCTCTGAAACTTGCCCAATTACAACCAAATTTCCCTGCTCCTCTGTGACCATTCTTAGCTCTTCTAGGCACAGAAAACAGATGCCGGGTAGGTCATGAAATCCAAAGATTTTGGTAAAAGGATTTCTAGACTACGCTTCCACGTAATTCTTATTTTTCCCATTACATACAACCCTCATGTTTTCTCTAAAAAGCTACTACCATGGATTTAACTGACTTTCAGAATTGCATCCTTCACATTCTTGAAGTGCCATATTAAGGCATCAGTGTTCAGTTATGTAAACCTCTCTTTTCCTCTTGGGAACTGAAAGTAGAGCTGGGAAAAATTTTTAGGCAAAATCCTGTTCATCAGAAAATTTATGTTTGGGTTATCTATATGCTAATTCTTGTTATTTTTTAAAAACTGTTGCAGCTGGGAACAAAAACTGAAAGAATGAAAAAGGTTAAAATGTTTTTTATTTCAATATTTTATATGAATGTGAAACATATTTTTAATTCTTTCATTATGAATTTTAAAAATTGATAGAAGCATAGCAGAAACGATTATTTATATAGCTCCCTGTACTACCCAGGGATGTAGAGCCCAAAGGCTGTAGGAATCATATTTGGAAATCTAGTACTGAGTTTGGCTCTCTATCTAGGAACACAAACAGAATCTCCTGCTCTAGGTAGCTGTTCCTCAGGCTTTTTTCCTCAAAAAAACCCCAGCCATCCCATCTTATATTTGTGTGTTACTAGGTATTGAATGTCATCATCTTTTTCAGTTGTCCCTTTAGGTAATAAACCATGAAAGAAAAAATATGTTCTGTAATCTGGTAATAAATCTTAGGTAATAAATGATGAATCTTAGGTAATAAATAATGAAAGAAAAAACATGTTTTATAATCTGAATAACACAACTGCCCAAATGGTAGTTTTCTTTCAATTGCAGCTGATTTTGAATTAAAATAAATAAATGAATTAAAAATAGCTTAGAGTGAAATCATGCTCAGTTCTTTATGAAACTTTACATATATATTAACTAATTTATGCTTAGAACCTTCCAAAGCCAGTGATCAGTACTCTACAGATCTACTGGAAACATTTCATGGGTGTATTGTTGGCAAGGCTGCCATCTTACACATAGGTGCATCTACACATGAATATTAATATGACACAATAAACTCCGATGCAGTTAATGCTGGAATTTATTGCTCCCAGGTGAAGTGTTTACATGTGCACCAGAGACTGTAGCATATTGAGTGAGGGCAGCCCAGCATTGGCTACCAGGAAGTCCAGGCCAGGGGGTCAACCTGCCAGTCCAGGGCTGCTTTTTTCTGGCTCATTGTGCTGTAGAGGGGCTAGTTAGGGCAAGAAGGTTTTATAGCATGGGGCTAGCCAGCAGGTAGCCCCATACTGTAGCACCCTTGTGCTCCAGCCAGCCCCAGTCACCGTCTACATGTGCATTGTGGCAGAGTAAATAACTCCGCTGTAGAATTACTTGTGTTAGGCAGTACTGTTTTATGGCAGAGTTAATTAGTTTACTCTGGCCTAATAGCACCACTTGTATAGACTGGTGATACTTTACTGCAGAGCTAATTAGACAACTTCAGTAAGTGTAGATGTACCCACGTGTAGATGTACCCATATTGATTCACATATAGGCTTACATATGAAGTCAGTCCATTCTATTTAGTTTGCATCACAAAGAGTCATGTCATTTATCCAGGATGTATGGAGTTACCTTATCTTCAACAACGTAATAACCAGGGATCCTGGTTTTCTGTAATAAAAAAAAATAAAAAATAAAAATTACAAATTCTCTGACAAAAAAATTGCAAATTCTCTGATAAAACCCCCAAAATATGTTATTAAAATTAAAAGACACCCCCCCAGCCCTGATTGTGTCCCTTACCCCCAAAGCTTCCCCCAGCCCTGCTGGTGCCCCTCACTGCCCCCACAACAGCCCCCCCCACTCATGCCTCTTGCCCCCTCCCACAGCCCTGCCAGAGGGGGCCCCCAGCTGCCAGGGATATGGGGCCAGGGACCCAAGTCTGCAGCTCCCTGCCCCCAACAGCAGGCAGCTGCAGCAGAAGCAGCATGGAGCCGGCTCCCCCCACTGCCGCTGCCTGCTCAGTTTGCTCTCCCAGTCTTTTCCCTGCATGGGGTACCCACAAGGCAGCAGAGGCTGAGGCTTTATGGCACCTCATCCTTGCCTTTCACTGGGGAGGCACAGGTGTGGCATTTCCTGGAGCCTGCCCTGCCACAAGTAGCCACACCACCCCACCCAACCCCAGTAGGCTGTAGTTTTAGGTCATGCCCCAGGACCAGGAATCTCCTCCATCCCCATAGTTCCTACTCTTGACCTTCAGGTTTTCTGGGAGCAGCAGTACTCAAGCTGGGAAATGTTCACCCTTTGGTTCCCCAGTAGCAACTGCTGGCCCTGATCTTATACTCAAGCAGCCAAGCCTTCCTCTAATCAGGTGGCCTCCTGGTTGACATCTGACTCCCTCATTGGCTCTGCAGTCACCTGCGAGATACTCTGCTGCCTACTCAAGCCCTTAAAATGGCAGGCACCAAAGGTGCCCTGCCACAAACTACCTAAAGGGGGGTTCAAAAGAGGATGGAGATAAACTGTTTTTAGAGGTGGCAGATGACAGAACAAGAAGCAAAGGTCTCACTGAAGCAAGGGAAGTTTATTTTAGATATTAGGAATAATTTTCTCATTAGGAGGGCAGTAAAACACTGAAAAACAGGTTACCCAGGGAGGTGGTGGAAGCTCCATTATTGGAGGTTTTTAGGACTGGGCTAGACAAAACTTTGGCTAGGATGATGTAGCTGGGGACGGCCCTGCTGTTGGACTAGCTAATCTCCTGAAGTCTCTTCCAACCCTAATTTTCTATGACTCTCTGGGAAACTGAATTTTGCCACAATCTTCCAAAGATCCTCCCAACTGATTGTATCAAATGCTTTTGTCAGGTAAATGAAAGTCATGGAATTCTGTTCCTGGCATTTCTCCTGTAGTTGATAAGCTACAAACATAATTTCTGTGGTCCCACATCCTTTCCTGAAACCACAGTGACTCTCAGGCAAGAGCCTTTGTTCAGTGTGTTTTACAAGGTGATTCAGCAAGATTCTGGTGAGGATTTTGCTGGCTATTGACAGCAGGAGATGCCCTGATATTTGTGGCAGAATTGCCTATTGCCTTTTTGCTTATACAAATGGACAATGGATGCATCCTTGTAGTTCTGGGGTATAGTCCCTTGAGTCCACATTGATTGGAAGAGTTCAGTCAGTTTCAGAGCAATGCATGAGGCTCTGACCTTGTAGACCTCTGTTAGTGTAGCATCTGCTCCAGGTGCCATTTGACAACAAGTTAATTGCTTTCACAATCTTAGTCAGCATTGGAAGATCAGCGAGAGAAACATTAATGTCTACCTGGGGCAGTCAGTCAATTACCTCCTCACTAATAAATAATCATTGATTGAGAATGTTGTTGAAGTGTTCTGCTTATCTTTGCAGTATCTTTCCCTTGTCAATGAACAGTGTGGTGCCATCAGCACTCAGTATTGGAGATGTTCCTGATGACTGTGGCCCATACATTGTCCTCAGAGCATCATAGAAAGTCTTCATATTATTCCTGTCTGCATAGAACTGAATCTCATCTGCCTTGTTGTTCAGTCATGTGTTTTTGCATCTCCCTGAGTTTGTGTTGGACAATCCTTTTGATGTTGTTGAAGGCTGCCTTCTTAGATGTTGAAGTGATGCCTTCTAAACAGGCCTTATAGAGCTGATGTTTTTCATTCAGTAGTCTGCCTATGTCAGCATTATTTTCATCAAACCAATCTTGAAGTTAATGTGTGGTTGGACTGAGGGTATTGAATGCAGCTGAGTACATAGAGTCTCTGAAGGATGCCTGATTGTCTTCAATGTTATTGGAGTTTCCATCAGTTGTTACTAGTGGCTGACACAGTTTTTCAACAAACGCCTGTTTCACATTTTTCTGTTTCAGTTTGGAGACATTGAGTTTTTTGGGTGTTTTTTTGTCTTGTGGTCATGTAATAAGATGTATCCAGATATTCAGCTTGGAGACTATGAGCCTGTGGTCAGTCCAGTATTCTGCACTTTTCATGGCCTTTGTCACTCTGACATCCTGTCTGTCTCTTCTCCTGATGATGACATAATCAATGAGATGCCAGTGTTTGGAGTTCAGGTTCATCCAAGACATCTTGTTGCAGTTTGGCAGTGGGAAGACCATGTTGGTGATGGGGATGTCATGTTTGGTGAGTTTCTTCAGCAGGAGGAGCCCATTGCTGTTGCATTTCCCAAGACTGTATTTTCTGATGACACCTGGCTATGTCTAGTCATCTGTGCCAACTCTAGCATTGAAGTCACCACAGATGGTAAGCTGGTCTGCTTTTGGTACTTCTGTGATAAGAGATTCCAGTTCTTCATAAAATTTGTCCTGAATCACATCTGGGTTGGTCATGGTGAGTGCATAGTTGCTTATTATAGTTGCACATCTTTGCCCAGAGAGTGGGAGTCTCATTAGCACAAGTCTGTTTTTCGCTCCCTTTGTGAGACTTGTAAGCTTTCTGACTAGCTGTGTTTTGATGGCAAACCCAACACCAGCTTCATTTCACTCTTCTTTACTATGGCCACTCAAGAAGGTGGTGTAGCCAGTTCCTTTTTCAGTGAGTTGTCCTTCAGCTAGACAAGTTTCACTCAGGGCTGCTCTCTGAATGTTGAATCTGGCCAGTTCTCTACCAACTAGAGCTGTTCTCTCTGGCCTATCTGCTGTTGTATAGTCTATTAGTGTGCACACATTGCAAGGACTGAAGGTGATTAGTGTCACCTTTGTCTGTTTTGTCTTTGTGTGATTTTTGACCACTATAGTAGGATCTCCATCACCTGTGATATGATGACCAGGGTTAAGGTAAAGTAGACAATGTTTAGGGCACCTTTTCTTGCCCCTTCTTCATGCTATGGAGGTGAGCAGTGTGATCCTAAATGGGGCTGCTCAGTCATCAGGGGGATGCTGAATCCCACTGCTGTTTCAGTCTAGTGAAAAGCAAACCTGTGCCCTGAGCCACCTGTGTGCAGGTCTGCAGTTACTGCTCCCACTGTATTCACACCTGCTGCTTTGCTAGTTACCCATCATCACAGGACTTGAGTTAGTCTATGAGGGGGATATAGATGATGTCATGGCCTGTGCGTCAGTTGGATTTAAGTGAGGGAAAGTTGCACCAAGTCACCCTCACTCTCTCATCCAGGCCTGTCTGAATCCAGTGGCATGGCAACGTTGAGAAGTCCAGAGACAAGTCTGGATGCAGTGGATGGCCATTAGGTCTTGCTGCACCCAGACTGATGCTATACACTGGCCACACGGCTGTTGCCATCTACCTTCACAGGAAGGGAGATGAGCAGATCTGCATGATCTGTCAGAGAGGACTTTTCAGAGGGACCCAGGCGTATCTGTCTACTCTGGTCAACAGTCTGTTCCTGCCCTTACTTTTATTTTGGGGTTAGCTCCCCTAGCCTTTCCCCAGCAAGTGGTAACGTGCAAGGCAGTGGGGGCTGGGGTTTTAGGACTTCCCAAACTTGCTTGGCCTTCCCTGGGGTTTGGCTCTGGTGGCACTTTCCAGGGGCTGTTTCGCCACAAGCAGTCCCACCACAGTGACTCCAAACCCTAGTAGGGTGCAGATTTCGGTCATACTCAAGACCATGTTTGTATGTGTAACATTGCTAACATCATGTGGCATACTGCAGCACCCTTCAAAGGATTTCAAGGCACCCCAGGACCCTGGTTGATAATCAGTCCCTACTGATTACTCAGTAGGGAAGCAACAGTGCAAAACCATTAAGGGAGTTGTTTATTAAAATGTTTGCTTTGCATGACTGTGAGTGGTGGGAGGGGGGTGTGAGGGGGAGAGAGAGGTAAATCAATTAATTTGTTACAGAAAATGAAACACAATAGAATTGCAAGGTTTTGGCACCAAATGGACCCTGCACAATAGATCTTAGTGCTAGGTTGAATTATTCAATCAATAATGGATGGTGTTTGTCCTTTTTATGATCCCTTTTCCAAATAAAAGGGCATTAAGTTGTCACTAGCTTGTCAGATCTCACTTAGAATAAATAGAATAAATGTTCTTTGTTCAGTTTTATGCTAATTACCGTGGAAAAAATTGGTATGAATAGCCTGAACTATAGAAGCTGTACACACACATACACAAATATAAAAACATATGTAAGAGATGTACTTTAAAATGCGAGAGGAATATAGCCCTAAATTTAATGTGAGTTTAATATTGGTCCCTTAAAATCAAAGATATTTATATCAGAATACATTTCTTATAGCTTAAATTTTTAAAAAATATAACTTTTTCACAGCATTTTGGTTATGTTGAATACCATTAGTCTTACTTCCAATTTGTAACATTCACTGTTCAGTTCTCGTCCTGTCGTAAATGAGATGTGAGATATTGCTCACTTTAAGTAGTACAGTAGTGAATATTCCAATGGGAGTGAGACTAATTGAAGTGGTATACAACCTACATAAGGGTTACAGGATAATCCCGTAAGTGACTTTTGAAGTAGTAATAATTAATCATTCTTGTCATGTTTAATGATGAATTCCCACATTGCCATGGTGGTTCAATGTGGTCCCAAAAGCCAACTTTGTATCAATGATTATACAATGAAAAAAATCTCTTAAGAAAAATCCACCTCTAAATTTATATAGGAGGGTTACATACATTGGATGTAGGGATATTAGACATCTAAAGTAAAAATAATACTTAATTGAGAACAGATCTTGTATTTCTGTTAGGTCTTTAAGGATTCTGATAAACTGTAATATTAAAATGAAACAACAGCAAAACTGCAATGTCTTAACATGAATAACATACTAATACATTTAAGATAGGAAGTAAAGAAAATCACAAGTGTATTATTATTAGGCTATTTTGCCTTGTACATTTCTACCAGTATTGTAGCAGCTAAAGTATATTTTTTAAAATAACCATATGTACTTTGAAAAGCTATTGCTACTTTGGTCACAGTATTAATGAGGAAAATCTAGTGTAAATAAAGAAACTTCTGAAGCTCTACAGCATCTACTTAATGTAATATGGTGTGACCACTTCTACAATTAAAATTTCCTTCCAAAATTTGTTCTTCAGTCTACAGATCAGTTCTGTACATCATATCCTTCCCTGAATTACATAAAGTGAAGTGAAACAAAATAAGATTACATTTCATTTGACTACTGGGAATTGTAAATGACCATTCAAACTGTAAGCAGCTTTTTCGAGCTGGACATTTGAATTCCATACTGTGACCTCATCCTACTGTTAATACAGGGGTTGTTAACCTTTTTAAAGGAATGTGCCCCTTCTGGGTACACTTCTGGTGGAGTGGTGCCGGGGGTGGATGGTGGCAGTGGCCACTGCATGCAAGCTTCCCCCCGCCTGTGTCTGGCCAGCTGGGCAGTGCCTGTGAGGCCCACAGAACTAAGCTGCTACCCTCACCTCCCCTCCCTGGCCCTGTTCCTGGGAAGCAGTGGCATGGGATGGTGGGTGGAGGCGCTCCATCCCCGCCTACCCACGTGTACCTGCTAGCCCCTTTCCAAGTACCCACAGAGGTACGTGTACCCTAGTTGAGAACCCCTGTGTTAATATTTAAAAAAATTCCTAGAAAAGATCCATAATATCTTTATCTCATTTCCATGGACGCCCAGGTCAATGAAGCAGTTCCCTTTCAATGGACACTACTTTATATCCTATTAATGTAGCTTCTTGTGCATTCGTTCCCCATTAGGCCAACATCTCTTTCCTTTCTCCTCCTTCTGTCTTCACTCTTTTTTCTTTTTCTCCCATGTAGTTAGACATATGCAGGCAAGATGTAGCCATGTTTGTAAGAATCTGTCTAGGAAACACTTGATACCAATTGGGTAAAACATTTTCCTAATACTTGGATTTGCTGTTTCTTGTAAGCATCAAAATCTTGCCACTTGTTGAAGGGAAACTCATGTGTACCAATAGTAGCTAGAAGGTATAGGTATAAGTGGGTTAAAGATCTACAAAAACAGAAAAAAGTAGGGAGGAGGACGATGAAAGAAAATAGGAAATTAAGAATGCACAAGAATCTCTGTATTAAAGGGAGGAAACAGGGAACAGACAAGAGAGATGTTGGCTAGAAAGGAAGGAAGTGGAAACAATGAAAGGATCAAGAGCATGCTGAGAAAACCAAGAGAGGAAGGGAACACAGAACTACCAGTGTTTAAGCAAAAAACTAATAGTGGTCATGTAATTAAAGCTCTCTCTATACTTTACAGGTATTGTGCAATTAACTGGAGTCCAGCTACATGGGCAAAGTAGCTGTCACAGAATAAAAAGCTCCAACCAGCTAAAAAATTAGCCCTCAGAATGTGTGCTAACTTAATAGCTGGTTGCTGTCAACCTTTAATTTGCAATGGGGGACTCCCATCCACAGGGGTGCACCATGCCCAGTGAAAAATTCGTAAGCCCTGGGGATCACTGCAGCCATGATCCCTGTGGCTCAGAGGTGCATGAAACCCCCAGATCCTGTGCATGGCAGCTGTCATGGCCCTTAGGGCCATGTGGATTGCTGCAGGGGTGATCCGCTCATTCTGGGGATTCTGGAAAACCCCAGAGCCTCAGGGCCACCACAGGGGCAATCCCCATGCCTCGTGGATGTGGGGAAAACTCCAGTGGAAGGAACACTATAGTGGTGTTCCTCCTGGCCTGGTGATTTCCTGCACCCCAGAGCCTTAGGGATATGGCAGTCTCTCAACTGGGGTGTGTCAGGCTCCCAGCCATGGGAGCCTGCTTCTTGTCGACGCAGGGGTTTCTCTTAATTGCTGTGTTATTTCAAGATATAATTCAAGTTTTTTCCCCAACCCAACTCTTATCTTTCAAATCTTCCATATAAAGAGTTATCACATCTTAGTCATGTTGCTCCCCCTGCACTGGCAATAAGAGCTATGGAATCTAATATGCAATTCCAGAATTGCACCTTCTGCCATGCATGTTTGATATGGCAGGAGGCATAATTGTGTGGATTGCACATTAGATACCATCACACCTTCACCTGCATGTATAGAGGGGGAGGCTAAGAAACAATAGCAGCATTTCAGGACCTGGCACGGGAAATTTCAGGTACTTATCTAAATCTTGTACAAGGTATCTGAATTTCTTGGAACAGGTCCTGCATTAGTTTTTCTGACATAAACAGTTATGCTAGAGGCATGTTTCAGTAAGTATGCCAAGTTTCCCCCTTCTGGCCTGCTAAGAAGCAGAGAAGCTCGAAAAGTACAACAATGAAAATAAATTAATAAACAATGTTAGACATGTTTTTCTCTAAATCTCACATTTGGTATTAGTCTTAAATTTTGGCCATTGATTGATTCTCATTTAAGAGTTCATCCACAATACGTGTTATAAAACAAAAGCGTAACTTAGCCTTTCTGGATACGTGAGGAGTATAAATTAAAAAAAAAAAGTAATTGCTGGCAGTTGTAATTACTGCTATTATTAATCATTATGAACACTTGACTTTTCAAAAAATATTTTGAAAATGTATTACTTGCATTTCTTAGCTGGTATAAAAATTAATTTTTCTTCAACCTGTGTTCTACCCACAATCCTGGATTTACTTGTTCTGTATCTGTCCATCTGCCTGGTTAGTTTGAACATAGCTTAACTTCATAGTGAAATGGACTTCTAACTCCATTTTTGGAGAATCCAGGACTTCAAACGCTTGCATTTTTCAAGGGCTACCTGTTGCATGCAGCTATTGATATTAGCTTTTGAATTGAATTCTTCTGTAAGTATATTTGAGTTTGTTTATTATTAGGTGCTAAAGAATCCTATTAAGAATGTGCATTGGCTTGTACTTATAAATAATGAATTTTATTTTCTCAATGGAAAATGAAAAAACGCCTGAGTAGTTTATAAAATACAAATATTTGCATTAAGTAAAATACATTCTAACTATGGTACATAATGGCAATAAAAAAAGTTATTAATGGTTTTACAGGATTTTAATTTTAGTTTTTTCTTTACAGCTCACTAATATTAATCTCCAAATTATTCAGTTCTTTTCAGATCCTTTAACCCTTAGATTTTTAGAGCCATTAAAATAATGTTTTACAAATGGTTTCTAAAAGCTTAACGTAAAGAAGAAAGAATTAAAGTGTTTAATATTAATGTTAAAAATAGGGATATTACATATAATCTTTTTTAAATTATTGATCATTAACTCCTAAATGTCTCTGTGCAGAGCAAGAATCAAGAATACAATAAAGGGCTAGTTCATGCCTAAGTAAAAGAGGTGTGTTTTCACCCATGACTTATTCTCAGCATATAGGAGGCAACTGGAGGTTCCTGAATACCTGAAATTTGACACCTGTGTATGTAATAGGGAAAAGAATGAAGAATTCAGCCAAGAGAAGCTCCAGCTATATAGGGCATCCCATCAATGAGGCTAGTTTTAGGAGGTATGAGGTTGATTCTCTATATAGTTATAGAGGTGAAAAATGTTGCACTAAAGAATTACCTTCTTTGCAAATCAGCCTACTAACCCTTTAAAGAATTTACAAATATACTCATAGCTGCTATGTAAAATGACACGATGAAGGGAGTATGTTATTATATAAGATCATTCCAAGAGCACATACCACATATGAATTACAGGCAATCCGAGCCATGTGGATGTATATGCTAGGCAGCCTGGAAAACAGCTCCCCAAGGTAAGTCAGAGTGAGGGGGAGTGAGGACCCCCTAGGGAGGGGAGGGAGTTGGGAAGGGCTGGGGCTAGGACTGCTGCCCAGCTGGGCAGTTTGTGGGCCTTGCTGCCTGGGGATGAAATACACAAGTACAGGGCTCTGGTGGGGAACGGGACAGGGCCATGGGTGGCTTATCCAGGGGGTGGGGTATAGGCCTGGCTCCCCCAGCTGCACGTACTTACAGGGAGGCAGGGGAGACCTCCACCCCCCAGATCTGTGCATGGGATGGGTGCAGGCACAAGCTACCCACCCTGCTGCCCTCCCCCAGGGCCTCCATGGCAGAGTGAGGCCATGCAGGGAAGTTTCTTGCAGCTGTGAGCTCTGTGCTTCCCTGGGACAGAGTAGCAAGTGGCAAAATCCTGCACTGTTGGCCCTGTTGCTGCTGTGTGGGGAGCAGATGCTGTACCAGGGCAGCATGCAGCTTGCGGTGGCAAGGAGCTTTCCCATATGGCCCTGCTGTACCCTGCAGCAATGGGTCACACCTGCTGGGCCATGGAGGCCCCAGGAGAGGGCAGCAGGATGGGAAGCCCAAGCCTTCAGCAGGCAGCTTGCACCTGCCACAGCCTTGTATATTGATCTGGGGTGCTTGGGTCCCCCATTTCCCCACAGGAGTGTGCACAGTGGCAGGGAGCTGACCTGGCTACCCAAGCTCACAGTGGGCAGGGGTCCTGGACCTGCATCCTGGTGAGCAAAGGGGGCAGGGAGCATAGGCAATGCATTAGAGGGGCATGGGGGAGTATGTGCACCACCTGAGAGCACTGGACCCCCCCCGAGAGTAAGCAATCTGGCTGGTAGGGGGGCATGGAGAGTGCTCCTGCTCCTCCTGATATTGGCTCCACTGGTGGGACATTGGCAGTAGATATGCCAGTGGTGGAAGTCCTGGCACTTCTGCCACCACTGGGCCACTGGCACACTCAGCAATCGGCTATTGCCTCCCCACCACCGGGTTGCCACAATTGGCTGCTGGGGCATGACCCCCCATCATACCCTGCTGATGCCCCTCCCAGATTCAGGAGCCACCAGTCGCCCATGGCAGGGGGAGCTCTGATTTTCTATAATAACCCAAAATCAAACAACAAAATGTATAGTTATTTAGAATGTATTTTATTATAGTGATTGAGGCACCGGTAGGTTTCCAAATTGCTTTAAAATTGTAAATATAGCAAGAAAACATTGTGTTCAATAGATACCTACATACATAGATACATACATATATATATATATATTGGGTTTTTTAAGCAGAAATGTTGTGATTTTTTTATCAGGGAAAACCAGGTTCCCTATTTATAAGGAATAATCATGATTTTTTTTTCTTGGTGTTGCTTCTTGACTGTCTAGGGATTTTTGTAAACTTTTCACCCCACTTAGCACAATTTTAGTTTTGTCTGCTATAATCAGTGGCATGAAGATTCTGAAATATTTTCTGATTTCTTAGTGAGCATTGTTTTTAGCCTTCTTCTCATGTTACACAGAAAGACAGAAACTATGAGTAAACTAGAACTTCAACCTCTCTGAGATATGAAGAATATCTTACAGAGAAGGTGATGTAGGTCACTACACAGCCATGAGTTCCTTAAATAATGAAGAGAGGTAAGGATTGTTGCTTCCTTCTCTCATAATTCCTGAACTATCACAGCTTCAAGATCACTCTACAACTACTGCAAAATGACTGTGCTGAATAAAAAAGTTATGTTTAACAAATTGTTAATGACTTATTAATAAAATGCCACCTCAGAGTAGCAGAAATAAATGGTTTGTCTTTACCACAACAGTTATCTCAAGTTAGTACACTTAAGTTTTTCCAATTTGCTTTATTATAGACTAGCTATAATATGATCAGAGTATGACAGGCCACACTATAAAACTCCCTGAAGTATGCAGAGTGACTGGATTAGCAGTTGATGGGTTTGTTGTAATTCAAATTGCTGAGTCCCTGTTGCATCACTAATTCAAGCATCTGTGTCATTTGAGCTTCAACCCCTGAGGGTCTCTCTCAATTTCTGTGTTAGCTTAAGATATAACTCAAGTTTTTCCCCAACCCAGCTCTTATCATTGAAATCTTACATATAAAGAGTTATCACATCTTACTCATACAAAAAGCCCTACCTTGAGTAGTACTTTGAGATCAAGCTTGCTGCCCAAGTTTAGGGGTCGGAGGGTTGAAGCTTGAGTGTTAGTGATGGTCAAGCAAGTAATACATTGAGGATACAGCAGGTAAAGTGAGACAACTCATACCGTGTTAATTCAGTTGTTTTGTGAATCCAGCCACTACCTATGGCTCCAGTGTTGTTTCACAGTGTGGTTATGGTCACTTGTGCTAAGCCAGCTTGGATACAGTGTGTAAAATGTATATACTTTAACTGTAGAAGTGCAAACAAGCCCTCAGGAGCCAGTTAACTAAAGTTAGCTGTGATTTTATTTATATTGTGGATGGGAACTGGGTTAGAACAAGTAGCCCTGCAGCTTTGTATAGTACCAGGGCCAGTGCTGACCCCAGTCTCTGTCTTCTCCTGGCTGATGAGCCAGGAGGGGTCAGTTTGCTCCAAGCGCTACAGTTTGCCTGAGACCAAAGTGCATGTTCAAGTATGTGTGCAGAGGCACAAATATCTGGCACAAATTTGTGCTGCTGTTATACAAGCTGCTGCAAGCACAGGTGCCTGCTTGTGTGGATGTGCCCATAGTGTGCAGGTAATCTTAAATAATTCATCAAAGATATATTGAGTTTTATTATTAATGTAACTATTGAGTTAAATATTTTTTTCAGACATACCACTTTTACATTGGATGCATTTATATCCTTACAGTCACTATCACTAAACTTCTGAATTATTTTGGCTTGGAAAAGCAGAACAGCATTTTGTGTAAACCGTTTTTTTTTTTTGCACTAAAGCATAGTAAGTGCTAAAGCTTATTAACTGGAAGTTTCTTAAATATTATGGGTACTGGTGAAAAAGCTGTTGAATGTCATGATTTTGTTAAGCAAATGGCTTCAGTGTTAACTTTACACTGTTAATCACAAATCTCTTAAATAATTAGCATTACTATTCACAAGGGCTAGGCCTTTAACTGGGTTTAACAGCAATTAATTAGGTACTTCCCCAAAGTTAGCAGAGCTTTTAAATAATATTTGTTGAATCTATCTCATAACACATGGGTATGACAACTAAAAACAGATTTTACTTGCTTTGAAAGCATCTTTCATAGCATAATCCATAGGTACATGCATGGATCATCTGTTTGAAATATACTGGCATAGCCTCTGTTAATCTAAACACCTGTCTTTGTGACATGTTGAACTCTGCTGATTTAAAGAACAGAAGCTTTGTCTCACTAATACATGAATGCTTATACATATGTATTTGTTATTATGGAATAGAATATATATGATACTGAAGCCTCTGAAAATCCTATCCAGATAAGATCTTATCTTCTGGTATAGCAAATAGATTGTTTAGAAGCTTATTCATAAGTAGCCAAAAGTTAGATCATTTTAAATATAGTAATTTGGAGTAGTTACCCTGTATAAAGTTAGATGATTAATGCATGCGTACCATTTTTATTGCAACCGTATTAACACTATTATTAATACAGCTAAAATGCGGCACCAATTTTCAAATGAGTAAATTACTTTCAATTTTCTCTACCTTAAATACATTTTGTGTGTGTGTGTGTGTGTGTGTGTGTGTGTGTGTGTGTGTGTGTAAATTCATATATTTAATTAAATCCAGGTTACAGATTATGTGATCTCTGTTCTCTTGCCTTTGAGCATCACCCACACATTCCTTAATTGCAAAACATAGTCATCCTCTTTCAACCAAAGTCAGCCAGTCAAAATTAATGGGACACATGAGGTCATTTGAAAGTTAGCTATTTGGCTTGCTTTAATGTTCAGCTGGTTCTCATCCCTCCATCTCTTCTGCATGCCTGCTGTTGGGGGAGAGGCATAACTTTCTCTTTCTCTTGAGAGAATTGCAAACCAGGACAAATTAATTGCTAATTAACTTTCTGCTTTGTCCCTTATTATGCCAGTTACATCCTTCACGTTTTTCTGTTTTAGTATTACTGATATTTGTAATTAAAATCAGGCCATATATATCAGTTTTAAACTGAAAGATTTGTGTATATAAGTCAACATTATCATTCAAACCTTTCATATAAAGATTTTTTTACTTCTGTCAAGCTATGAAGTATTACATTAAAAAAGGCAAGTGCTGAATAATACTAGAGATCAGGACAATCTTTTATTATATAGATTTCATAGACATTTGGGCTGGAAGAGACCCCGGAGGATCATCAAGTCCAGCCCCCCGCCCCAGGGGCAGGAAGTCAGCAGGGATCATAGGATCCCAGCAAGATAAGCATCCAAATGTGTTTTGAAGGCGTTCAAAGTGGGTGCTTGAACTGCCTCAGGTGGCAGTCTGTTCCAAACCTTGGGGGCTTGGACAGTGAAGAAGTTCTCCCTTATGTCCAGCCTGAACTGGTCACAGTGGAGTTTGTGACCGTTCGATCTTGTCATCCCTTGGGGGGCTCTGGTGAACAGACATTCCCCCAGATCCTGAAGAGCACCCCTGATAAGCTTATAGGTGGCCACCAGATCACCCCTGAGCCTGTGCTTTTCCAGGCTGAATAGCCCCATGGCTCTCAGCCTCTCATCATAAGGTCTGTTTTCCTGACCTCTGATCATGCACGTGGCTCTCCTCTGCACCCTCTCAAGCTTCTCCACATCCTTTTTGAATTACGGAGCCCAAAATTGGACCAAATACTCCAGCTGTGGCCTCACCAAGGCCAAGTACAGTAGGAGAATGACATCCCGGGATCTGCTTGAGAAGCATCTATGGATACAAGCCAGCATTTTGCTTGCTTTATTAGCCGCAGCATCACACTAAAGGCTCATGTTCATGACTGAAGGCTCATGTTCATACACTGATGGCTCATGTTCATAGACATTAACTTATTTCTTTAGGACTGGTGCTAACTCTTAAGACTTCCTCTTGACATCAAGACAGAATGAGAATTTAGATGCTTAAATTTAAAAAAGCCATCCCTGACTCTAACTCATTTATTGCTCCCTTGAAATGGGTGGTAACTACAGAATTGAATGCCAAAAGGTGTGTACTACAGTCTTGTACCACCGACAGTTCTCTCACTTTGTATTGCACAGTGCTGTAATTCCTTGCTCAGTGTCAATGATATTGTTTTGTGAAGAAGCATTTGGTCAGACTATTCCTATCGATTTTCCCATTCAATTCTTCATTAATTCACTTTCCTCTAAGTGTTTGTCCTCTGTGTTAAAAAGCTGAGTTTTTTTTTAGTTTGGGATTACTGAAGTAGACAGCTGTTCCTAGGGAATTAAAAAAAAAACCACACCACACACATCAAGGAAGTGCATTTTAGTTTTACCCCAAAGTAAACATTATGGTCCACTCAGGACACCCTGCAGTAGGCCTGTGCAAATAGGGAACTATTCAGTTCAGGCTTAGATTCAGCTGATTCAGATGTCAGCTATTTGATTCGGAGCTCCAAATAGGTTTTCCGCTTCAATTTGGAGATTCAGCCATAGGTTATAATGGGGAATCAATGAAATACCTATAACTATGTTGTTTTTTGTCTAACTCAGACAAAACTTTCAGGGGCAGTAGCCTCTGCTGAGGCCACAAAGCCTGCCACATTTCAAGGAGATAGGTGCAGGGGTTTTAGGGAAACTGCACCCCAAATTCTTGAAAGCAAACCTCATGTCACATGTGTGTGCTAAACCACAGGGGGGGTCAAAACTGCAGGGATGCTAGCGCCTGTGGAGGCCATAAAGTCTGCCAGGTTTCAAGGAGATAGATGCAGAGGTTTTGGGGAAACTGTATCTCAAGCTGTGGACAAGCAAAAATCATGACATGGTTGACACTGTGTGTGTTAAGGCACAGCACGGTGAAAGCTGCAGGCCTGCTAGCCCCTGCTGCGGCCACAAAGCTTTCCAGTTGTTAAGAAGATAGGTGCAGAGGGGTTCTGGAGCCCTGCACCCCTAGCTGCTGATAGGCAAAACTCATGACATGGGTGCTTGTGCAACTGACTGTCTTGGGGCAGTTGATTGTGTGTATTGATCCTTTCCTCTCGTTGGTCTGTAGTTTTGTAGGTGTTAATCCTTGCTCGCTAACTCATTCTGTAGTAGCTAGCTACTGTGTATTGAGCTGGTCCCTGAATGAATCATGATTGATTGGTAACACAGTAGCCTAGCAGCCAGGCCTGCAGTAGTTCCTGCTCCCCTCCACGCCCTTCCCACCCCCCATGCCCCAAGACAGACCTGTCACGAGTTTTGCCTGTCAGCAGCTAGAGGTGCCTGGCTCCAGAACCCAGAAGCCCCTGCACCTATCTCCTTGATAGCTGGCAGGCATTGTGGCCTCAGCAGGAGCTAGCATGCCTGCAGCTTTCACCCTGTTGCACCTTAACACACGCTGTGTCACCGATCTCATGAGTTTTGCTTGTCCACAGCTTGAGGTGCAGTTTCCCCCAAACCTATCTCGTTGAAACGTGGCAGGCTTTGTGGCCTCAGCAAGAGCTATCACCCCTGCAGTTTTGACCCTGCTGTGGCTTAACAAATACACATGATGTGAGTTTTGCTTTCAAGAATTTGGGGCGCAGTTTCCCCCAACGCCTGCACCTATCTCCTTGAAATGCGGCAGGCTTTGTGGCCTCAGCAAGAGCTACCACTTCTGCAGCTTTCACCCTTCTGTGGTTTAACACACATATGATATGAGTTTTGCTTTCAGGACTTTGAGGAGCAGTTTCCCAGAAACCCCTACACCTATCACCTTGAAACTTGGCATGCATCATGCTCTCAGCAGAGCTACCATCCCTTCAAGTTTCATCTGAATCAGCCAGAAGACAACAAAGTTATAGATATTTCATTGATTCCCCATTATACCCTATGGCCAAGTCATCACATCTTTTCCAAATCAATTTGGAAGCTCCGAATTGATTTGAAAAGCCTAACGCTTTCAGTAACTCGATTCAAATTCATAGATTCAGCATCTGAATCATCTCTGAATCCAAATAGTGATCTGAAGCTTTGCACAGCTCTACCCTGCAGGAGTTTGACCTCATATTTACACTGCGATAATGGGTACATGCTAGTTACTCCAAGATTAAAAAAACCAAACAAATAGCTTTAGCAGTGAAGACAAATGCAACTGTGTGACCATTATAATTCACACAAAGAAGAATCCTTTGGTCTCTTGGCATGTGAATGTGCAGTGGCTGTCATAATGGCTCATTTTATGCATTAATTCTGTGGCATCTAAGATATGCCATTCAGTGCTTTCAGAAATACAGTGGATATCTGATCATTCTTGGAATAACGTTTGATAGCTTAATCTGCTTAGTGATAGAGAAGACTGCCTTTCTGTACCATTAGTTCTCTGAAGCTGGTGACCTGTGACATGATTATTTTGTCTGTGACTGAAGAACTGTGTGTGCAATTTACCCAATACTTTAAATCATCAGGAAAGGATCCTTGAATCAGGAAGAAAAGATTGCCATCTCTCATATTCAAGTATTTAGGCCTACAGGATGATGCAAATAACTTACTGCTTATCAACTTTTTCCTTTTCACAGCTGTAAAACATATATGTATATTAAACTCCATGCTTTTTAGAAGGTGGCTAGGTTGGGAAGTTTTGTAGGTGGAGGAGAAAGTACTTTTGATAGCTTCTGTGTAGGACAGTAGAATGGTACAATATTAGACTCAGGCCAAGAAACAGAAACTAATCAGTAAGCTCACTACTCATTGTTCAGTGAACTGTGTGTTAGTAAGGCCTGAGGTATACAGTAGTTAATTCTATGAATAATTTGATGTACTTTCTTCATTACTTACCAATTCCCTGAGCCTGAAAACCAGCATACGGTATATCAGTTAAGAAATGTGTAAAAGAAGGCTACTCAGCTGGTCATTTGAAGTTATGAAGCAGGTACATTTTGTAGTGTTTCACTGTATAACAAATCCCTATCTGTCAAGACATTACAGTCACAAGCTGACAAGGGTCCAAGTATGGGGATCTCTTAGGTGTTTAAACTAATTTTAGCTGACAGCTAGTATGACCTATGTGGTTGGTACTTGGCTGCCAGTTGGCATTTTTTCACGTGTCTGACATAACATAAGAAGCAGCTATGCTTGCTGCTGCTATTCTACAATATTGCCATCTTGGCTTTTACATCAAGGTGGTAATGACATTAATAAAGACAATCGACTGGAACATTTTAAACTCATAGATAACTGTCTTGAGAGCTAAATATATTGCTCAGCATAATAAACAGCTGTCCTAATATAGGCAGGGAACCTAGTAATGTAGTGCTGTCTTTGCTTCTCCATATGAGATCCCTAAAATGAATGAGGAAATTACATTTAAATAACTTGTATTTAAAAGGATCAAATAATAGTAGATATGGATAACTTTGTAATGAAATCTTTGAAATGTACTTGAAAGTTTGTGTTCCAAGTATTTATTATGGTACCCAAGTGTTACTTAAGATGCTATACTTATTTCCCAAGCAGTTATTACTAGCTTATGCTTTTTTACTAGGGATAGATACTACATTTACTGTAACTCAATTTACAGCTTAAATAACATACTACCTCACTGTCTCACATGCAAAAACACATATGTACACACACCAAAATGCAAGAAAATGTATCTACCATCACTAGAATGAAAGCAATTTGAAAGTCAGCAAACAGCAACAACTATTTTCTGTAGACTACTGTGCAACAACCCTGTTGCAAACAGATTAAAACAGCAGGATAGCAATTGTACTGCTAGCACCAATACCCATGTCTGTATTACTTTTCCTCAGGCATGGGAAGGAGTCTTTTGTGCAGTTTCATCGGAACTGTATAGCCACACTTAAGAGATTTGAATCCATTGTGTTTATACCAGAGAACACTATGAATATTAAGAAATGCAAGTTTCAAAGTGGATAGATGGCAGAAGACAGGCATTAAAATTAATCCAAAAGTGTGAATAAATGTGTATGCTCATTGGTTACAGTGCATTTGTCACCTCTGTTGTAATGCATGATGTGTGTTATAAAGCATGATAACTACCCCTACTTCAATTCAATACACA
>NW_017729029.1:23987543-23987894 GCF_001723915.1 Gavialis gangeticus | reverse complement strand
GTAGCCCTGCCCCTCAACTCGCCTGCCATGACTTTGATGTCAAACTATCTAGAGAGGGGGTTTCAGTGGAGATCTTCCTGGGAAGGCCTCCTGACACACTGCAGTACCCACAACTTGTCTGGCGCGATGTTCCATGGGGCTCTGCCTCCCCTACACCCCATCTACTCGCCCACCGGATGTGTGTTTGTAGAATGGGGCCTTTGCCCTGCGGGATTGCCCACAGCTTGCTCCAGGTGGGGTCCCACGTGAGCGTGGACGCAGCTGACTCTCCTCCCTCCCAGGGTGGGTGCAGCTGGCTTCAAAGCATGGCCCGCCTTCTCTCAGCTCTTTGATTTGGTTTTTTTTTTTCAA
>NW_017729029.1:23979013-23982543 GCF_001723915.1 Gavialis gangeticus | reverse complement strand
CTTCCCCCCCCCCCACCCTTTTTTGGTTGGGGGGAGGGAAGAGGAGAATAGACTCCACCTAGAGAAAGCGTTATTCTAGAAACACTTTCTGAAATTATAAAATTATATAGTTAGTTTATTGTTAACTATAATTTGGTGCATAGACATCTGTAAAAGGAAGTGACACAAAAATAACAGATTTCTGAATGGAGTGGGGAATAGGAAGTAGTCTGAAGGACACAGGCTGTAATTCAGTTAGAAACTTTTTAACCCACCCATTTATATACTCTAAACCAGGTTTCTGTTAGCAGAGTATGGTAGATAAACTCATCCACACTCAAGTGGATGGCTTTTAGTCAAGCCAGCCTCTCATTCAAGGGGTCTGAACAAGTTAGGAAGTACAGTGTGAAAGCGGCCATCTTTGTTGTCCGGGATCAGTAAAGACTACTGGGAAGGAAAAATGGTCATCTAATGAGCACTTTGCACAAAACAGGTAGAGTGCTGGAAGGAGGTATGAGTTCTCTAGACTGTAATTTTCAGAACACCTGTTATTTTCAGTTGTTTGATAATGATTGCAGTCTTTGAAGAGATCCTCAAAAAAACCCTTTTAAAACCGGACTAAAAATAAGTTTGTTTTATTCTCTGTGCTTGCTTCCTCTTTGCCCCTCTTTGGAAAACTCCATGGATATGGCTCCTGGTTTTCACAGTCCTTTCATTCATTGAATATATATTATACTTTTTAGAAAAAAATATTCTTGAACATATGTAATAGAATTAATTTTGTATCCCATATTAACATGTAATCTATCTCAGAATTCATTTCAGTAGTGATATTATTAATAGTGAGGGAATACTTTACTTTTCAGGGCCATCATTAATATGAAAAAACAATGTTTTCACCACAACTTTCTTTAGTAAACAGAAAAGGATTATTTCTGCAACTTTCTATATCCTCCCACCAAACCTGTTCAAAGATTTGCTGTACTCCAATTTCATTTTGAAGACTGTTAATTTTGCCAGAAAACAAGTTGCCATTTGACCACCTTGAAATATTGTTCTGTTATCACAAAAACAAACACACACAGGTTGTACCTGTCTTTTGAAGTAATGTTCACAGGAGATGTATCTTAACAAACTAATGATAATAATTAAAAAGAGGGAATGAATATCAAATCTAAACCTATTTTTCTCATACAGTTAACATGTATAGAATCAAATGCCAATATATGCTAATGAGGTGGGTAGAGACTGAGAAAACACAAATGTTTGTACTTTGACTACTATTTTTTCCCCACTTAACATTTTGACTAATGAGAAAAGCTGGAAATGTGATGATAATTCCTGTGGATCCTAGAGCAGGGAACCATTCTGCTTTGTATCTTTATATAGCACCGGTCTCCTCTCCAAACAGAGCTGTTTGTAAAAGATGAAAAAGAAGGCCTCCTACAGGTACAGCTGTTGCCAATAACTATTTGATTGATAAAGCCTGTGATTAGATGCAGACAGAGGGTTGGCTTCTTAGTTTAAAAAATAAGAATTACTTTTAGCTGGATATTTTAACCCTGAAGGAACACTTAATTGTTAAGTGATATGGTTTACCTGTTTTCACAAGAATAATTATCCTAGCTCAAAAAAGTAAGACCCTCATAATACCAAAAGAACAAAAGAAAAACTATTAATTTCTGCCTTTTTTCCCACCAATATGAGGGATCTCTCTCCTTTTAAGCATTTAACCTGTGTAACCAATGTGTCACAGGCCGGCTAGGCACTGTGAGTGTATCAGCCGCTAGGCGGCTAGGTTCAGGATCGAGGAGGTGAGTCGGGAGTGAAGTAAAGGCAAATTTACTTATAGCTTAGTGTGATGGTTGGGACCTGATGTGTTGCGTGGCCTGCTGGGTGCGTAGCCCTGCCCCTCAATTCACCTGTCACAACTATGATGTTTAAACTATCTAAAGATGGGGTTCAGTGGAGATCTTCCTGAGAGGGCCTCCCGACAAACGGCAGTACTCACAACTTGTCTGGCACGATGTTCCATGGTGCTCCACCTCCCCTACACCCCGTCCCCCGCCAACCGGATGGGTGTTGGTAGAATGGGGCCTTCATCCTGCAGGGTTGCCTGTGGCTTGCTCTGGGTGGGGTCCCATGTCAGTGTGGATGCAGCTGGCTCTCTTCCCTCCCGGGGTGGGCACAGCTGGCCTCAAAGCTGAACCCACCTTCTCTCATTTCTTGGATTTGGGTTTTTTTTTTCCTTTTTGTTTTCTCTTTTAGAAGAGATACTCCCCTGAGGAGCAGAGGGCTGTGGAGCTGCCTCCTTGGCCCCGGCCTCCTGCAGGGGGCTCAAATGGCTCCTCTGCCCTGCTTCCTACAGGGAGCTTAAAGGCTTCCCTCAGCGGGGAACTAGGGGGCTGCCCCTGCTCTGCCTCCTGTAGGAGACTCAAAAGCTTCTCCTGCATGGCCTGCGGGAGCTGCACAGGCTGTGCCGCTCCTCTTCCTCACTGGAGCATCAGCACATCTAGCGTGCTGTGCACCAGCACTCTCTCTCCCTGGCTCCTCCTCCGCCCTGGTTCTGGCGGGGCTTTTCAACTTTCCTGCGGCAGCCGGTACAGCTGCTGCGATTGGTCCAGCTGTTCCCCACATGGGAAACAGCTGATTAAACAGCTGGCATAAGGCCGGCTCATGCGGCCGTGGTCCGGGCTCCTGTTCTGGCTGTCCGGAGGAGAGTAAGTCATCCCTGCCAGGAGTCTGTTTCCGGGGTTTGGGACCCCCGGGATTTCCCCTCTCCCCTTCAGGAGCCTGTGGTGGTGCCTCTCTGCCACACTTAGCACACAACAATTAACAGCAAGGTTAATGTAACAAACAAATAGTACACTAATAAAGAGCTAATAGTAAATAATAACAACAGATAGACAAAATGACAAAGAGTTCCCACATGGGGTTGGCAACTTATCGGCAGTCCCTCTATGCCAGGTGTGCATCAAGTTGTTCCAGAGAAATCAGGTGTCCCTGATCAACACTGTCCAAGGGGTCACCGGGAAGGTCCCTTGGTCAGGATCTGGTCCTTGCTCACACTGGGAGTCAGGGTCCCAGGCTTGGTACAGCGATGGTCCTTCAGTCCCATCTTTCAAAGTGGTCACTTGACATGCACGTTCCTTTATGCCTTATCTTATGCTAATCTGTTGGCTTTAGAGCCACTCACAACCTTGCCCTATAGCTGTTTCCCTATGGAATGAAAAGGTTTTAGAAATGATCATGAAAGGTATCCACCTGAATGCAGGTTCACCCAATAAGCAAATTACACCACATTACTTTGAGGTTTGAAATTAGCATTACTCTGCCCAAGCTCAACCCCTTAGTTTCTTATTCCTTGGATTCCTTGGCATGTGCTATTTATATTAGGTGGTTAGATCTTGTTATGGCTGACCTTTAAAAAACCTGTTAGATCAGCTAATCTTGTAGTTTTGCTTATTTTGGGGCCCAGTCAATCCCATGATCAGTGCAAACGGTTAGATTCCACTTCGGTTAAATTGTGACAGACAAATTCCACTTGCCGG
>NW_017729029.1:23960945-23974013 GCF_001723915.1 Gavialis gangeticus | reverse complement strand
TCAAATGCCAATATATGCTAATGAGGTGGGTAGAGACTGAGAAAACACAAATGTTTGTACTTTGACTACTATTTTTTCCCCACTTAACATTTTGACTAATGAGAAAAGCTGGAAATGTGATGATAATTCCTGTGGATCCTAGAGCAGGGAACCATTCTGCTTTGTATCTTTATATAGCACCGGTCTCCTCTCCAAACAGAGCTGTTTGTAAAAGATGAAAAAGAAGGCCTCCTACAGGTACAGCTGTTGCCAATAACTATTTGATTGATAAAGCCTGTGATTAGATGCAGACAGAGGGTTGGCTTCTTAGTTTAAAAAATAAGAATTACTTTTAGCTGGATATTTTAACCCTGAAGGAACACTTAATTGTTAAGTGATATGGTTTACCTGTTTTCACAAGAATAATTATCCTAGCTCAAAAAAGTAAGACCCTCATAATACCAAAAGAACAAAAGAAAAACTATTAATTTCTGCCTTTTTTCCCACCAATATGAGGGATCTCTCTCCTTTTAAGCATTTAACCTGTGTAACCAATGTGTCACAGGCCGGCTAGGCACTGTGAGTGTATCAGCCGCTAGGCGGCTAGGTTCAGGATCGAGGAGGTGAGTCGGGAGTGAAGTAAAGGCAAATTTACTTATAGCTTAGTGTGATGGTTGGGACCTGATGTGTTGCGTGGCCTGCTGGGTGCGTAGCCCTGCCCCTCAATTCACCTGTCACAACTATGATGTTTAAACTATCTAAAGATGGGGTTCAGTGGAGATCTTCCTGAGAGGGCCTCCCGACAAACGGCAGTACTCACAACTTGTCTGGCACGATGTTCCATGGTGCTCCACCTCCCCTACACCCCGTCCCCCGCCAACCGGATGGGTGTTGGTAGAATGGGGCCTTCATCCTGCAGGGTTGCCTGTGGCTTGCTCTGGGTGGGGTCCCATGTCAGTGTGGATGCAGCTGGCTCTCTTCCCTCCCGGGGTGGGCACAGCTGGCCTCAAAGCTGAACCCACCTTCTCTCATTTCTTGGATTTGGGTTTTTTTTTTCCTTTTTGTTTTCTCTTTTAGAAGAGATACTCCCCTGAGGAGCAGAGGGCTGTGGAGCTGCCTCCTTGGCCCCGGCCTCCTGCAGGGGGCTCAAATGGCTCCTCTGCCCTGCTTCCTACAGGGAGCTTAAAGGCTTCCCTCAGCGGGGAACTAGGGGGCTGCCCCTGCTCTGCCTCCTGTAGGAGACTCAAAAGCTTCTCCTGCATGGCCTGCGGGAGCTGCACAGGCTGTGCCGCTCCTCTTCCTCACTGGAGCATCAGCACATCTAGCGTGCTGTGCACCAGCACTCTCTCTCCCTGGCTCCTCCTCCGCCCTGGTTCTGGCGGGGCTTTTCAACTTTCCTGCGGCAGCCGGTACAGCTGCTGCGATTGGTCCAGCTGTTCCCCACATGGGAAACAGCTGATTAAACAGCTGGCATAAGGCCGGCTCATGCGGCCGTGGTCCGGGCTCCTGTTCTGGCTGTCCGGAGGAGAGTAAGTCATCCCTGCCAGGAGTCTGTTTCCGGGGTTTGGGACCCCCGGGATTTCCCCTCTCCCCTTCAGGAGCCTGTGGTGGTGCCTCTCTGCCACACTTAGCACACAACAATTAACAGCAAGGTTAATGTAACAAACAAATAGTACACTAATAAAGAGCTAATAGTAAATAATAACAACAGATAGACAAAATGACAAAGAGTTCCCACATGGGGTTGGCAACTTATCGGCAGTCCCTCTATGCCAGGTGTGCATCAAGTTGTTCCAGAGAAATCAGGTGTCCCTGATCAACACTGTCCAAGGGGTCACCGGGAAGGTCCCTTGGTCAGGATCTGGTCCTTGCTCACACTGGGAGTCAGGGTCCCAGGCTTGGTACAGCGATGGTCCTTCAGTCCCATCTTTCAAAGTGGTCACTTGACATGCACGTTCCTTTATGCCTTATCTTATGCTAATCTGTTGGCTTTAGAGCCACTCACAATCTTGCCCTATAGCTGTTTCCCTATGGAATGAAAAGGTTTTAGAAATGATCATGAAAGGTATCCACCTGAATGCAGGTTCACCCAATAAGCAAATTACACCACATTACTTTGAGGTTTGAAATTAGCATTACTCTGCCCAAGCTCAACCCCTTAGTTTCTTATTCCTTGGATTCCTTGGCATGTGCTATTTATATTAGGTGGTTAGATCTTGTTATGGCTGACCTTTAAAAAACCTGTTAGATCAGCTAATCTTGTAGTTTTGCTTATTTTGGGGCCCAGTCAATCCCATGATCAGTGCAAACGGTTAGATTCCACTTCGGTTAAATTGTGACAGACAAATTCCACTTGCCGGTTGCAAACTTGCAAGCTTTGCATTAGGTAATCTTAACTGCTTGACAATTGCCTGGAGGTCTCCAAGACCATATATTTATTGCTCATGATAGTAACCCCTCTGGTTCTGGCCACCACACCAATGTCACCCCACCCTCCCACCAACTAGTTCCTAACAGGAAGGACAGAACAAGAACCAGTAGTGGCTGAGGCAGGTTATGTTGAAAAGTAAGAAAATAGGACATAATAAGGAAAGTAGGGCAGCCTAGCCATTTCTGTGGGTAAAAATCCCAAGCTGTTTTGTTAGACCTTAGTCGCATCTCTAGCATAGACTCACTCCAACCAGCTGCATTAACAGTTAGAGGCTTTGCATTATTATTTATTGGTTTGTACATAACATGTGATAACGTACACTAGATTCAAAGACCATCATAGTAGTATTCAGTGTTGAAATTGGCTTTACCCATTAGAGCGCCAGTTTTGCTCTTAATTATCCTGTCTTCACACTGGGTTAATTTAATTGCCTTCATTTAGTCCTGAGTTTTGCTCTGGGTAGCTGGGAAGTAGAATTTTCCTAAGGAATTCAGCAGCCAAGTTCAAGTTTGGACTTCAACTTTTAGGCCATTTTAGGCATTGATATCCTAAGTTGGGCCTGTGAGTAATTGCTTGCTTTTAACAGAAGTTTTGAGTGAGTTCAGAAATTGCCTCTAATGATGGTTGTTGCAGGTACTGTATCAATAATTTTGGATGATCTATTTTAATAGTATGACTCACATTGGCACCTATAGGCACATAGAATTAATGTTGAGTAAATTTTCTGCCTCAATGGCAACAATGACTTAAAACTGACAGTAGTGAGAATGTTACCCTTACTACTGAACTTGATATACACGTTGATAACAATTGATTCTAGTCATTTGCATTGTTGTAAAAAGGTAACGTTATTTTTATAATCACATTCTCAAGTAAGAGACAAAATAAATATTTATTAGCAATTGATAGCTACCACCACTATACGAGATTCATGATGAGTGACAATTTACATTTTTTAGGTGGTCCAAAAACACTTACTTTAAAATAATGGAATCTCAACAAGTAATTGCATATTTATTCGGCTATTTTGAGGTCATTATAAAGCCAGGGTGTTTTCAAACAGCCTATTTATTTAGAGAAATGTGAAGATTTCACCAAAAGCTTCAGCTGAACTAAATTAATGTCACAAACTATATTAATTTTATTATGTCAAGCTGTATTAATAAGGATAATTTATTTTTGTATTGAAAAGCATAGCTAGCTGTACTAATACTAATTAAACAGGTATACCTAGATAACTGGTCTGACCTTCTTGTTTAACAAGTTTCAAATTGTACAACTCAACGTAAGTAGAACTGAAGAAAGCTGCTTCCATGGTTAATGTAGATGGTGGAGATTATAGCTCTATTTTGTGGGCCATTCAATATAGATGGTGGAGAATATAGCTCTATTTTGTGGGCCATTCAGCAAGTTTCTGGTTTTCCTGTACCTGTCTTTGGATATAACAAGTACTGAACTCAAAATAATTTTAGAATCTACTCAGCTTTACTTGAAAACTAAAGAGAAAGAAAGAAAGAATTTAAGGGACTTTAGTTTTAGGTGCTGTATTAGAACTGTTACAGATTGCCAACCTCAGCCTTGGACACCATCTTGCATGTGGGTAGATCTAAAATACTTCAGATCCATTTACAGGACCTGGTTTCATTTATTTCCTGTCACTTCTTAGATGTTGACTCTCTTCTTGTTACGGTTCCCAAGAGCGTGAGGTGTAGTGAGTGGACCCAGGAGTGAGGGGCAGCAGGGTTAAACCATAGGGGACTGAAATTAAGAACATTTCCCCCCCCAGTATTTGGGATTTGCATTAATCATCTAAAGTTGTTTTTAATTCAGTCCAGGAGCTATTAGGATACAATTATAGGCCCATTAGGACATGCACATCATATATAACATTAATACAATATAGGATCCCAGTTATGTGACTGTTCCCCCTAATATCTATTTTGAAGGAAGAGCTGAGTGAGACTCCTTGCTTTCTCAGTCCATAATAAAGTCTGCCTCTAGGCCCACAGAAGATTAGGGAAAGGATGAGGAGATAAGAATATTTCTCGAAGTTTGTTTTATGGAATCTGTACCTACATGTTTGAATCTTTATCTAACAAGTGGTAAAATAAACCCCAAAGATCTCATAACATGGTTCTATTACTGTCTTGTTGATTATATACATTCTTCAAACCTGTAATACTTTTTTATTAAAACATTCTGTTCAAGAATACACTGACTTGAGTTGCTTTACATTTTGTAGTCAGACAGCATACATTTGCATAAGGTCTAACACTTTTTCTCCCTTTAATTGAAACAAAAAGGTTCCATTCCCCTCTGTTCCCTTATTTAAGTAAGAACTTTTGTTCCTGGCAGGCAGAAAAACAGCTATGTGTTTCTTAATTAGTAGACTGCAGAGCCTGATTGATTGTATAATATCATATCTCTTATTATAACTAAGGAATATGCATTGTTTGGAAAAAAGCAAACAAAAAAATCCAAAAATCTGTTGATTAAACAAGAAGCCACTATTACAAAGGGCAGCTTAATTATGTGAGGTTGTAGTTTAATCTGGAGAGGAGCTTGTTGCAAGCCTGAGGGCAACATTTACAAATGTTTCCACATGTTGATGGAGCTTTAGAGAAAGAACAGTTTTGCACTATGAAATTAGTGACCAAGCAGAAACTTGCCTTGTGGGTTTGTCTTGGATAATGATGCACTCTTGATTTTAAAACCATAGCCTGTTTCAACTGAATGCCAGCCAGTTTGTAGAGTTTAACAAAATACTCCAGTAACAACAATCTAACCATAGATGGGTTTTTGCTTTATAGAGATGCTCAAAAGCATCATGTGATGACTGTAGGTGTTGTAGGACTTGCTGCCACTGCCCTGAGCTCATTTTTCCACGGGTGCTGACAGGGTGGACCTTGGCTTCAGATCACCTGGTCTGCCAGGACATTGGTATTATGTTTTCTCACCTGCCACAACTTTGATGATATTATATTTCTAGGAGGCAATGACCTGCAGCCCTACCTGCTCTCCATGCTGTAAGTGTTGCTGCTTTCACTTTCCCTGTCTGTTGCTGCCAGCTGCTTTTCTTCTTCTGACATCTCCTGCCCAGCATGTAAGGTGCCTCGGGGCTTTTGTTTGCACTCTCTCACTCCTTCACACATCATGTAAAAATGTTAGGATAGCGTAGGAAATATAAGAAGAAATCTTATTGTTAGCTATGACACATAAATAAATGGATTAATATGAATTACAGTGGGTTCAAACCATCAATATATTTCTGTAATACATTGGTAGTTGTAGGAGGGAAAAAAACAAACGACCTGCCCTTCACTGATTTTTATGATAAAAGAAAACATTAAAGAAACAGCAGAACAAGACATATATTTCAAGTAAAGCAGGAGAGGCTTTCTTCTCTGTTTGATTTTGCACTTGGGGAATTTTTCTTCATCTCCCCCTTCAAAGGTAACAGAGAATTCATTTACAATAGCCTGAGGTTATGATAGCAAAACAAAGGCTTGCAACTTAACATATTTCAGAAAAAACAAAAGAATTCAATTAGGCTAACTCACTTGGCTGTTCTTGGCAACTCCTGAAGATTGGGGAGGATGCTTAACTTCTGATTTTAAAGGAGCTAGTCTGTGAACAGGAAGGGAGAAGATGGGAGGATTAGGAATGAGCACTTCAACTAAAAAAGTCTTCCTAGCTTTCAGCTGATGAATTAACAGAGGTTTAAAGTATGAGAGCAAGAGCTCAGACTAGGAAGACTTGTCAGTTACAAAGATAATGAATCTAGTCTGGAAGATAAATTGTTCATTGAAGGTGAGGTGACTGGATTTTTTTATACAAGTGGCCATATGATCATGAGAGCTTTGTCTGTAATGATATCACAGCTGTTTCTTCTTGAAAGCTGAGTTACCTCACCTTTAGTAAGTAATTTGTCTTCAAGACTGATGCATTATCCTTTTAAGTGACACATTTCTCCCCCTCCCGCCCCAGTTCTGAAGATATATTTGCAGAATTCTGATACTGAACAGAAGATGTCAGAAAAAGACTTTGGTATTTGTGAGATAAGTTTGTTTGTTATATTTTGAGTCTTTAAAGCTTAAGTATGATAGAAAATATGGCAGAGAGACTCCCCTGACCAGTATCTCACCTAAATCTGTTCTATCTTGACCTGCTTTTTCATAAAACTTACATATACTGGGAGCATGAGAGTTAGTATGGGATAATGATTATTACTTTTTTCTCGTAGTAGCAACAGGAGCTATTAATTTGATTTGTCAGAGAAACAAATCTATTTTGCTATTGATTAATCTCTCAAGCTCCTTCCCATAGATAAATGTGTGTGACTATATTCAAGATATACACTGTGCCATATGGCGGGGCAAATTTGGTGGCAGGGAAGCACTGGTAGCATAAATTGCTGCTTCCCTGCTGCCAAATTTCTAGACCCTTGGGGATCCCTGTGGGTCAGAAGACATGGCCCTGTGTGCTAGAATGCTTCAGCATGTATCTGGATCCTGCCACACAGGATTGGTTTGGGCTGACGTGCAGATGGATCCACCTATGTGGTGTTAGCTTGTGGCCTGATCTGTGTGTGTGGGGTTGGGTCAAGCCGGTTAGCACCTCTGCACCAACCCCATGTGGACAAATCCGGGCATGCAGGGTCTGGTCTGTGGACTGACCTCATGCCACTCACATGGTGTGCAGGGCCTTAGGTTTGGTGCCACTGAGCTAAAATATGGGATGGTCCTCCTCCTCCTCCAAAGTCTAACACCTTCTAGTCATGGGACTTTTCTCAACTATAGGTTTGGGACCTATGTTCTCCCAGGTATGCACATAGAATTGTGTACCTGTGCAGCCACAGCACAGCCAACTTCACATGCTCAAGCATCCCTGGACACGAAAGTATCACAAACTGTATATAACCCCAGAAAATGACAGTTTTATGTCTGGGCAAGTGCTGTTCCAGCATGAAAGGTGAAATAGGATCCTGCCTATAGTAAGCAAGTGAATACACATTCACTATGTGTACAAATAAATGCAATTTAAGTATGTGCTTCCCTTTGCTAATCCAGCTGGAAAACAAATCTGAGGAGCCCAGTGCAATTTTAGGGAGAGTATGCAGTTCTGGAGCAAAGTCCTTGGATATGAAGTCTAAGAATTCCTGAGAGACTTCTTGGAAAGGAAGGTTAGGCCTTATTAGAGGAAGAATAAAGTTTCTGATTCGCACAGTTACCTAGGAGGAATGGGCACACTGCTGCGGTCCCCATAGCACTCATGCAAGTCAGTTTTATTTCTATTATATTGAAACAGTATTATCTCACACATTGAGCAAGGTCAGTCATTATCCCGTATGGTTTGGGAAGCTCAGTATGTCTTGTAGGGGTACTGAGGCATGCACTTTGCATGCCACAGTGAATACACTTTACTTTCTTAGTACATTATTTCATGTGGTTTTTTTATGGGAAGAAAGGCCTGGGTGTTAGTTCTAATGATGTGATTCCTAGCTCTGGTGCACATTTTCTCTGGCACAGGCTTCCTCAGTGATTTTAGAAGCATTCATTTAGGACTTGATTATGCAGTGTTCTTGATACAGGTGCATTATCTTACGTACACAGAGACCCAGTGTAGTCTAGGGGTCCGCAACCATAAGTTAGGGGTTTGATTTAGGAATTGCTGAGTGAGGTACATGTTATTCATGATGTCAAGGTTAAATGTGAACATAACACCCTTGAGTCTGCCATCTGTCACCTTCCTTTTGTATTTTGGGAATAATAATACTTACATGTCTCAGAAGGATATAGTGAAAGTAAATTCCTGACTTTCTGAGGAGATCAGATACATTGGTGAAGACATATAAAACAGTCAAAAATGTTCATTACATGCAAAGAGGAGTCAGTGGGTGCATCTAAACATGAGCTTTACTGCAGAATAAACTACTTAGCTCTGAAGTAAAGCATCACCATCTACATGTGCTGGTATTAGGGTGCAGTAAGCTAATTAACTCTGCTGTAAGATAGTACTATGCTGCAGTGAAGTGCACATGCAGACATTGACCGGGGCATAGATTGTGCCTGGTCAGCCCAACTGGTTGGGGACCCACTCTGTCCTGGCTCAAATTGCTGCTGTCCTGGGCACATGTGTTGATCCTACACCCAGGAGCAGTTTATTCTAGATCAAACTGCTTTGGAATTCATTGCTTCGCATTAGTTGAATATGTAAAGAAAAAACTTTTTAAGATAATTGTTTTCCTTGTTAATATGGTTTCTTTCCCAAATCTGTATTCAGATATTTTAATGTGCTCCATAGAGGACCAGCACATAGAGTGAAGTCTTGACCAGAAGTCCATAAGACTTCACTAACTTTTGATTTTCATACATACATTTGAATGAATCATTTTAATAGGCTCATTCCTTCCCAAGATGTCCTATGGTATTGATTTTAACAATAATCAGTTTGGATAATTTACTTGGACCCTTCAAATCTCAATATAGCAATATATTTAAAAAGGTGTCCTATAGTTTCATAGTTGGTACGGTTGGAAGGGACCTGAGCAGATTATCAAGTCCGACCCCCTGCCATGGCAGGAAAGAGTACTGGGGTCAAACAACCCCAGCAAGGTGATTGTCAAGCCTTGTCTTAAAGACCCCAAGGGTAGGAGCCAGCACCACTTCACTTGGAAGTTGGTTCCAGATCCTAGCCACCCTGACAGTGAAGTAGCACCTCCTGATATCTAATACATCTGAATCTACCCCCTGCCAGCTTGTGACCATTATTTCTATTCACCCCTGGTAGCGCTCGGGGGAACAGGGACTCCCTCATTGTCTGCTAGTCCTCCCTGACTAGTTACAATTCCAGTTTTTCAAGTTTTCACTTTTTTCAGTGTAAAATCTAAATTTGTATCTGGAAAGTAAACATGAGCTATAATTTGTGAGGCACTAGTTAATTCAATGGGACAGTGCACATGCTCAGAATGAGGAAAGTGAGGAACTACTCTGAAGAAAAGCATGTACAGTGCTACTTTTTAATTGAGATATATAATGATTTGACTTCAGTAACTTCTTCATTAGGTATTTTTTCTTTTCAAAAGTTTGGTTGAATTTTTATGCAAGATTTGCTTGTCTCCCATAATGTCCTTCTTTTAAAAGGTCTAATAGCTGCAAAGGATTTGAGTTAGACTGCAATCAGATAAATAATTTATCTTCTCTGCAAGTGGAGAAGTTAAAATAAAAATTCTAGGCTTATCTTAATATATGATTTTACTTTGAATTATTTGTCAAATATCTGAGTTTGTGGTGGCTGCTGCTTTATACATTCAATGACTGATGAAAATAGATGAATGCTGACACTCTGATGGGAAGGGATTCCTTTATCAGATTTGTAGTTTAGGCTTTGTAGCTACATGTTTAAGATCTGTGCATTCATTAAATGTAAGGAATATCCAGAATGGGCAGCCCTGTCAGTTGCAATGATAACAAATCAAGGAAGTTGAGCTTCTCATAGGTCTACGTGTATTAAAGTGAAAACAATTATAGTGTCTTCTAGACAATGCTATAATGAAAACATAGTTCAGCTAATTAGCCCTGTTTATATTCCTGTGACAGATAGGGTTAGGGGATTTATTTTGTTATTCTCCTTGCAGTGAAATGTTACAGATTACAGTATGTACGTTTTATTTTCCACCATCTAGGTTGTGAAATAAGACATTGTCCCTTTTGCTATCTTCTCTTCATTTCTTCATGCTCAATATAAAGAAACAAAATTCAATGCTTGATGTTATAAGATGAAATAAGAATTCTGTGTTGAAAATGTCAATTTGGCATCTGAAGGTTTTTCTCCCTGTATGTTGTTGTTATCCTTTCTCCTCTCTTTGCTGGCTCTTAATTACCTTCACATCTAATTAGATCATTTCTGCCTGTAAGGGCTCATGTAGTTTTCCTTCTTCCTCCAGTAAAGAAACTCTTTATTTCACAGAACAGCTACTGAAGCAGGAGTTAAAAAAAAAGTTCCTTTTTATTCTGTTGAATTAGATCTAGCAATCGGAAAGGGAAATTCTGACACTTTAAAGTATTACAAAAACTTAGGTCTGTAATAATGACCAGTTACAGAGCCATACCATAGTAGTGTTATAATGTTTCCTGAAGTTACAAATAACACAAGGATTTTGTGTTAAGAGTGGACTAGCTGAAATGTAAGAGTGATCAGAAATAAAATCTTTTATTATTCAGAGGTTGTTCGGAGTTTTGTACAAATTTTCAGACTTATTGGGATGCTTTCCAAAAGCTGAAAACTATGTTCTCTTTTACTCTCACCTATAAGTATACAGATGAATCATTATTAGAGTCAGACGTTAGCCATGCAAAACTAGGAAGAACCACTGTTTGTCTGTTACCCTTAAGACCCTTTCTCTTTAGCTTCTTCCTTCTGTCCAGATGACATCTCCCCAACCAGTCTCCTGGGCATTTTCCACACCACCACATATTTTAAGATTTTTTAAAGCTATTTAAGGAGTGGACAACTTGCTGTATTGCAGGTAGAGTGATCCTGTTGCTTTACTAGCACTGCCAAGCAAAACAGCTATGGGGAGAAGTTAAGCAGCAATTTCAGTATTGCCAATTCTTTTATATATATAAATATATAAAATATACATAAAAGAAACAGCTAAGTTTTTCACATTCTCGAAGCGTAGATTTTAGGAACAGCGCCAAAAATCATAAGAGTTGGCAGTACTGCAGTTTACCTGTGAAGTGCCACCTAGTATAGAATACATGAAGGCATCTTGTTTATTATGGATATAAATGTAAGTTGAAGTCAGCATTTTCAAAATGGATTGCCTTAATCTAAGGCAACAAGAGCTGCACATATCCACTCTGAAAATTGGGTTTTAAGTAACTAATTTTGGCCAAAGGAAGACAAGGTTCTTTGGCTGAATTTGATATCTTTTATTAGACCAGCTTAAATAGTTGGAAAAAAAATTAAGCAAGTTTGTGGGTTCAAAGCCATTTGTCAGGCTGAGGAAGTTTCAGCAGTTGGCGTGTGCTCTTCCTGGATGGAATGAAAAGTAAAGAAGCCAGAGGTTGGGCTGGTATGCATACAAGACAGGCAGTCAGTGAAGATGTAGACTGAGGATTCAATGGGTGAGACAGGTTGGGTGGGGGGGCGAGAAAAGGGGCATGAATAGTGGAGAGGTACCTGGGGAGTCAGATGTCAGGCAGGTTATAATGTGGCATAAATCCAATGTCTATATTTAGTCTGTGAGTTTTAGTATCCAGGAGGTTGATGAAGTGGAGTTCATAGGCTCGTCTCTGGGAAGTGTTCTGTACACCCCTGTAATTTTGGGCAATAAACTTTTGGCCTGGGCTGTTTGCCACGTTACAATTCAGCTCCATGTTGGAGAAAGCATCTCATTTTCAACACAGTATTTAAAGGTATTTCTGTTCATCGTTTGATTGGTCAAAACACCTAGTAGCAGAGTTGTTGTATGGGGGGGGGTTGCAAGCTTTGGAGTCTCTTGCTCTGCAAAGTCCATCAGAGTCCAAATCCATCCACTCTTTTGTCAATATAAACTGATTATGTTAATGCTTGAGTGATGGTTTTGCTTTAATTGTTGGAATTAAAGTGCCTAGCTTCCAAGGTGATAGGAATTAGTAATAAATCTATGTGAACCCCTCGGTTTCAATCCTGCTATCCACGCTTAGGTGAACACAATGATTCAACATAAAGATTCCAAGACTCAGGTGCTAGGTTTTATTTTGCATCTTGCACGGTGGTAGCCATTTTCTAGGAGAGCATCTGATGGAAGTATGGAAATCCATGAGCCAAAGAGCAGCCATAGTTAATTTTGGCACCGTTTTCCTTGTGCAGCCCTTGTAAATAGAGATTTTTTTTCTGGAATGTGGGCATGAAAAGAAGTTACCTTTATACTTGTTTAATACAAATGGCTGTCCTGTTAATATACACAACCTAGAGAAGCTAGAGGGCGTGTCCAGACAAGCCCGCACGAAACCCCTTTGAAACACTGCAAGAGGTACGTGCAGGAATGAGAAAATGTTGCAGCGAGGGGGCAAAATTAGACCCTTGAATATCTAGGGGTCAAAAAACCCTGCAGAGAAGAAAAAGCGGGGCAGGCCATGGTCCTGCCTCAAGGCAACTGGAGTATGGGTCCTCCACAGACACACACTGGCTGCTGGAGTGTCTCTATGGCTGGCCCTCGCCCTGGTGCTGAAACACGCTGCCTGCCCATGAGGGCAGGCAGCATGCCAGCAGCAGAGAGCTGGACCCAGGCCCCACTGCCAGTAAGTAAGGGGTTGGGGGGGTGGAGGAGGGGTGAGGGGACCATGTGAAGGGACCCTGCCAGTCGCACCAATCCCTTCCTTGCCTGGCCCTACCACCTGCCTGCTCCCTGAGCCCCTCCCGATCCCTTCCCCACGCTGCCTCCCCACCCTCGCATCCCGGAGGGAACCCCCCCCAAATACAAACCTTGGCATTTACTGGCAGTTCCAGCTGCCATTGGGGTCACTGTGGCCCCCCTTGCAAAGCTCAGAGTGGGATGATAGCCCCAGCAGCCCCAGCCTGGGCCCTGCTGCCCCCTGCTACCCTGTGCTGCCAGGGGGGGCTCTGCCAGGAGGCCCCAGAGGCCCCCCCCAGCCCCTGCTCCTGTTATG
>NW_017729029.1:23958985-23960349 GCF_001723915.1 Gavialis gangeticus | reverse complement strand
CTGCAGGAGCCAGTGGGGGATTGGGCCAGGTGGGGCAGAAATCCAGAGGGCTGGGGAGTAAGTTGGGGTGGGGCATGTGGGCCCTGGAGGGGGGCATGGGCCCTCAGGGTGGGGGTGTAGCCCCTGTGGGGGACAGCAAAACGTATATTCATGTATTCAATAATTTATGAAGCATGTATTTAGAATTCACTTTATTATTGTGATAGAGACACTGGTAGGCTTCCAAACTGCTTTAACACTGTAGATATATCAATACAACATTGCCCAACTGATCACTGTCCCTCTCTGTCTCTAGTGGTCTTTTGTTTTAATTGTGGAGGAACATGGATTTTGGGGTATTTTACAAAGTGACTTGGGGATTTTTTTATCAGGGATTTTTCAGTCTTCAAGTAGGGAACACCAGAATTCCTGCTAGGATCCTGCCTCTTCAGAGCTGGCACCTTGGACCCAGTTGGCTGTGGCTGACTCCCTGGCCAATTGGTGCCAGGTGGACATTCTTTGACAGTTCAAAGCAGGCCACCACACCCAGAACATCTTCCGGGTGATAGCTGCCCAGATGGCTGGGCAGAGAGCACACATAGAAGTAGTGCCATACAAAGGCCAATGCTGCAGCCACAGCCCACTGGCAGCTGGCCCAGAGGGGCAGATGCCTCATCTGGGTCTGGCTATAGTGGGTAAAGTGTGCAGGGAACTCTCAGGGCTGCTTCAGCAGTCCAGCTGGCACAAGGGGTAGTGTCCCCAGGTACCAGTTGGCTGGACCCCAGAAGCTTGTGAGAGCAAGTAGCCCTGAGTTACGTGATAGGGCAGCTTTTTGTGCTGTGGGGCCAGGACACGGCAGGTTTTTATACCACTGGGGCCAACTCAGCAGGAGCCAGGCAGGGTTATTTTTGCCCACAGTTTGCTCTACAGCAAAGTGCATGTCCAAGCACATGCACTGAGACAAAAAGCCCTGGCTCAAATTTGCATCATTTCTATTTGAGTTGCTGCAAGTGCACATGCTTGCATGTGTGGACATGCCCATAGAGGCGAGGGACAGACATTACACACAAACTGGTTTAAATGATCAGAAACTGGTTTAAACCTGCGACAGAACAGATGTTCAGTGCACATAAGCCAGTTTGAAAATGGCTGAAATCAGTTAGAGATAAAGCTGGTTGAATGTAGTATCAGACTTAACTGATTTGGCTTGAAGTGGTTTAAACAGTGTCTGTCCCCGACCCTTTCCTGGTTTAAACTAGACACCCCCAGCATCCCAGCATACTCTCTGGGCTGGGCAGGGCCCTCCCCTCTGCTACCTGGCTGGAGCTCCATGGAGCACAGACTTGGAGGCACAGCAGAGTCTGCTGGCTTCCCCATCTGATGTC
>NW_017729029.1:23947256-23953985 GCF_001723915.1 Gavialis gangeticus | reverse complement strand
AGACTGTAGCCAGCATGTTTTATGCTAGTTAATGCTGTGTAAGGCAGATAGGACAGTGTCTGCTTAGAGCTTTTTGGAGGCTATCAGCAGCTCAGATGGTAATGTCTCTGCATTCCTTCCTTTGGAAAAAGTTCATTGGGTAAATCTGATGTCTTTTATTAGACCAACTAAATAGTTGGAACACATTTTCTTAGCAAGCTTTTGGGTTTAAAAACCCTTTGTCAGGCTGAGGGACCATCTGCAGTTGGTGTGTGCTCTTCCTGGATGGAATGAATAGTAAAGAAGCCAGAGACTGGTATGCATTTTCCTTTGAAAATAGCTGTTTAAGAAGAACTTGTAGTAAGCGAGGCTTTGTTTCCTGATGAGGTGTCAAATGCTTATAACAGAACTGATAAATGCTCTCACAGTGGCCTGATGGGGCCTGGGCACACCCCCCTCAGCTCAGCTGCATTCAAGGGAAGGGAGGGCTGCTCTAGCGCACCCCCGGCTTCTGGCTTGAGCCACTGCAGGCATGTGCCTGCATTTCTGGGATATCCGTCTGGTTACAAAACTAATTTAGCCTAGGCAGGTTAAGCTAACCTGCAAAGATTGAATCAATTCAGGCTCAGGCTTTTTAAATGTCTGTCCCTAGCCAGAAACTTTAAAGCAATGCTTATTTAATAACTTCTACATTGTTAATGGCTTTATTTGTGTATCTCTTTCTTGTGAATATAACAGTTCACTGGAGCCACGTGAGACCTGCAATATGGAATTAGAAGGCATTGCCACAGTAGAACTTTTTATCCAAAAGATTGTTGCCTTTTCTCCAGTCAGTATCATGAAAAATCCTTACAGTTTATTTTTCCTGGCTGTTAATGGTAACATTAGGACTATAGCCCTTTGACAGCTACTTGTCCATTCACCAACAATTTATGGGTTTTTTTCCTTCAGTGTATCAGAAAGGTACTGCCTGTACTGAATTCAAAACAGCCACAGTCTTTTGAAGGTTTTTTCTATTATTATTTATCTTTAATTGATTATTAGAAAAGACGTGGAATATTCTGTTAGTTTTCTTTTTTTTTATTTGTTTACCTGGTAGGTAGTGTCTTCATATTTATTTACTTAGAAGAATGGTTCTCTTTCTCTGTCATTACAAGTGCAAATGAAAGATGTTTGGTGCATTTTCTCCTCAGAAGGATGTAGAGATGGAACCCTCACTTCTCCATGAAAAGGGCAGATGTAGTCGAGCGAAAAAAGGGGTGAATAAATCATAAAGGATTTATTTACTAGAACCTGGATCCACATATTTCGAATTTGGGAACTCCAGGCCTGCACTTTTCTAAATCTAAGAATTTTCAGAGTTAGAGTTCATGCTATTTAGAAAAGTTAGATATGCACCTCACCTTAAAGAAATTGTTTTAGACCCTTTTTAAAGAACAATTTACTCCAAGAAACTGTCACATAAATTTTAGATATTTTATATATTGAAAGAAAAGACCAGACTTTGTGGAAGAGACTTAGTTTGTATACCCTACATCTTCATGTAGCACAGATGTTTCCTTATTTCCTACGGGGACATCTACCACAACAATAGAGACAACAGATGCCTCTTTTTTTTTTCTTAGCTGGCTCTAGTCCTGATAAATATATTTCCTTCAGAGCTTTCAGCACTTATCTCAGATTAACTTATTTCAGAAATGTTAACCTCAGTATCTCCTCCAAAACCTCTCAAAGGAAGTTTTTTTCTGAAATAGGACAGGAAAGGAATAATTCTCAAAAGACCGTATTTCACTTGGGAAGTCTTACACATCAGTCTGCTGCACAAATCACATAGGGGCCTTTTACTTTATGTGACCACCCAAAAAAATCACATTAAATGTATCTATTACTAACACAGAAAGTATAATATTCCTGTGTTAACAATTATCAGCTATTACTGTATTAATAAAAATAGATAAAGAAATAGTAGGGTCTCTACAACTCAAAAGATTCCTATTTTTTTCTTTCAATTGCTATTGAAATTATTGCTGCAACCCCATCAATATCAGTAGATTGACAGAATCCTTATTTATAATTCTAGAATTGGTTGCAGACAGATCAACCATACAAACAGGCACTTCAGTTAAACAGAGGAAGGTAAGATTGAGGAGCATTTACAAAGCAATATCTTTGACATTGAAGTCCTCTATCATGACTGTAATATAGCAAAGACGATACCAGATGTGAAGTTGAGCTCCAGATCCAAATTTAAGACATGTTCACACCCCCTCTTTACTATGTTACAATTTTTTAAGCATTTTGAGGCTTTGGATGAAAAATGATCTACAGATCTTGGCCATTTTTAATATGTATTTTGGTTTGATGAATGTCCTACGTGGAAGACATAGCTAAAAATAATCAAAAGAAGTTTTGTTTATTTTGCTTGTGATGTGCAGTTATCCACAAAAGTTTTGACTTGTTATTTTCACTCATCATTTGTGTTATCTATTATTATTTATTATTTGTACAATAGTAGCATTTCAAGGTTACAGATAAGGTAAGAGTCTACCTGTTGAAGGCACTGTGCAAACACATTTTGACAAGCAGCCCCTGCTCCAAAGTTTCTTAAAGTTTAAATAGTCCAGGCAGGCAGTGAGGGGTGGAGAGGAAGGAAGTATAGATAAAAAGTTTATACACAACAATTGAAATAGAGGAAGTGAATTATCTTTTATCGTCTGTAATTTGGAATATCTTGAACACAGTGGGGTAAACATTATTAAGAAGCCAAGGCAAACATTCTGTTCCATATTTAGACTGGTTAGTAGAAATAAATGGCAAAATCAAGAATACACAGAGGTAATAAACACATCCTTACAGTACTGTGGAGTTATCCATCAATTTCACCAAGTAAGGTTGTTAGTGACTAAGGACAGTTTTTAACACCCAAGTTGGCAGAGCATTTTTATTTGAGGAATGAGGGCTACACAATGTAATAAAATCTCTATTACTGTAGTCATCAGTCAAGAATTCTCTGTTAACTTTTTTTGTTGGGTAAATGTCATCCAATTAGAAAATATTGTATATAAATAATTATGGGATACTTGTTTGCTTTGTTGTCACCCTAGGGCATATCATAGCAAAATCTACTCCCATCTGGCATTCCCTCCTTCTGTTGTAAATGGCAAAGAAAAGGTTGTAAGAACACACCTTTATTCTTTTTTAAAATATATATATAATTATATGGGGAAAAGTTTCAAAAGTAATATTTTCTGCTTCTGAAGAATAAGTTGTAGTGCAAACAAGTCTCGTTGGTTAAATGTTTTGACAATTAACATAGTGTTTTCAGAATCAGTGTTGTAATGGAAAGATTGCAATATTAGAATAGAAAAGGATAGAATCTTGTGTCAGTTTTGTAGGAGAGACGTTATTAGGCTACCATGAAATGTTATTTACACAAAAGTAATCTTGCTTTCTAGAGCTTGCTTCTATTTTTCGATATTTCAGGCACAATAGTGATTTACTGTATATTATTGTCTTCTTTAGAATGAATCAGTTTAACCTTGTGTTGAGAATAGCATGCTTGACACATTTTAATACAGGCTATATCATTAATTACAGCTACATTTTTGTCTTGGTCTTTCTGCTCTCCAAAAACCAACCAGGCAATTTGCTTTTCTCTTTCTAGTCATACAAATAACCACCTCCTAATTATAGTAATCAATTTACATGCAGTAATCACATTAGCGGTGGTAATTATAATATGCATCACCTGGACTAGTATTTGTTTAAATAGGGGGAATCAATAATTCTCAAGTGGGCACAAGTATGAGGCTGATTATGTGTTCAAGTGATCAGAGATTAGGCTGCATTTGATTAAATGAAATGCTTGGAGGTTTTTGGTTTTGGGGGTTTTTTGCAATTAATATTTATCTGTCAAGAGCTACTAAATAAATAAACATTAGAAATTTATTCCTACTTTATATTTGAGGGTAGTATAGGGGTTACCTGCCTAGAATTCTGAAGTCTGGTGTGAATTAAAATATATATGTTAACCAAAGATCTGAACCCTGGAGTCAAAACATCAGATAGCCAAAACTTACCCCCTGGGGTGCTGGCAGACATGCAGGCCCCCACTCTAACTTAAGACATTTTATGTAAAGTGTAAGAGTTAGAGGAGCCCCTCTGACCCACCAAACATTTTCCTGTTGGGTTTGGGGGGCAGGGGATCGAGCTCCATTTTGGAGAGGAAGAGCCTGCCTGTAACTTTTCTCCCCTAGCCCCACCTCTCCCCACCAGCTCTAGTACTATCTGCAGAAAAAGAGGGGGGGAAGAAAGGAGGGGGAGTGAGCTGTGGGCTGGGGTTTGCTCAGCCTGAATCAGGGGGGTTTGGGTCATGGTGTGAGGTGGGGGGGTCCCAAAGGCTTCAGTCTACCTGTCCCTCCCCTCCAGCTCAGGCCAGGCAAACCCCAGCCCACAATTTGCTGCCCCCTCCCACTCTTCCTCCCTTCCTGCATCAGGCCAGCTCCACTTACATGACAGATTGACCCTAGGGAACAGAAGCTCCCTAAGGTGCTTCAAAGTGGAATGCCTTCATCTGATTCCTCATCTGATGAGGTTTAATATGTTGTGCAATCGGCCACTTTTAAAGTACTCTGTAGCTATGCATGTATGTAACAGCACAGCTTCAGAGCACTTTCAGGAGGCCAATCACATGAGAAATGCAACTTCTATCTGTATCCCTAATATTCAACTTTCTTTTATATGCTGGTTGTCTGCTGAAATTACAGAAAGTTGAAAGCTACTCAGAAAGTTACAGAACACTGAAAGCAATTACAATACATTGTCCAATGTATGGTGACTGGTAAATTAGCAAGTGTTCTTTATTTTTACTTAGTAATCATATTACTGAGAGAGTTAGAACAATCTAGTAGACAAAACATGGCAACAGGGCTAATAAGAACATGTCTTTTAGTCCTAGAACAGCCATTGGTTTGTTGCATGGTTTCAGACGAGAGATTCTGTATATCTTAGTTTTCCCAGGTAGCTCCAAAATGGGAGTACTTAACTGCCTAGTTTCATAGTTGGTAGGGTCAGAAGGGTCCTGAGCAGATCATCAAGTCCAACCCTCTGCCATGGGCAGGAAAGAAAGCTGGGGTCAAATGACCCCTAGGTCTAGTCTCCTTTTGAAGACACCTAGGGTAGGAGCGAGTACCACTTCCCTTGGAAGTTGGTTCCAGATCCTAGCCACCTTGACTGTGAAATAGTGCCTCGTGATATCTAGCCTGAATCTACTCTCAGTCAACTTGTGGCCATTATTCCTAGTTACTCCTGGTAGTGCTTGGGGGAACAGGGACTCTCCCATTCCCCTCTGGTCCCCCCTGGTAAGTTTATAGACAGCCGTCAGGTCCCGTCTCAGTCTTTTCTTGTGGAGGCTGAACAGGTTCAGGTCCTGTAGCCTCTCCTCCTAGGGCCTGCCCTGCTGCCCCCTGATCATGTGAGTTGGCCCTCCTTTGGACCTTCTCAATGTTGTCCACATCCCTCCTGAAGTGTGGTGCCCAGAACTGGATGCAGTACTCCAACTGCGGCCTGACCAATATCTTATGAAAGGGGAGGATCACCTCCTTGGACCTGCTCATGATGCATCTGTGGATACATGACAAGATACAGTTAGCTTAGCTGACTGTGTCCTCACGTTGGCAGCCCATGTTCATCTTGGAATCAGTAATGACTCCAAGATCCTTTTCTGCCTGTGTGCTGATGAGAAGATAGTTCCCCAGCCTATAGGTATGCTACTGGTTCTTTCTCCCTAGGTGCAGTACCCTGCAATTGTCAGTATTGAATCCCATCTTATTCTCATCTGCCCACCCCTGTAACCTGTCCAAATCTAGTTGTAGCCTCTCCCTCCCTTCTAGCATGCCCACCTCTCCCCACATCTTAGTGTGATCTGCGAATTTGAACAAGGTGCTTTTCACCTCCTTCTCCAAGTCTCTGATGAAGGTGTTGAACAGTGCAGGCCCAAGGATCGAGCCCTGGGGGACCCCACTGCCCACATACCTCCAGGTCGAAAAAGACTCGTCCACCACCACTCTCTGGGTGCGACCCTCCAGCCAATTTGTGACCCATCTGACTGTGTAGGCATTGACGCTACAGTCACCTAATTTTTTAATGAGACTGGGGTGAGACAGTGTCGAAGGCCTTCCTAAAGTCCAGAAACACTACGTCCATCACGACACCTGCATCTAAGGATTTTGTGACCTGGTCATAGAAGGCCACTAGGTTGCTCTGACAGGACCTGCCCCTAATGAACCTATGTTGGTTGTCCCTAAGCATAATCTCCCCTGCTGGGCCCTCACAGATGTGTTCCTGGATAATTTTCTCAAAGAGCTTCCCCAGGACTGAGGTAAGACTAATGGGCCTATAGTTATCGGGGTCCTCTTTCCTCCCCTTTTTGAAAATGGGGACCACATTGGCCCTTTTCCAGTCCTCTGGCACCTGGCCAGAACACCACAAGTGTTCGTAAAGCCGTGCCGGGGTCCTGCAATTCCAATTACATCAGCACCCCAGGGTGGAGATCATCTGGACCTGCTGAGTTGAACACATCCAGCCCCACCAGAAGTTCCCTAACTAGGTCCTCACTGACCTTAGGCCTGGATATGACTCTCCTGAGTCGATCTCGAATCCCAGTGGGGGGATGTTCCAGTCCCTGCCCAGAAAAATGGAGTTTTTATGGAGAATTTATAGTTTCATAGTTTCTAGGGTCGGAAGGGACCT
>NW_017729029.1:23932737-23947150 GCF_001723915.1 Gavialis gangeticus | reverse complement strand
CCTAGTTCTGTCTCTGCCTTAGCCTTCCTAACAGCCCCCCTCTGTAGTCTCGAGCAGTGGAGGTATAATCCTCCTTGGTGATGGCCTCTCCTCTCCACTGGGTGTACAGCTCCATTTTAGCTTTTAGATGTTCCTGAATGCCCTTGGTGAGCCATGGGGGCTTTAGAGCACTCTTGCCCACTTTGACTAGTGTTGGGACTGTCAACCTTTGGGCTCAGATGATCTTATCCTTAAGGAACGACCACTCGTCTTGGAATCCCAACTCCTCTACCCTCCGGGACCTCAGTACCTCCTCAACTAATCTCTTTAACTCATTGAAATCATCCTTCCTGAAGTCAAGGGTCGCTGTCTTGCTGCAGGTCTTTGACACCCTGCGCTGGATAGTGAATTCCAGTAGGCAATGATCGCTATCACCCAGGTGGTTGAGAACCTGCAGTCCCCTCACCAGGTCATTTCCTGTGGCTATTACCACATCCAGCAAGGCATTTCCCCTGGTGAAACTGTGCACTTCCTGGGTTAGGTGGAGGTCCTGTATCTTGGCTAGGAACCTACGTGAGTGGTCCAACCTGGCTGACTGCTCCTCCCAACAGATGTCCAGGTAGTTTAGGTCACTCATGATGACCATGTCCTTTGACCTAACTGCTTCTGCAAGCTGACCTGAGAATTCCTGGTCCAGCTCTTCTCCCTGGTTGGGTGGTCGATAGTAGACACCCACCGTTAAGTCCCTTTCCCCCGACCCCCTTGTATTCTAACCCAGAGCACTTCAGTCTACCCCTCCTCTGACCCTGTGCTGTTTGTTGAGGACGTGTATTGCTCTTTGACGTAGAGCGCCACACCCCCACTTTTCCTCCCCAATCTATCCCTCCTGAACAGTCTGTAGCCCTTGATGCTTACTGCCCAATCATGAGCTGAATCCCACCAGGTTTCAGTGAGCCCCACTATGTCCTGGTTTGTGTTAGCTAGCAGGAGGGCAAGTTCCTCCTGCTTGTTCCCCATACTATGAACATTAGTGTAGATGTATTTAAGGCCCCCTATGGGTACATGCACCTCCCCCCTGATCCCAGGACTATCTGGACTCTTGTCACTTACCTCGGTACTTCTTGCATTCATCACCTGTCTTGGCTGGGAAGTGTCCTCATGTCACCCTGTGGCCCCATCCCCTGGTGAAGCTAGTTTAAAGTATGCCGTATGAGATCAGCCAACCTGGAAGAGAAAACACGCTTGCTTTTAGGGAGAGGTGAAGCCCATCTCACCCGAGCATGCCCGCTGTGCAAAAATGCGGGTCGTTGGCAAGGAACCCGAGGACTGCCTGATAGCACCAACTCTGAAGCCTCCAGTTGACCACTCTGATGCAGGCCTCATGGCACCATCCATATCTACTTAACAGGAGAATAGAGGAGAATACCACCTGCACCCCATCTCCTTGAGCTTGGCCCCCAGGGCCTTGTAGTCCTTCATGATGCAGTCTGGACTGCTCCCCACCGCCTCATTTGTTTCCATGTGGATTAGGACCATGGGGTACTGGTCCAAGGATCATGCTTGTAACATCCTGAATCTGAGCCCCAGGCAGGCAGCAGACCTCATGTGCCATGGGGTCGGGTTGGCAGGTGGGACACTCTGTTCCCCTCAAAATGGAGTCTCTGATGATGAGGACTCAGTGTTTCTTCCTCATGGTGTTCTGTCCTTGCTCAGACTGTGCCATGCCTAGAGTGGCACCGTCACCCCTGGAGGCATCCACTTTGACCTTCTTCTCCAAGGCTGCCAAGGCCCCAAATCTATCCCCCAGTTGTACCTGGGGAGCCACCACCATGCTAGCCCGAGTGGCCCTGGTTCTGGTGGTCACCTTCTGCCATTCCTCTGCTGTGCATCCTTTCTGGGAGGTCTGTCTGCCAAAAGACTGATCCTGCAGAGAATGGAAATAGGTGTCAATTTCGTCTTCCACAGCCCCGATCCTCCGTAGCCTGCTCACCTCAGCCTGGAGCTTCCTCACCTGTTCCTCCAGGGCCCAAAGTTGGGCACCAGAGGGACAGACAAGGGAGCCTCCAGACCCCTCCCCCACCCACGGCCTCTGGGTCCATGCCAGGCAGCCCCCACAACCCACCCTCCCCTAAGAGGAGTTAAGTGCTTATATAACACATACAGTCTCTGAAGTGCCATATTAGCACTAAACATGATTAGAAGTTAAATTTTAATAATGTTTGTATTATAATATCAAATGGCCTATAGTATATTGGTAAAAGTAATGAATGCTTAGTGTAGCTTATGATCAAATTGAATTATACCCCATGTAATAACCTGTCAAATTGTTATTTCTCTAAGTAAAAGTTTTCTACTTTATTTTTAAAAATTTGTTTTGTAAACAAGGGATCACACAACTATAAAATTCAAACTAAACAAGCAGTATAGCTTCTTATGTTAACATAATACAACTGGGAATTACGAGACATTGGCATGGATTCTGCATTCACTTAAACTATGTTATACATAGAATTAGGATGTAGGGGAAGGAGGAAGAATATGATTCTAAATCATGATCCTGCCACTGGAACAAGCCCTTGACATAACTTACAGCAGCTGAAAGACTTCTTTAAATTAAGCCTCTTAAAATGATCAGCAAGCCATCACTGTCATCATGTATTTTGGGGACTGCAGTGTACTTTTCCTTACATGCTGTATCACAGCTAAGAGTGTGCATGGTACTTCAAGAGATGGGTGCCATAGAATTGATTGTTGATGCTGACTTTGCAGTAATCAAGGGAATGGACTATGTTAGGGAGGAGTGTCTTGCTAAAACAGCTCAAAGGACCCAGCCAAGCTAGGGACAAAAATTCTAATATAATAAAAACCTTAGTCTGTCTGTTTGTCTGTCTGTAACACTTCAGGCCAGCTGTGCATGTGCTGGCAAGAGGGTGTGTGCTGAGGTGAATGAGGCTTTTTCAAAAAGATATACAAAGTTTCTAGATAACAGATCCTGGTTCTTATGGGGCACTTCAATCACCCTGAAATCTGCTGGAAGAGCAATATAGAAGTGCACAGACAGTCCAGGAAGTGTTAGGAGAGTGTTTGGGACAAATTCCTTTTGCAAGGGCTGCAGTGGCCCTCTAGGCACCATGCTCTTTTTGACCTGCTGTTCACAAACAAGGACGAATTGGTGGGAAATGTAGTAGTGGATTGCAACTTTAGTAGCAGTGACCATGAGTTAATTGAGTTCAGGATCCTGACAAAAGGAAAGAAGGAGAGCAGCAGAGTATGGACCCTTGTACACACTGGGCATACAGTATATTGCACAAACGGAATCTTTATCAGGGGACAAGGCAATGCACCACGTTTATTGAGAATATAAAAACATCAGAGCATCACATTCAAACACACATACATATGCAAATAGTTCTGCTGATACTAAGATATGACCATCTTTTAGTTGCTCAAGTCAGCTTAGTGGCCAGCTAAGCTGAGCACGAGGAGGGAGGTGGGCCTCTGTTGGACACTTACCAATGTTCTGTTGTTGAAGTGCAGAATGTACCCAACCTCTTGCTGCTAAGCCTCTCCCTTTTATAGGGGGCATCAAGTCTTTGTTCAAACTTGCGGTATTTTTTCATCCTGACCTGTGGTGACGCTCATCTCTCACAGTCCCAGGTTCTAAACTTCAAGCTCGTTTACTAGGGCTGTGCAAAGCTTTAATAGTCGATTCTATTCAGAGGAGAGCCAGCCTGATTCAGTGACCAAATCTCCAAATCCAAATTGAATCGGGAGAACAATTAAAAGGTCCAAATCAAATCAGAAGCCTCTGAATCAATTTGGAAAATATTCAGTGCTTCTTTGGAGATCAAATGGAAACAAAATAATACAAGAGTGAAATGTTAGTTTAGAAGAAGATCAGTCCAGGCCTAACACCCTGGACTTACTCAGGGAACTCATGGGCATGATCCCCTGGGAGGCTGGTCTGAGGGGGAAAGAAGTCCAGGAAAGTTGGTTCTATTTTAAAGAAACCTTACTGAGGGTTCATGAATAAACCATCCTGATGAGCAGGAAGACTAACCAGTTTGAGAAAAGACTGGCTTGGTTTGGCAGGGAACACTTCAGGAAGCTAAAATACAAAAAACAAAGCTTATAAGAAGGGGAAACTTGGACAAACAACTAGGGTGGAGTATAAAAATATTGCTCAGGCATGTGGAGATGAAGTCAGGAAGGCCAGAGTGCAATTGGAGCTACAGCTAGCAAGGGACATGAAGGGTTTCTTCAAGTATGTCACCAAAAAGAGGATGATCAGGGCAAGTGTTGGTCCTTTACTAAATGGAGAAGACAACCTAGTGACAGAGGATGCAGAAAAGGCTAAAATAATGTCTTTTTTACCTCAGTGTTCACAGGCAAGATTAGATCCCAAACTACTGCATGTGGCAGCACAGTTTGAGGAGGAGGTAAGCAGCCCACAGTGGTAAAATAGCAGGTTAGGGACTATTTAGAAAAGCTGGACTTGTACGAGTCCACAGGGATGGATGGACAGGTTGCAGCCAAGGGTATTGAGGGAGTTGGCCAGTGTGATTGTGGAAACACTGGCCGTCATCTTTCAAAAATCATGGTGATCAGGAGTGGTTCCATCTGATTGGAACTACAAACCAGTCAGCCCCATCTCAGTCCCTGGAAAAAATTGTGGAGCAGTTCCTCAAGTATTCCATTTCTAAGCACTTGGAGGAAAAGTTGATTAGGAACAGTAAACTTGGATTCACCAAGGGCAGATGATGACAGACCAACCTGATTGCCTTCTAAGAGAAGATGACTGGTTCTGTGAATGTGAAAAGAGCAGTGCACATGATATACCTTGACTTTAGCAAGGCTTTTGATACAGTGTCCCACAAAATTCTCACAAGCAAGCTAAGGAAGTATGGGTTGGATGAATAGACTGTAAAGTGGATAGAAAACTGGCTTGATCATTCAGCTCAGAGGGTTGTAATGAATGGCTTGATATCTAATTTGCAACTGGTATCAAGTGGAATGCCCCAGGTGTCAGACCTGGGGCCAGTTTTGTTCAATATCTGCATCAAGAACCTGAAAGGAGGCACTCTCAGTAAGTTTGCAAATGACATCAAGCTGGCAGAGTAGTAGATACACCAGGGGATAAGGATAGGATTTAGAGAGACTCTGACAAATCAGAGGCTAAACCAAAAAAATTCTCATGAGGTTCAATAAGAACTAAGTTCAAGGTCCTGCACATACTAGAGAACAGTCCCATGCACTACTACAGTCTGGGGACTGACTCACTGGGCAGCAACTCTGTAGAAACGGGACCTGAGTGTTACAATGGACAGTAAGCTGAATATGAGTCAACAGTGTGCCCTTCTACCCAAGAAGGCTAACACATACTGGGCTTCATTAGTAGGAGTGTTGCCAGCAGATCGACAAAAAGTAATTATTCCCCTCTACTCTGCACTGTGGTTAGGCCACATCTGGAGTACTATGTCCAGTTTTGGGCCACCAGAAAGGATGTGTACACATTGGAGAGAGTCTAGAGGCGGGCAACAAACATGGTGAAGGGGTTGGGGTACATGACTTTTGAGGAGAGGCTGAGGGAACTGGTTTTATTTTGTCTGGAATAAAGAAGGTTGTGGGGGAGGGAATTTAATAGCAGCCTTCAGCTACCTGAAAGGTGATTCCAAAGAGGATGGAGCTAGACTGTTCTCAGTGGTGGCAGATGACAGAACCAGGAGCAATGGTCTCAAGCTGCAGCAAGGGAAGTTTAGGTTAGATATTAGGAAAAATGTTCTCACTGGAGTAGTAAAACACTGAAAAATTTACCTTGATAGGTTGAGGTCTTTCCATCCTTGAAAGTTTTTAATACCTGGCTAGACAAAGTCTTGGCTGAGATGATGATGTATTTGTGGCTGGCCCAGCTTTGAGCATGGGGTTGGACTACATGGCTTCCTGAGGTCCCTTCCAACCTTCATTTTATATGATTTTATTACTTGGGTTAAATCACTTTAACTTCTGGCCCAGATCCCCTCCAGATCAAATTAACTCACTGTCCCCTAGCTTCCCAGAATGCTTTGCACCTCCCCTGCAAGCCCCCTCTCTCCCCCTGCTCCTTGCAAAGTAGGTGGGCTAGCCTTGGCCCAAGCTATCTGCTCTAGCACCCTCTGGCTTCTGGCGTGGGCCACTGTAGGCAGGTGACTGTATTTCCAGAATCAAAAGTGAACATCTGTTCACTTGCTTATCAATTCAATCTATGCAGTTTAGACTAACATGCAAAGATTGAATCAATTCAGCCTCAGCATTTTGCCCGTCTGTATTTAGCCCCAGAGATTGGGACCTGGCCAAGTGTAGCTTAATTTATTTTATTTAAGTCAGACATTTCTGTCTTAAGCAAAACTCTTTCATTTTCTGAAGGAGGTGAGGGTTTTTTTAAAGTATCTAACTGAAAGTATCTTTTAGCTTCAATATTTTATATATTAAGATATCTCAATATGGTGGAGTGGTATAAGTGCTGCAATTTGACAATATAATTATTAAATGCACTTTCTTCATACTGAATGTTTTGCAAAGATACCAGCCTCTGTTAATTAGGGTTATTATATTTATTATTGCTGTAGTACCAAGAGTACACTAAGTGCTTCAAAGATGGGTATGAGCACAGAAATGGTCTCCTATCACTGCAGTAGAAGTGGGATTCAGAAAACTCTGAATATCCTTCAAAAATATGCCATCTGATCAAAGGAGGGCCTGCAGTGTACCGTGGTAGAATACCTGTACATGGTTCAGGAAAGCAGGTATTAAATAAACTATTAGTGAGTACTGTTCCAGATAATTGGCATATTCTTGATTAATGCCCAAGTATTGCATACTGTACTCTGCTATCAGGGGAATATGGTTTACCATTGCTTCCGGATGTGGATTAACTGCACACAGCCGCAACACCACTCTAACACTACCTTAACTGCACACAGGCATTTGATCATGATTTCTCTGTCTTCTGATTCAAGAAATTTTTACTTTTCTAATACAGTTGCTAGGACACGTGAATCTTACTGACTTTTTCTCATTCTCTTTACAAGTTTCTCTGAAAATAGCAAATGATACAGGAACCAAAACTAGAGATTCCAGATACTGGGCAAGAACAAGTGTTTGCCACACCTGGTCTAGGTGTAGGTGGCATTTCAGCCACTTAGACCTGTACTAGGAGCAGGTATGTGCTGCTCTGGGTAATGGCATGGACAGGTGTTTGCCACATGGGGAAACTGGTGCAAGTAAAATGGGGTGGAGAGAGAGGTGGGCAAAATTGGGGGAAGTCACTAGTAGATCCACGGGGTGGAGGGGTGGGATGCAGGCGGGTATTAGGTCCACAGGGGGAACCAGAAAATTGCCTGGTTGGGCAGTGGATTTGGGGTTAGGGTTGCAGGAGGTGGTTATTGGGTTAGCACAGCCTGGGGCTGGGACAATCATCTAGGCTTTCCCAGCCTGGGGCTGTGCTGAAAACACATGCAGGCATTCACAAGATCAGATTAACCATTTTGTAGACTGGGTTAACCACATCTCATCTAAGTTATTGAACCTACTTAGGTGCACTAACTTCAATCAGGTGTACCATTTTTTTCTGTATTTAGTCCTCTGAACACCAGCATGATTGAGCATTTACTTTATCTTCACCAGGGCAATCTAAATATAATGGTTGTGTGTACCCCTTGAGGTAGACAAAGTAGCATGACATATTTGCAAAGGTGTGCCTTTGGATATGCTATGTTGCAGTACTATTGTTTTTCTGTAGAGAAGAAAGTGTGCATAGTATACTATAATTAAGGTGAATTTTAAAGTCCACTTGGACTCCTTAGGCAAACCGGGCTTTAGAATCTCTGGAAGAAAGATGGATTTAAATGGGAAGCCAAATCAATCTAATACTAACAGTGTGAACGAAAAGGCATAACTGGTAAAGTTATTTTGATTGGCACCCCTTTACAAGCCAGGGGGCTACCTCTAGTTCTGGCCTGTGGAATCTTGGGTTCTGCACTTTCCAAAGATAAAAGAACCATTACTTACTATGTAATTACTATAGCCTGGATATCCTGACACTGAGATGTACTTATTATAGCCCATTTTGTGGAAGCATGGGCACCCATCCTCCTCTTGGATACTGTAAAACACGGTCTCTCAGTAAAAACTCATCTAGTTTTACTTAGAAGAGTAATGGAATAAAGTTTCTATGGCCACAACTTTTTAATTTTACATCTATACATTTTTGAAACTTCAGATTAAGTGCTTTTACACCATTTACAGAGAAAAATCTTAGAGACATGCATCTTGTTGAAATTCAAATTCAGTTTCCAGCCTTTTTGTGGGTTTTTTGTTTTTATTCCTCTTTACTCTGGTTTGCTCCTCTCCTCTCCCCGCATACCTTCTTTTTCTGCTCTCTCTCTCTTTTTCCTGATGCCATCACTGAGGTTATGTCTCTGTGAAATAATAAAACTAGATTTGGTGAACTTGGGAAAGCCTCATTTGCCTCAGGCTTTGAGAGGCAGCAGGAAAGCTAGTGAACCTGCTTAACTAAGCCATTTTCAGGGAAGCAGAAAAATGGCTGGAGACCCTGAGGGTCTCTTAGTCTAATTGGTAAAGTACTTCCTCTACCTTCTTTTAAATAAAACTTTGACTAATGCTTCTTCCTGGTAATTGGTCTGGCTTCACTTATGCTTACATTATTAATATGAATGATGAAATATTCCAGCTACTGTGCTTGTTCATTCTATTTTCCCAGTACAGAGTAATGCATCATTCAGTGAACCTGTTGGACCTGATTCGCCTATCACTTTTGCAGCTGTTTAAATAATAACTCCATTTATATCAGTGGAACCGCACCAGTATAAATGAGAGGGGAATCTGTATTTGTGGCTATTAAGTGTTTAAATACTTCTGTCTGTTTAGAGGCAAGTGTAAGACTGGTATGGGCATATATAGTGTTTCTTTTATTTAAAAATTGACTTTCAGAGTCTTAGTGAGGCTCTCAGCTGGTATATGATATACTATCCCATGCTGCTCATTTATATGAGCATTAATGATACTGCCATGATTTTCTTGAACTGATCATGGCTCTGGGTGCAAAGGTGAAGGGGATGGGGACCTAGGAGGTGTTCTCATTAATCTTTCCAATCAAGGGAAAGGGCCTGCTGAGAATCAGGTGCAACCTACAGGTCAAAACATTACTTCATGCATGGTGTTGCCAGCAGGGATTTGGCCTCTTTGACCATGGGATGGTATTCCAGGAAGATGGACTGCTTGGAACAGATGGGTCCACCTGTTGTAAAGAGGGAAGAGTGTCTTCACATACAGGCTTGTTAACCTAGTGAGGAAGGTTTTAAACTAGGTTCACAAGGGGCAAGAGATGAAATTCCAGGTAAGTAAAGAGCCTGGAGACTGAGGTAAAACTTAGTAAGGGAAAGCAATAATGGAAACCTTAGCAATTTTCTCAGGGAGAGGGTAGGAGTCTCTGATGCTTGAAATGTTTATGTACGCATGTGAGAAGTATGGGAAAAAAACATGAAGAATTGGAAGTTCTAGTATAATCACAGAATTATGATGTAATTGGGATTATGGAAATATGGTGGGATAATTCATGTGACTGGAGTATGGTCACTGAGAGATGTAACTTGTTCAGGAAAGACAGGTAGGGGGTAAAAAAAGGAAGCATTGTTCTGTGTATAAAGGCAATGTAGAGTGTTCAGAGGCACAGTACTGGTTTATACCAGTACTATAGATAAAGAGGTACTAGAGATAAAGATCAGAGGAGAGAGCAGAAGGAAGGATGTCAGGATGGGCATCTGCTGCAGGCCTACAAACCAAGAGGAGGAGGTGGATGAGGCCTTATTTAAACAAGTAATAGAAGGTTTTAAATCACAGGACTTGATTCTCATGGGGGACTTTTAACTATTTGGACATCTGGTGGGAGGGAAGCACAACAGTGCACAAGCAGTCCACCAAGTCCCTGGAGTGTGTCGGGGATAACTTTTTTGACTGAGGTGGTGGGGAGGCCAGAGGGAAGCTCTTCTTGACTTACTGCTCACAAGCAGGGAAGAAATGGTTGAGAATGTAATGGTGGAAGTAACTTGGATGACACTGCATATGTCTACACATGTATTAATGTGCCTTTGCTACTTCCCATTAAGTTTAGTACTATGCCTCTAATATAAGGCAACGTGCAGTAGCCAGCACTACTGTGCAGTAGCAATAGCACATGTTTTTTCATGATGCTTAGTTTGCAGTAGACTAATTCTACTAGGCATTAGCACATTAGCATTGCCTTTGCTGTGATGCGCTAATGCACAGTAGAATTAGTTTACTACACATTAACCATTTTATGTAAACATATCCGCTGACCACAAAATTATAAGAGTTCAAGATCCTAAGGAGATGAAGAAATGTGGGCACCAGAACAACACTGGGCTTCAGAAAAACAAACTTTAACCAACTTGGGGGCCTGGTGGCAGGATCCCTTGGGAGGAAACTCTGAAGGAAAAAGGAGTCTATGAGAACTGGTTGTACTTTAAAGAGGCCTCAGTAAGGGTGCAGGAGCAAGGTATCCTGGTGTGACAGAAAAAAATGGAAGTGCAACAGGAGCCCAGTCTGGATAGACAGTGATCTATTCAAGATGAAACTTAAAAAATGAACACTATAAAAAGTGAAAACTTAGTCAGTACTAATGAAGAGCATGGAAGTGTGGCACAGGCATGAAGGGAGAAAATTAGGAAGGCCAAGGCACTTTCTGGGATACAGCTGGAAAGGAACATACGGCACTAAAAATGGATTCTATAGGAGTGTCAAAAGTAAGAGGAAGACCACAGATTCCATAGGTCTCTTATGGGATGCAGAAAGCAATTTAGTTACAGATGATGCAGAGAAGGCTGAAGTATTTAATGCCTCTCTTACTTCAGTTTTCACAAATGGGCAGCTACCAGATGACAAGTGTAGTTGGAAGCAGAGATAAGGAAGGAGACAAACAGTTATGAGTAACAGATTAGAGACAACAGATTAGGGATTACCTAGAGAAGTGAGATGTTTTCAAGTTGGCATTTGGATGGGATACACCCTAGGGTACTGAAGGAGTTGGCCAAGGTAATTTCAGAGCCGTTAGCTATCCTTTTTGAGAACTCATAAAGATTGGGTGAGGTTCTGGATGACTGGAAAAGGGCTAATATAGTGCCCATCTCTAAGAAAGGGATGAAGGAAGATGCAGGGAAGTATAGACCAGTCAGCCCAACCTCTATATCTGAAAAGATCATAAAACAAGTCCTCAAGGAGTCCATTGTGAAGCACCTAGAGAAGAACAAAGTGATGAGGAAGAGCCAGCTTGGATTTGCCAAAAGCAAGTCATGCATGACTTTCTGATTTCCTCCTGTGGTAGGTAATGGGTTCTATGGATGGGGAGAGAGCAGTGGACATGGCACACCTTGACTTTAGCAAGGCTTTTGACACTTTTCCCTGGACATTCTCATTAAGATGCTAAGGAAATACATGCTAGACAGAAGTACTGTAAAGTGGATGTATAACTGGTTCGAACATTGTATGTGGAGAGTAGTCCTCAATGGTTCCATATCTAGTTGAGTGGAGGTGTCAAAGTGGGGGTATCCCATATTGTTTAATATCTTTATTAACAATTGGGATTATGAGATCCAGTGCTGTTTAGCAAATTTTCAGGTGACACCAAGTTGAGTGGAATTTTGGACACTTTAGAGTGCAGGACTAGGATGAAGAATGACTTGGATAGACTTGAGGAATGGTCTTCAATCAACTTAGGATCATAATTCTCTCTTGTCAAGATGAGTTACATTCCTGACGTGACTATAATGGAATGATGGTTATAATAGAACTTAATTGTGGGGAGGGAAAACAAACACAGAGGTAGCTGAATACAGGATATCCCTTATTCAGACAAACAAATATGCCTATTTACCAAGCACTGCTAGGGGTCATATTCATTAAAGAATCCAATTAGTAAACATTTCCCTTTAGCAGACATGGTTGAAAAAAAATTGTGAATCATTGTTCTTAGCCCATTAAAATGTAGAGAACTTGAAAGTCACCTCATATGTTTTTCATGCAAAGATTCAGGGATTATAATGTTTAATAATATTATAAAATAAAATATATATATGAATTACTCTGAGTAGCAATTTTCTAGTACTGAGTAGCAGTTTTGTCTCTTGGTCTTAGACAAAAAATAAATCCCTGCTTTACTACATCGGAATCATTCCATTTACTTTAATAGAAAAAATTTTTTTTCATTGTGTTTACTAAACTCTAGAATGCTTTAAATAAATAATGATTAGAAAAAATTGTGCCTATGGTTTCTCACAGCATCAAGTTCTTCATAGAAATACTAACAAATGAACTACAGTTTTAGGAATAAAGTACTGAATTGATAACTGCATAAACTTGAATTTGGTGTTTTTCCTTGATTAGTGAATAAAAGCATTTCTTTTAGGTAAAGGGTCTTAAACACAGCTAATCTTAAACAGGAAAAAATGACCTATGTTTATGCTTAGGTATTTATTATCTAGATTAGAGAAATATTGGGCTCATGTAAAGTGTAGCTGAGATGCTCATTCTGTTTCTTATCTAATGGAGCCTCTTTCAGAAATGTTTTGAAAGTGAATGTTTGTTTTGACATGTGATATTAATATCTCCTGAATACAGATCTGTATCACAAAGTGTATTAGTTGCCCTCTCTGGAGGGAAGCAGATCAGTATGAGTGAATCCAAGCTTTCTGTCCTACTTCTGCCTAAATCATATGTCTGGGTAGGACAAGGTCATCATTCCTAGCTCTGAGTCTTCTAAAGGTGGGAACCTACATAGGTTCCATGCTGCTCTTGAGGATGTTGCTGTAAGGTAAGCCTCACCCACCCAGGCCCACTTCTCTAGTTCCCAGCCTGGAACTGAGACAGTGAAGACATTCAGTGGACACTCCCTGCTGCCAGTTTCAAGCATGCCAGCCCTGGAACACTGGAGAATGGTGGCAGGGAGCATCCCCAGAACATCTAGGACTTTCAGCAAAGGAGTGGATGACTGGGGTTTATTTTTTTGACAGAAATCTTGAGGGCAGCATGGACCCAATATAGATATGCCTTCAGACACCTTTCTCACTGCAGAATTTTCCAGTGGGGAGGGATTATGCAATATTAATGACTCCTGTATACTCCATGACTTTTAGGAATTCATCTAGGTGTCAAGCTCCTACTACAAAGTGTTGTAATCGCAGTGAAGTTTTCAGTACTACTGCAAAATGAACACTGAGGGGAAAGAAATAGCATTCACAAAACAGGAAGGAATTCGCAATTCAGTTCAAATGAATGTATCCACCCCGACTTTCACAGTATGGGCCATTGGACTCGTATAGGGCCTGTGGAATAAATTCTCCACTAATGAGCTGCCACAGACACTGCTGTGAGCAGGAGATTTTCACTAGAGAGATCATCACTGTAGTGTTTTTATGGAAACAACCCACTCCACTGACAGATACAGCATGGATTCAATGAACGTATTATGTCATGCAGAATAAGTACTGGGAATATGGCTTTAAATTAACTGGTGAATCTGTGTAAAGAAAAAGAGCTAAGATAGCTAAACTTTAGTGTTTGAGAAATCTCAAGGAAATGGGAAGGGATGGCGCTGTGTGATCTCTCTTAAAGAATGTTTTTAATCTGGTCTGAAAAGACAGGAGAAGACGCACAGTGGCTGCATAATGAAAAATTTAATACTCAAGGGGTAGAAGTCAAAATAGAGTAGTTTTCTGTTTTTACATAGCCTTTCTTCCAACATGATTATGCAAATAAGAAGACTATGCTAATAAACAGAATTGCAAAACGTAAACCAAACTGAACTGAAATACCAGATATGGATAACATGATTCCTGAGTGTAAATAGGGCATGACCCTGTAAGACACTTTGTGATTATTTTTTGTCATCTAATATTTATTCTTTAAAACTAATTGTTGAATACTGGGTGTGCTAAAACTTATACCAGTTTCTATTCATTCAAATCTTATTCCCATTATACCATCATACATGGATCACTTTCATGTGCATTACTGCCAGGGAAAGTAACAGCAATGGGTGGGCGGAGAGAGGGAATGGGAGTCAAGGGGAGGATCTGCTCAGCAGCAATGGGAAAGGAGGTGGTACTGGGGGGAAAATCTTACTTAGGGGCTTTAAAAGTCCCTAGCTGCTGCTCCCACAGCATGAGGAGAAAGTGGGTGTGCAATTACACCAATTCATAGAATCATAGAAGTTGGGTCGGAAGGGACCTTGTAGATCTTCAAGTCTGAACCCCTGCCTGGGCAGGAGAAAAACTGGGCTCAAATAACTCCAGCCAGGTAGGCATCAAGCCTCTTCTTAAAGACCCCCAGGGTAGGAGCCAGCACCACTTCCCTTGGAAGTTGG
>NW_017729029.1:23931489-23932133 GCF_001723915.1 Gavialis gangeticus | reverse complement strand
GCTCTATGTCCACCTTAGCTTTCCTGACAACCCCCCTACAGACCTGAGCAGAGGAGGTATACTCCTCTTTGGAGATAGCACCCCCCTTCTACCAGTTGTACGCCACCTTTTTGGCAATCAGGCATTCCCGGACACCCTTGGTGAGCCAGGGGGGCATTTGGGCACTCCTGCCCCCCTTGCTTCTTTTTGGGATGATCACCCCTTGGGCCCTAAGTATAGTCTCCTTAAGGAATGACCACTCATCTTGGGCACTGAGTTCCCCTGATCTCAAGAACCCCAGCGCTTCTCCCACTAATCTCAACTTGTTGAAGTTGGCCCTCTTGAAATCTAGGGCTACTACCTTGCTGCAGGCCCTTGACACCCTGCGCTGAATGGTGAATTCCAACAAGTGATGATCACTATCACGCAGGTGGTCAAGGACCTGGAGGCCCCTTACCAGGTGATCGCCTGTGGCCAGGACCAGTTGCAACAGGGTATTTCCTCTGGTGGGACTGTGCACCTCCTGAATTTAGTGGAGGTCCTGTATCTTGGTCAGGAACCTCCTAGAATAGTCCGACCTGGCTGTTTCTCCCAGCAGATGTCCGGGTAATTTAAATCACCCATGACAACTACATCCTTCGCCTTAAGTGCCTCTGCAAGCTGAC
>NW_017729029.1:23928041-23930373 GCF_001723915.1 Gavialis gangeticus | reverse complement strand
CCACTCTAGGCCTAGCAGCTCTGGATTTGGACACCTTCTGCCACTCCTGCGTTGGATGTGTCTCCTGTGGGGGCTGTACAGTGGGCAACCGGGCTTGCAGAGAACAGAAATAGGCATCAATTTCATCCTCTGCATCCCTGATCCCCCTCAGCCTGCTCACCTCAGCCTGGAGCTCCCTCAACTCCTCCTCCAGGGCCCTAAGTCGTGCACAGGAGGGACAGGCAAGGGGAGCACCAGGCCCCCCACCCCAGGACCCCACCAAGCCCCCCCTACAGACAGGGGGGCAAGGGGCCACTGACCCCACCATGAGCTCTGTCTATGTGGAGGCCTCAGAAAAGCCCATGGCAGGTGGCAGCACCCGGGCAAGGCCCCTGGCAGCCGCGCTCCACGTCTGCACCATGTCTGCAGAGCTGCACCTGCTGTTTTTTCTCACTGGAGGTGCCTCTCTGGGCAGCTACCTCGCTCCCGCCTTATGCGAATGCTGGTGCAAACGCTGGCACGCCCTTACAGAGCATGCCTGTTTGCGCTCCCTGTTCGCATGTGCTGCCCACACGCAGCTTGGAAGTGCGGCTCCCTGTCGGGCAAGCTAAGAGGGCTCCAGAGGGCTTCCCCTCTGGATCCACCTCAGCTGCACTGTACTCTCTGTCCCACTTACCTTAGGGGGAAATCAGCTGTTGCTGCCCCCACCGCTGTCTCCTCCACAGCTGCTGCCTTCACCACCAAGGTAAGGTGGGTACACGTGTGGCACATGTGCGCTCTGCTCCTGCTCCCCATCTGCAGGGGGAATTTCAAACCACGGCTTTTTAAGCCTGCAGTTTGAAATTCCCGTGGTTGATCCCTCAGCCAATCAGGCCTTCCGGCTAGGCGAGAAGTGCGTGCTGGCGACCGCGGCCCCGGCCCCTCCCGCCGGGATCCTGGGGTGGCAGAGAATACCACCCCAAGGGACTAGTTTGATCTGCTCCCCTGCCTGGGGGAAAGGCCCCCCTGCTTGGGGGAAAGGCCCCCGGAGCTGTTCCCCCCCCGGGGGAAAGGCCCCCGCTAGATCACACCCCCCACAGTCTGCCTGCCCACATGCAGCTTGGGAGCACGGCTCCCTGTCGGGCGAGCTAAGAGGGATCTGGAGGGCTTCCCCTCCGGATCTGCCTCAACTGCGCTGTACCCTCTGCCCCACTTACCTTAGGGGGAATTCAGCTGTTGCTGCCCCCGCCACTGTCTCCTCCGCAGCTGCTGCCTTCACTGCCGAGGTAAGGTGGGTACACATGTGGCACACATGCGCCCTGCTCCTTCTGTTCTTGCTCCCCAATTCCCCACCTCTTGATCCACCACCGATTCATTATGACTGATACAGCAATTAATCAAAGGAAGCATATTAAGTATACCTCAAACAAGTGAAATATGTTTAATTAATTTAATGCAATAAAAAGCCATGTGTGTCAGAAGCTGGTCTCAAACAGCAGAGTTGGAGACCCCAGAAGCACAATCTTCTACCTGCCCACTGTAGCCAAAGGCAGAACGGTAAGAAAGGACCATCTTCCAGGCAAAGACCTCAAGCTTCTGGTCCCTGATCTGCAGGACTCCTCAGATGGGTATTGGCCCCCTTGGCCTATTTAAGGCCATTGCAGGAAGCTGTCTGAGCAACAGGGTTGTTGCTGCCACCAGATTGCTCTGCTGCTTCTTGTGTTTGATGCACTGTCCCTGGCCTGGCTAGGGCTTTGATGACTGCCTCTGCTTAGCAACTTACTCTGTCACATATCCAGACTGCAGGTATTGACCTAGTTTGCTTTCTGACCTCTGTCACTGTGTGATCCCTCTGGCTTTGTCTTTGTTTCTGGTATCCTGGCTCTGACCTGGCTATCTCCTGACCTATGACTTCTGCATTGCCATTACCACTAGCCTGAACTGTCTGTGTCCTGTTTGTGGCAATATATAATAAGTTGCCAGATTACAAAGATGTTTATCATTGTGCTTGCTCATGCAATAAACCAAATATGCTAAAAAACTTTTTTGTTAACAACTGCGAGATATTTAACTGAATAGCCAATGTCTTTGTCCTATAGAACATTTGAAAATAACTAAAACATGAGAATGATTGATGTAGAATAAAGCAGAATCTAATTTACTAAAGTCACATTGCTTGAGAAAACAGTGACATTACATGGAAAGGATAATTGTGATGGAATTAAAAAAAAAATTATGAAGAAAGGATACTTTACCTTTTCACTGATATTTCACATATGCATATACAGGCATGTAGAGACAACTTTAGAAAGAAACATCCTTAAGCTTTGACATTTGAAAATACCCACCCTATTTTTTTAATAAATTTGAAATA
>NW_017729029.1:23909722-23923041 GCF_001723915.1 Gavialis gangeticus | reverse complement strand
GGAGTAAGAGGGGACAATGAAAAAGGAACATGAGGAAAAATCAACATTGTAGTTGCAAAGCTTCCTGTTATGAGAAAAGTTTAGAATTCAGTAAAATAATTTGAAACTGAAAAAGAACTAGACAGATAACTAACTTACCAGTCAAAACTACTGAGACCTTTCACAGCCTTTTGGGTAGGGGCTGAATTTGGCTTGGCATTTAGAAAGCTAGGCAGTAGAGGTTCTTCACTGATATAAAGAAAATGGGATATGGAATGTTGTTGTTATGCTCATTCTCCAAGGGGTTTTATAATAGTATTAAGGAAAGGATTAAACCTTGTGGGATTCCTCATGAGGAGTAGGAGAACATAACGAGGCATGTTCTGAAAACAAAAAGAAATCCGGCTATTTCAGGACATTCCTGTTCCACTTTGCAGTTCATAAAAGGCTATTTGATCAATGATATCAAATATTGCAGAAACATTTGGCAGTTTCTGAATCTTCTGTTCAGAACAATAGTATGGGCTCTGTTTTAATCCTTTACTATGTCTTAGAATAGTTGGTCCTTAAACATGCAAGGAAAAGTCTTTTTCTATATGAATGACTATTGTGTGCATCTTTACCTTTTCAGAAATCCTTCATAGATTGCAGTTCGTTCATGTAAAATCTTTGTTATTTCTTTGAGGATAAAAAGAGATAAAACAAAACATATGACATTGGTGGGAATAAAATGTAACTCAAAATTAAAAGGAAAACTGCAAGTACGGATGTTGATGCTTTTTTCTGTAGAAAGTATAAGGAGATGCTAGGAGGTATTACTAATCTAGGGGTTAACGATTTCTATTTGTCTTAGGTAAAACTTGAAAGTTATTCGGTTCTAGCACATAGCTTGAGTTTATTGGATGTCCATCTACTGAGGATGGGCTTATCCAGAACTAAATTTTCAAATGCAGATAACTAAACCACATCTACAAAATTAAATACCTATATAAACATCTAACCATGTACATAAAATATATTTGTTTTTGGCAATGCTACTCCAGGCTCAAGGCATCCATATTAATTACATTGAGAGGTTTGGGATTAAAACAAAATAAAACAAAACTTTTACTGCTGGAACAAACCTTTAAGTGAGATGATAGTATCTGGTTCTTACATCTTTATGCATGTTCTGCTAGACCAAGGAGCCTGATAACATTATGGATTACAGTTATATGTTCACAAAACCCCAGTCATGTCCTTAAAAAGGAGCTCAAACCCCCAGGACATTTGGTAAGGTGTGTGACAATACACATTGTGTATTAAGAAACTGACAAATTAATTATTCAAAATATTTTTCTTCCCTTTTTAGCAAACACATTTCCTGGGACAGGTTTTGTTTTGCTATGCTGGTATAAACAGGACAGCAGCTTGGAATAGAATTGGATCACTGAATCCTTTCCAGCCTAGCTGACTGTCAGTATAATACATTCCTACTCCTCAGTAAGGCTGAACTGAGTTTGTGTCCTTTAAAAGCTACTGCCTTGTTACATAGTTCATTGAGGAAAGAACAGTTTTATTAATGTGACCTAACATTTATTACTACTGTCATTATAATAAAGTAATAGGTGACATATTAATATAAGTTTTAGCTTTGTTCTCTTAGACGTATTTTAATCAGGAAATTGATGATTTTTGTACTGAAAAGCCTATTTACTATCTAAGGATGCTCTTACTTACTGTAATTACAGTGCATCAAAGCAGGCTAAATTAATCGAGTCTGCCAGAGCATGGTAATTATCATGGTCCAGTAGACTCCAGCATCTCATGTATTGGCATCATGTGCTTAAAAATGGGGGTGCTTTAACTATAGGTCATCAACTGAGCTTTAGTTAAAGTGACCCTGCTGCCATTTTTAAGCGTGGGGACACTGATACATGAGCTGCTTCAGGAACTTTAATTAAAGTGGTTCCGAGAGCCACTCTCATTAAAGTGCCCCCTCTGGGCTTAACGAGAGGTAGCTATCCTCTTAGTGGTTGACCATGAACCAGGTAACAGCATAGGAGAATCAACAAAATAAGAACTGCTTGCGTTTCTTTTTAGTATATGACTTATGCAACATGTGCTGCAAGTACCAACGCTACTGTAGATAGGCTAATACCACCTGCATGCTCTGCTGGAAGCTACAGTTTTTATGGACACACTCAAAACTACTGTAGAACAAGGAAGAGCAAGGAGATGGGGCATGACTCATGGCAGAGGTCTCAGGCACAGAATGAACAGTGAAGCTAAGTTCTCCAAGTCTTGCTTGGGATGGAAATATAACTTTTATCATTTATTAGATGGTGTATATAAATAGGGAAAAAAAAGGATCCAATTCTCCTTTTCATTTACCAATAAGGTCTCTTCTCTTTAGAAGGGCCTTCCATACTTAAGACATATACTACACCAAAAGCCATGTTATCTAGCACTTTACCACCTGGAAAGCTCCACTAACTGGCATGTGTCAATACAAATCTTTCTTCCGAGAGCTGCAGCAAAAGCGAAACCAGAAGTCCCACTTCCAGTTTTGCCACCGTGAGCCAAGTCCAACTTCTTTGTTCTGGACCACAGCCTGGGGAAAAGCAGCCTGTGCAGGACTCCCCTCCCTGTTCCATGGCACACTTACGCCAGGGAGTGAAAGCCCTGGTACACCAGACACGGCATATTTGATTCACTGGCATATTTGATTAACCTGCATCTCCCATTCCCAGGGGATGCTGAATAACAGAGCTTTTACTGCAATATGTCTCTGTCTTCAGAAGTGGTTAAGCACTAATATAGTTAATAATTTATTAGCACTTCATATTATACCCAGTTTTCAGGAGCTCATAGATCAGCTATAAAATTGCACCATGAATTGAAATCTAAAATTTAAAAATTTAGCCAGGCAGTAGTTTGATTTGTTTTAAGTGAACAAATTACAATATTTCTGCTCTATATTCCAAGAGTTTGGGAGAGCTAACTGGTTTTACACCTTTATTATTTGTTCCTTTAAGTCTTGATCCGTGCTTTAATCAGGTAGGACACTGAAGTTTGTACATATTGTAAAAGAATTTTATTACTATTGGAATAAATAAATGTAAACTTGTTTTTAATGTTTTTTTTCTGAATGAGAACCTTAACTTGGAAGAAAAAATAAAATACAAGGCCCTGCATGTACTTGATATGTAAACCAATTCTTTACTGATACTTAAGAGAGAAGAATGAAAGAGATCAAATATTGTTACGCACTGAATAAATTTACTTCCTTTTATTATAGCTAATTCTAAGAAATGAATTATTTAATGAAACTAGGCTTTTGAAACAGTGGCCTTCACCTCAAACATAGGCACCTTGTTGTGGGTTGACGTGTGGTAAGAGGGGTTTGGCTGGCGATGTTTTTGCCTAGGTTGGTGTTTCAGTGACAGGAAGGCAGATGGAACAAAGAAAGGAAACCACTGGTAGCATGGCCCTGAGAAAAAACTGAGAGAGTTTGAAGGTTAAATGTTGACAATGAAGTGGCTCAGAGCTGTGATCAAAGAAAGTGTTTCCTATTGTGTTATGGGATCAGACCAGTATTCATTCTTTGTAAATGAACAGGACTGCATCAAAGAAACACTTAATGAATTAATCAGCCAAATTTGTCTAAACACTTGAACCAGAGGTTTAGCAGTATTATTAAACTACAGAGATGCTTTCCTTTTTAGGCTTTTTCTTTTTTGGAAATTTACCAATGAGTTACACAGTGGATTCACACAGAAGTGATAATTTTCACCTGATCTTGCACCTGAAAGTGCTCTACAGCTGTGACTAAACACAAATGCATAGCTGTAGACCACTTAAAAAGGGCTCAGTCCCATGACAAACTGAACCCACATTACATGAGTGTTACCAAGTGGGTTGCCTTCATTACAAAGTGGAGCACTTTCATTAACTTGTGTCTGCACATACCAGGAGTAGAGCAGGGCTGACACAGCCCAACCCTGCTCCTGGTACTTTTTTCAGCATGGGAGTGGGGGAAGGGAGCAGAGTGAACTCATTTTGGGAGTTGCCTAGCTGGCACTGGAAGGTGGGGCAGGTGGATTGGAACCCCCCCTGAAGTGGCAGCCTCCAATCCACCCCAACACACACACTCCAGCACAGACTAGGAAAATCTCAGAATGGACCTCCCTCCCCTGCCTGATCCTGTCCTACCCTGAGACAGCACTGGGGGTGGGGGGGAGATGGGGAGAGCAGAGCTAGAGGAAAAGGCTGCCTCTCTCCCTGGATTGAGTCCAAATTGGAGCTTGATTCCCCCATCCTCCCAACCCAACAGCTAATGTCTGTTGGGTCAGGAGGATCAATCTAATTCAGGGGAGGGCAATTATTTTGGCTGGAGGGTGACTTAATCAATTTTGGTGAGCTGTTGTGGGCTGCAAGGGTAGCCCCACCTCTTGACAGGTGCCCCACCCCCTGGTTGACTTCTTTGGATCAGAAGTCCCACCCCTAATTCCTGACCTTTACCACCAGAAGTCCCTCCCTTTGCCCTCCAAAGTACTCCTTTTGGGAGGGGAGGGTTACCATCTTGGAACCAGAAAAAAGTGAAATCAAATACCTACTATAATATATTTTAATGTTATTACAAAAATATTTTATCATCATTTGTGTTTGCATAATATATATATATATATATATATATAGGTGATTACATAATAACTCAATAATAACGTCTTACTCTTGTATTTTGTATGTGGGGGTGTGGTTGGGTGTAGGTGTATGTGTATGGTGAGGTGTGGGGGCATTTTGTGATGTGGCGTGTTTGTGCATGCAGGGGTAATAGGGTATGTTGCAGGTGTCTGTATATGTGGGGGGTTGTGGGGGCAGGGTGTGGGTGTATGGCATTTGTAGGGTGTGAAGGAGGGTGGGGAGGGTATTTGGAGACCCCCCACATACTTCCTCCCATGGCGCACAGTCCCTGCTACTGGGCAGTCAGGGTGCTCATGGCTCGCACAGGTGCTGCCACCTGGCAGTGCATGGCTCTGGCCAGAGCTGCATGTGGTAACAAGCAGCACAGCCAGGCCAACCCAGCTCCATAGCATAGGGCTTTGCATAATGCATGTGCAGCTCCTGGCACTTGTGCACCACTGGGGGAAGTCCTGTGCAGTGAAGCCAGCTGCCTTCCCTGCCCCCTGCTGTGCAGGTCCTGGGATTCTGCTGGGAAGTAGGGGGCAGGGTGGGGGTTATGGGAGGGGGCAGGGGAAGCAGACAGCTCCATTGCATGGGACTTCCCTGGTGGCATACAAGTGCCAGGATCTGCACATGCACCATATAGAGTCCCACACAACAGAGGCATGCTGGCCTGGCTTGTACTCCTCGCCACCATATGGAGTGCTGGCTGGAGCCATGCACTGCTGAGTGGAAGCACCTGTGCAGGCCATGAGCACCCACTGCCTGCTGCTGCTGCCAGTGGTGGGGGCTATGCGCCATGTGGGGGAGTATGTGGGGGAGTCCCCATACCCCGCCACCCTCCCTCACATCCACACCCTACTCACCCAAGCTCCATGCTTCCACTGCTCCCCCTGGGCATGGGCCTTGTGCTGCTGCCAGCCCCAGCCCCACACTCCATGCTCCCACCCAGCTGCAGCTAGCCCCACTTCCTCTGCTGCCACCCTTGCCACTTCTCTACCTGGTGCCTGGAGCAAGCGGGACACCAGGGAAGCCAAGCAGGTTCCTCTGCAGCTGCAGTGGGGGCAGCAGTGACAGCACCAGCCTCGCCCAGCTGCATGCTGACTGGGCCAGGCTCTTCCACCCATGAGAATGGGAACAAGCCATGTGGGCTGGGCAAGGTACAGTTAGTTGGTGGGCACCCGCAGGCTGGATGAAATTGCCTGGTGGGCCACATGCAGCCCACAGAGTGTATTTTGCCTGACTCTGGTCTAACTCATGGCGCTTTCTGTGAAGTTCCATGAGTTAGACTGGGGAGCTAAACGTCTGTCTGTGCTTCATGTTACACCAGTGTGTAATAATTTTAATAAACAGATATAGCACAGACAATAATTGAAAGAGCCTAGTTCCATATTAAATTTAATTATCTTAACAGTTTTACTGAAAAATTAATCAGGTTGAAAAATAACTCAGACTATTTATTCAACAAACCACTTAGGTATACACTTAAATGAAGTGCTATGATATGGTCATAGTTCCAGATCATACGAATGACACACTTAGGAAACAGGCAAATAATAAAAGGCCACAAGGAAGTTGCTCCTTTCCCTTACTCCAGGAAGTAAAACCAAACAAAAATTCTAGTCCAAGATACTACCAAAATCCATTATCATTGAAAGATTCCCATTTATTATAATACAGTTGAATTATCCTAATCCTAGCTCTGTTTGGCACAGGGAATCTCCAAAATGTGTGTGCTCTTGCTTGTCATGTGTTCTTTGTAAGTAATGCAGGATGGTAGAAACCTGAACATCTTGACTTCTTTTTGAATTGCCCTGCTGAGTGCAAAGTTGTCAAAGCTATAATTAATCTGTATTTAAATGTTAGTTTAAGTTCTTGTAGAAGAAGGAGCATTGTAAACATAGGGCAAGAGTATGGAGCCTTCATTTTCACCTTTGAGCTCACATTCATAAGCAGTCTCTTGAGAACCACTATAAGAAATCTACCATCTGGTTATTAATACTTATGTTGCAATAAAGTCCAGACATGCTCATAACTCTTTGTGCCCAGTGATATACAAAGGCATACAGGCACTGTCCTTGATCAGAAGAACCTGTATACTGGTAAATGATGTATAGAAAGAGAGAGAAAAGGAGAGGCAATTAAATATGTACCATTTTCATGTGTCATATATATGTTTGCTTCTAATAGTATAAATAGATAAAGTTAATGCAGGTGCTAAAGCATTAGGTATAATTTCTGGAATGAAATTATACTTAGTCTAGTCTGCTTATTGAAAGGGAAAGTGATATATCTTCATTTCCATTTGATGTACTTTTTTACTTCACCATAATAAAGAATGATGACACTTTTAGATGTTGACATTTTAGAAAGCTGAGATGGGTATGTAGTGGACTACAAATGATGAAAGCTTAATGAAAGTTATTTTCTCATAATAGCTATAAATTGGCTCTCTTCACAGAGCAGAGTGGTCCTGTGGATTGGGTTTGAACTTCTGCCCCCTTTGTAGTGACCAGAGTAATAAAGAATCATTCTAAATATGCAGCATTTTGATTCAACTTGCTTTTTCCCATTATTCCTATACCTGGGAAAGAATTATCAAAAAGACGTGAAGGGGCATTATTTCATGTTGTAATAGAATTCAAGCCTAAAATTGAAGATCAGAAACTATCTTCTATATATATGCTGGGAGAGCATAAACATAAAGCAATGGGGACAGCTTCAACTTCTAAACAGAAGATAATAAAGCTTTTATAATGCCCAAGCTGTGAGCCTAAATTAGTTCTCCTGCTGTATGTATTTTTATAAACTAAGGCCCTAGTCCTCCAGTGTTAAAGTCAATAATGCTTCTTCTCCTGACAGTATGATAGGGCCATAAGCAGCTAACCTGGCAGAAAAATCAAGCTAATTAATATACATCTTTATAATCTCAGTTAACTGAATTTTATTGCTTTATGCTGCTCTTCATTTTACGTGCCATCATTAAAGACAATAGCATCAGTTCACACCTTGATGCACACCTGAATCTCATTAATATTTATGCATACAAATTAAGGTGATAGTAAACTCTTTTGTCATCTTGAGTGGAGACTTCTGAACTATGGTAAGTATTCACAAATAGAGAGGATATAGTGCAAAAAACAGATCAGCAAAGAGGTAATATTCTGCATACTAGTTGTGCATAACATTGTGAAAGTGCAAAATTCTTTACAGTAAGAATTTTTAACCAGTCACCCAAAACATATAAGAACCTAGAAAATATACATTGTGTATCCTAAGAGTAGGGTGCATCTTTCATCGAAGACAGAAGTACAGATGGGTAAGGAAGAAATGTATTCAGTAAACATCCTTTGTAGACAGTTCATAGCATGGGGATGGTGAAAGAAAATGATTTTATTCATTATACTTTATAAACCAGTTACTTCAAATGTGTGTTATAATCCTTGTTTTCACAGAGAGAGAGAAGGAGAGAGAATTTGGAACCAAACTGTTCTTTCCTGCTAGTGTATGATCACCTTAGAACAGCAGCACACTATTTATCGTATTAGATTTTAATCATCCTTGTTATAGTCCAAGTCTCTTTGCACTAAGCAATTAGTAGATGTCAATCTATGTTCTCCCAACACTGTTGATATGAATAAATAGTACTTTGGTGAATTTCAATAAATTAGGCTGTAAATCATTTAATACATGCATGGCTGGAAGGCTCCTAGATTTCATTTATCTCAGAGGACTAGGAAGACTGTTCCTGAAAACATCATCATCAACAACAATAACAACAACAGAATTCCCATAGTTTCCAAAATGTCTGTGAATTAGAATAGTCCTTATTTTTGTGCCTGTTAATTTCTTAGAGAAATCTTCCCCAATTCACAGAGATAATCTTCAGTTGTATGGACCTTTCACACTTGTGCTTCTGGAGGTCATAGTGGTATGACATGTTCTCAAATGAACACAAGTGTAGGAATATGTTATATTTTTCTTTGTCCCCAATTACCATAATTTTAGATGCAAATCTATGGTCACTGAAAGTAATGTATTAACAGAAACAAAGTATTTGTAAAACAACCTTGCAGTGGCCTTACTGTGTAGAAGGTGTTTTAAAATTCTAACAATTTAAAACATGGTTTAAGCATGCCGAGTAAACACATCATCAAAGGTTTAACTGTTTTTTGTTTTAAGTGCCAGCATCAGTTTACTAAACATAAGCTAGAATTTATAAGTGATTTATAGAATTAATGAGGAAAACTCTTCTTACTTATAATTCTTCATATTGGAAGCCTGAAATTCTTAGTAAACTGTTTGCTCAACCTAGCAATTTAATAGGAGTATGTTGTCGAGCTTCTTAAGGATGTATTCTAGTTGCTTGGCAATGGCTTGTGGAGCAATTCATTTAAAGTTCAATGAACATAGGATTGGAGTAATTTATTCAAATCCACCACTTATTAAATCAGGATTTGCCTTTTTTTAAATATTTATTTTTTTTCTCACTAATGAAATGGACTTGAAAAGAATTAGCTAAACCTCAGTGGAATTGTGACAAACTAATTCTGATTACTATGTTGTCTATTAAAATTTTCATTGTCAGTAACTATAAGCCTAACAGAGATGAATACATTTTCTATTGTGCTGTAGATTGTCAGAAAAGAAGTTATTTTAAAACAGTTTATTGTCTCAACAGCATCTTTCTTCCAAGATAAGTAACAAGCATATAATACATCTGCATTTTTAATAGGCTTGTGAAGTATCTAAGTGTTTCATAAAAAGGGTTGCTTTCTACCTTTACAACCAGTAAATGACTAAAATGATAAAAGGTAAATAAACTGTGTTGTTTATTTATTGAATTAAATCTTAAACAGGCACTGATCATTTAATATGTGAATTATGCCCTTAATAACAAAGAAAAACATTATAATAGTCTTTGACGTTCAGCTTGTGTGGACCAAACTAATACAAAAATATGTGCCTCTCTCAAATTATTAAAAGTGTGAATTTAGGTACTAGTTATTTTAGGCAGCATTGAAAACTCCATCCCCAGATTATTTCTTATAGACCACTGTTGGCACTAGATTTATGACCCAGATACCTTTTTCTGGGAGGACCCAATCCTTCAGAAAGACCATGACTTCTTCCATTCGATAATAGGTAAATTTTATTGATACACAGTAGGGCTGTGTGAAGCTTTGGTTGGTGATTTGATTCGTAGGAGATTCAGCCTGATTTGGTGACCGAATCTCCAACTTTGAATTGAATCAGTGGACCAATTAAAAGGTCTAAATCAATTCAAACCTCTCTGAATCCCCTGCCAGGCCCCATCCCCTGCCTGCTCCCCCAGCCCCCGCATGGCTGCCCCACCAGCCCCAGCTCTCAGTGCTTTAAAAAAAAGCTGCACTCACCGGTTGCTGCCGGGCAGAGGGTGATCCCTACTGCCCCACACTGCATGGGGGGCTCTGTCACAAGATTTCCTCCCCCCCTCGTTCCTCCACCCCCCTCCACAGGTGCCCAGCCCAGGTCAGCTCTGGCCCTGTATTTTTCCTCTTCTTCTGAAATATGAGAGAACCACAGTTGGAAATAGGAAGAAATGAGTGTACCAGTGGCCTTGCTTTGTTTGTGTTTTTCACGTGCTCAAGATTAAGCTACTGCTCACATTGGCATCTGAAAGAAATTTATCTCATTCCTTACCATTTTGGGAACTTTTGGCATTGGTAGAAGTGTTTGTATTACCCCTGTACTGTGGCCACATAAAGCACATGTAGTCTGATCATGCTCAGCAGGCTGTACACTGGCCAGAGACTTTAGCTATGGACAGACATTAGAAAAATGTGAAGCAGAATCAACCTAAGTTATGCAGTTTTCTGTAAGAGGCGTAGGTTCGATCAGTAGTGAACAGAACACATTCTTCCGTTGATGTGGAGACAAATCTTGGACCAAGTTCCACAATTTTTAAACCAGTCTGTATGTGCTGAATTTCTGTTCCATTATGGGTATAGACTGATTTGTGATTACTTATACTGGTAAAATTGTAATGTCTGTATCTGACGAGACATTACATTTAGTGAGAAGCTGAATACACTGCCAGTTTTCTGCCATTGACTTAGTGTTAGCCTTGGCATAAACTGTTCATCCTAGTACAGTATAACCTCATAAATCCAGCATGCTCAGGACCAAGCACCTGATGGATATTTGAAAATGCTGGGCTTTTGAAACCTGAGCAGTGGCCAGTTGTGGAGGTGGGCTGGGAGGTAGAGGGAAGGGGTGGCTAGTCCCAGAACAGTGGCTGCACTCAGAATGGTGGTGCAGGGTGGTGAATAGCAGCAGCAGCCACCACATACAAGCTTCCCACTCTGCATCTGGGGGGAGGAGGTGGGGGTGAAGGAGAGCAGTGGCCAGTCCCAGAGCAGTGCCAGATTTTTGAGAATTCTGGATTTTTTAGATTCGGATGTATGAGGTTATACAGTAGTAATATCCTAGCTTTTCAGAATATATCCCTGAACAATGGACATCTGAATGCTTTCACTTTGTCCTAAGGTTAAATAGTTTATCTCAGGAAAAAAGTGACATCTGTTTGTAAGTTGCATGTGCTTAAATCCTAGGAAAGGGCAGGGGAAGAGGAGAGCTATCTCCTATCCCTGTCCCAAAAAATGACTAGTCAGGGCCCTTACCCAGAATGTTCAAGACTGAGTTTCTAGCCTCCCCCTTGCCCAAATGAGTTTTGAATTAGCAACTTTCTGACTTCTAAGCAACTTATCCATTTGCAGGTACTGCTGCCTTGCCTTATATATTTTTTGGGTGTAATGTATCATAGAAAGTTAAGGTTGGAAGAGACCTCAGGAGATCATCTAATCCAACCCCTAGTTCAAAGCAGGACTATCCCCAACTAGATCATTCCAGCCAGGGTTTTGTCATTCTTAGGCAGGCCTTACAAACTTCCAAGAATGTAGATTCCATCACCACTCTGGGCATGTCCAGATGAGCATGCACGTGCCTTTTGCCCCATCTCACACCCCTTTGAGGTGGAGCAAGAGCCATGTGCAGGAATGACAAAATGTCAAACTAAAACCCGGGGGAAAAAACTGGGTCAGGGCATGGTCCCAGACTGTGCCCTGAGGCAACCAGAGGCTCAGTCCTCCAGAGACACTCTGTCAGAGTGCCAGAGTGTCTCTATGATTGACCCTTTCCTCACTTCAGAAGCATGCTGCCTGCCTGTGCTGGGCACAGGGGGGAGGGGAGGGGGGGACCTCAGGAGGCTAGAGACAGCAGAGGAATGAGCAGGGGGCTGGAGACAGCCCTGGAGGCATTCCCCTTCTGTCCCTTGCTTTCCTGAGGCTGGGGACAGAAGGAGAAAGTCTCCGGAGCTGTCTCCATCCCCCTGCTTCTTCCCCTGTTGTCTCCAGCCTCCCAAGGCTGGAGAAAAGCAGGGGAAGAAGCAGGAGGCTAGAGGCAGCAGGGAAATGTCTGTGGGGCTGCCTCCAGCCCCCTGCTCCTTTCCCTGCTTGTCTCCAGCCTTGGGGGAGCAGGGGAAGGAGCAGAGGTCTGGAGGCAGCAGGGGGCTGGAGACAGGGGAACAAGCAGGTGGCTGGAGACAGGCCTGGGGGCATTTCCCTGCTGCCTCTAGTCCCCTGCTCCTTCCCCTGCTCCTCCGAGGCTTGAGACAAGCAGGGGAAGGAGCAGGGAGCTGGATATGAGCAGGAGGCTGGATACAAGCCCCTAGAGATAAGCTGGAGACTTCCCCTGCTCTCTCCAGCATCCTGCTTGTTCTCTGCTACTGCTGGTGAGTGGTGAGGGGTGGTGCTACTGGGTGGTGGCTACAAGAGCAAGCAGGGAGCTGGGGGAATGAACAGAGGGTGGGGGGAATGTGTGTGGGGCAGAGGGAATGAACGGTGGATGGGGGAATGAATGGGGAGCAGGGGAATGAATGGAGAGCTGGGGGAACCAATAAGGGTGGGGGGAATGAGTCTCCTGTTCATTCTCTTATTCTCTCCAGCTTTCTGCTTGTTCTTCTGCTCATCTCCAGCCTCCAGAGGCTGGACAAAAGCTGGGGAATGAGCAGGGGGCTGGAGACCAGTGGGGTGGAGTAGAGAGGGAGCTGTCACCCCTGGGGGAGCCTGGGACCCTGCAGGCAGGGTAGTTCATGTGCTGTGGTGGGGGGGGGGCTCTGCCCTGTGGGGGGGCAGGGGACCATTGGCGATGCATAGGAGGTGCACATGCACTCCCTGAGCATGGTGGTGCACCCCCTCAAAAAAGGTGTTGCCTACACTGTCAGTGATGCCTGTAAGTGGTTGCTGCTTGCCACCCCCTGCTGCCAGTGGAGTCTGTGGGCAGTCAGCAATATCTGCTGGCCACCTCTGTCACTGCCAGTGGTGTCTGTGGGTGCCTGCCGCTCACCACCCCTCCACCTGCTGCCAACTTTGCGGGCGGCATCTGCAGGAGCTCCCCACATACCACTGCTACCATGCTTCCAGTGTCACCATGCCCTGCCAGCTTCCGGGGGCATGTGGCATTCATGCAGGGGACCTACCCCTTCTAAGCAGCCCCCACACGCACAGTCCCCCCACACCTATCCTCACAGTGACTCACATTCCCCCACATCCCTCCACACCCACCTACATCCCTGTAATCAGTAAAGTTATCCATCATTTTAAACATGGTGAACTGAATGGGAGAGGGAGAGGTGC
>NW_017729029.1:23898350-23904722 GCF_001723915.1 Gavialis gangeticus | reverse complement strand
ATCAGTTTAGCTGACACAAGGGGCTAGTCTCCCCAGATACCAATTGCCTGGGCCTCAGAAGTTCCTGAGGTCAAGTAACCCTGAGTTGCTGGGCACAGCAGGTTTTTGTACTGTTCGGGCCATGACAGGACAGCTTTTTATATTGCTAGGGACAACACAGGTGCTAGTTATTTTGCTCCAAGTGGCACAATTTGCTCCACAACAAAGTGCATGTCTGAGCATGTGTGCTGAGGCAAAAAGCCCTGGCTCATAGTTGCACCACTTTTATTTGAGCTGCTGCAAGTGCATGTGCTTGCATGTGTGGATGCACCCTCTAGGTCCTAACATGTTCCAGTGTGTCTACACCCTTCTAGCAAGAGAGTTTTCTAATATCCAACCTAAATTTCCCTTATTGCAACTTGAGACCATTGCTCCTTGTTCTTCTGCCTGGCAGCACTGAGAACAGTCTAACTCCATCCTCTTTGAAACTACCCTTCAGGTTCTTAAAGGCTTCTTTCAAATACCCCCTCAGGCTTCTCTTCTCCATACTACTTCCTTCAGCCTCTCCTCAGAAGTAATCTGCTCCACCACCCTCACCATTTTTGTTGCCTTTGTTGGACTCTCTCCAACTTGTTCACATCCTTTCTGTAGTGGGGGGTCCAAAACTGGACACAGTACTCCAGATGTGTAGTACTCACCAGTGCAGAATAAAGGCGAATAACTACTTCCCTTGATCTGCTGGTAATGCTTCTACTAATGCAGTTCAGTATGCTGTTAGCCTTCTTGGCAATGAGGGCATACTGTTGACTCATATCCAGCTTACTGTTCACTGTAAAACCCAGGTCCTCTTCTACAGAGCTGTTTCTTATCCAGTTGGTCCCACGCCTGTAGCAATCCATCGGATTCTTCCATACTAAGTGCAGGACTTTGTGCTTTTCCTTATTGAACCTCATAACATTTATTTTGGTCCAATCATCCAATTTGTCTAGGTCACTCTGAATCCTAGCCCTACCCTCCAGTATTTCTACTACTCCCTGCAGCTTGGGGTCATCTGTGAACTTGCTGAGGGAGCACTTAGATGGTTAATGAAGATAAAGAACAAAACCAGCCTCAGGACCATCCCCTGGGGCACGCCACTTGATAGTGGCTGCCAAGTAGACATCGAGCCAATGATTACTACCTGTTGAGCTTGGCGATCCAGTCTCCTTCTATCCACCTTAAAATCCATTCGTTCAACCATACTTCCTTAGCTTGTCTGTAAGAATATTGTGGGAGCCCGTATCAAAAGTCTCGCTAATGTCAAGGTATATCACATCCACTGCTTTTCCCACATCCACAGTGCCAGTCATTTCATCCTAGAAGGCAACCAAGTTGGTAAGTCATGACTTTCCCTTGAGGAATCCATGTTGACTATTCCTGAACACTTTCTTTTTCAAGTACTTAGAAGTGGATTCCTGGAGGACCTACTCCATGCTTTTTCCAGGGATTGAGGTGAAGCTGTGAAGCTGTCTGTAGTTCCCTGGATCCTGATTCTTCCCTTTCTTAAAGATGGGCACTATATTTGACCTTATCTAATCATTTGGGACCTCCCCCAATCATCATGATTTTTTACAAATAATGGCCAGTAGCTCTGCAATCACATTGGCCAACTCTGTCAACACCCTCAGGTTCATTGTATCCAGCCCCATGGACTTGCATACATCCAGATTTTCTAAATAGACCCTAACCTGTTCTTTCACCTCTGAGGACTGCTTACCTCCTCCCCAAACCATGCTGCCTGGTGCAGTAGTCTGGGAGCTGACTTTGCCTGTGAAGACTAAGGTAAAAAAGGCACTGAGTGCTTCAGCCTTTACCTCCTTATCTGTCATTAGGTTGCCTCCTGCATTCAGTAAGGGACTCAAACTTTTCCTGACCTTCCTATTATTGCTGACATACTTGTAGAATCCCTTCTTTGCCCTTCATATTCCTTGCTAGCTGCAAGTTCAGTTGCACTTTGACCTTTCTGATTTCATCTCTGCATGTCTGGGCAATACTTTTATATTCATCTCTGGTAATCTGTCCCAGATTCCACTTCTTATAAGCTTCCTTTTTGTGTTTTAGCTAACTAGAGAGTTCTTCTTAGCCAATCTTGTCACCTGCTGTATTTGCTATTCTTCATGGACATCAAAATGGTTCATTCCTGAACCTTCAGCAAGGCTTCTTTAAAATACAACCAACACTCGGGCTGTTCCCTTAATCCTAACCCCCCATAACTTTCTTGTTTGGCTGTCCAAGGTTCTTGCTTCAGAAGGAGTGATGGAGAAAAGAACTAGATAAAGTTGAATCTTAAGTGTGGTGTTTAGAGCAGCTTGCTAGGAAAGTGGAGAGGCATAGGTTCAAATGTCTTCTCAGTATGTGGTCCTAAAATACAGTCCTCTTATGGACAAGTGCCATAATACTCAGCTGTTGGAACTAAAGTGTGGGAGAAGCCATCCCCCTCCTCTGATGTCTACCCCCATTTACCACGCATTCCTGTTTGACTGTATGTTCATGACTTACACTTGCTTATGCATCCACAATATATGTCCAGTTCATATTGTACTGTGTATGCTCAGTCTATGCACTCTTATTAATGTGCCCACAGTGTAGGGGTAATAACATTGCTACCTGTATGTAAGTGCCCAAAATGCTGGTTATACAGCTGGAAAACTGCCATTTAGGTATACATTGAGTAATAGTACCCACCCTCAGCTTCCCATGGTATGACAAAATCAGCACGTGCCATATTTGTCACCTGATTCACTTTGGTTATAGTACCATGAAGGAAAGTTGTTGTCAAACAAAGAGAGTTAATGTTTAAAGTTTAAGTTAATACTTTAATTAAATAAATGCAAATTATAAGTATAGAATTATAGGAGGAAAAACACCCTGTAACTTTATGATAATGTGCTATGCCAATTAAAATAATTGTTTCCAGTGGAATTTTGTGATATATCATAGTATTTATCTTTGTACGATTTCCTGGCTTAGTATGGACATGGGTTTTGTCATGGAAAATCTTAAAGGTGTGCTGACAACACAGAAGAACTGGAACTGACATGCTCAAGACAGGCTCATGGAATTTTCCATTGGGCTCACCCAGCATGTGTCCCCTGGGCAACCCCAAGAGCTGTCAGTCAGGCTGACCTACTTTTCAGCCCTGCGCATGCTTGGTAACAGTGAAGAGCTCAAACTCACGCATGCTCAACCAGCTAAGAGCATGATGTCATTCGGCTAGAAAGTTCTTTGAGGGACACATTCTAATTGGCCACCAAATTGTTATAAAAGGTTAAGAAGCCCCTCCCTCGGGGGGAGATCCGTTCAACTGAGGACAGAGGCTACTTCTTAGGGACTGTCCCTCAGTTAGGTCTCCTCCAGCGTGGGCTCTCGCTGCTTTTCGTACCTTGGTCTTGCTGGATTGATTCTCTGGTTACTGGACTGTTCTGGCTTGGACTCTGACTTCGCTTTCGGATCACCCTCAACACACTGACTACGACTTACCTGGCTTTCGACTTCGGCAATCACCTCAACCATCCGATTGTCCTTCGGGACTGGCGTCACGACTCATCGAGTTACAGTTCATCCTATTGTTTGTGTTTATCCTTTCATAAGCTGTCGACCAGCTCTGGGACTAGCCAGCAGGCAGCCGCCCCTAGCTCCGGCTAGATAGCAAGGGCTTGCTGGTGAACCCCGTGAGCCGACACACCCCTCTGTTTGTTCAGTGTTACCACCCACTGTAACTGAAGATTGTTGCCTATGCCTCAAAAGCATAAGTCGAATAAATCCCACTTGTTTAAGAAACAATTACGCTTCCGTGCCTCAGACCTCCACGTCAATAATCCCGCCTGTTCGTGTTCCAATTGCCAACCCCGGCCCACCGTGACCTTGGGGCCCGATTCATTCACAGATTTTCCCCGACAGGTTTGTGCCTCATTGAAAAGAACAGAGATAAGAGAACGTACTTTGTTAAAGGAAGCACTATAGTGTATGCTGTGTTTTCAGCCAGAAGTTTATTAAACTTCAAAAATATTTAGAAACTCTCTCCACAAAAGTAGCCATTTCCTACCTGCAAAATGAGATTTGAAAGTAATGTATGTCAGTGTCCAGTTACTAAATTACTTCTTTTTATGTGTGGGGGGTTCTAACAACTAATAATTTGTTGTAAAGGGTGATATCAACCTGTGCTGATTTTTAAGCCAGTGCTGATTGATTTGCCTTGTTTGATGTATTATAAATCACACAAGGATAAAGTCACAGTGAAAATTCTATTAAACTTCTAAGGCAAGGAAGTACCATAAATAAAACAGTCTGAAATGCAAGACAGCAGCAATATGCTATTTCTTTTCTTATTTAAAAAAAGGAAAAAATGTTAAGTGTATAGCCAAGACCATTTTAACATTGAGCAAAATATCAGCAAATAAGTTGATTTTTTTTTTTCTCTATAGGAGTTGTTATTCCTAAACTTGTATTTTGAAATGTAGGAATATAGCACCTTTCATTTCACCATCCACAACATTACATCTGTTACTATGCCATTAATCATAATTAATAATCATTATTTCTTATGTTCGGCCAAGCTAAGGCTGAACAGAAAATTCTTACTAACTCCAGTAGCAGTTAGTGGAAGTAAGAACCTTGGCATCCAGCCCATCCACCTCCTCATTTTTTATTTTTTGCATTTCTAAAGTTCCTGTCATCCATACTGACAGAACTGACCTTGCTGAATTTCACACTGACATTTCGTTTGCTGCTTTCTTTTTTTCTGTAAACTTTCTTCAGTTTCCCTGTGTTCCTCTTTTGAATTATCCCTTCTCTCTATAAAAGCAGACACAGCTGTGAAATACAGTAATAATTATTTTGGAGTGATAAAAGTTTCATGATTAACCTCTAGTTTGTATGTGATTAAAAAGACACAGCTGCTTGAAATCAATGTCTCAAAATACAGCGAAATAGTCTGTGCTATTATATTGAACAACTTGAACTGAACTCTTTACAAGTTATGCACTAATGGGTAAAGTGTTAACTTAGATATTAAATAGAATGTATTTTCATTAGAATGGAAAATATACTGTACATCTTTTTTGTTTTGAAGTTGACTCTTATACATATTTTTTTCCTTCTTCACTTCTCTTTACATTTATAAATATATGATAAACTCAGACTGCTCCATTACATCTTACTATCTTAAAATAAGGTGTCAGATTTTCATCTTTGGGTTCTACTATAACATAAAGATATGACACAGCATATTTTATTGGGCAATTAATCCATGCCATAGGTGGACTGCAAGGTAAAAGGCTGCAAACCAAGTTCTCTGCTAGCTGAGGTGTACTTTAATGGAGCACTAAAACAGACCCTAAAGCATCTTAATCCTCTCATAATATGGCTATTAAATTCAATATTTTATTTAATAAGAATACTAAAGAAATAATCTTAAAAAGGAATTTAATTCTCAATGGTTTGTACATCTCTCAAAAAAATCTCCCTCGCAGGGGAAAGAAAGGAGAAAAGAGTGGAGGGAAAAGTTGCAGTGGCGATGCACTCAGTGGCACATGCATCCTCTGAGCATGGAGGTGCACCCCGTGCAAAAAGGCACTTCCAACACTGTTGGCAGTGCCTGCAGGTGGTCACCACTTGCTACCCTGCTCTTCACCACTGACACCGCCATCAGCGTCTGCAGGCAGTTAGTGATCACCACTGGCTGCCACCTCCACTTCCAGCAGTGTCTGTGGGTGGTCACCAACCCCTGGTCGGCACTCGCCACCTCCCCATCCCCTGCCACCAACAGCACTAGTGGCATTTGCATGAGTTCCCTGCTTACCACTGCTGTGCACCTGCCACTGCCAGCACTGCCATGCCTCCCCAGCCACCGGGGGCAAGCATCATTCATGCATATGAAAAAGCTTGTTACTATCTGTTCCCCAACCATTTCCCAGGTAAATTACTTTAAAGTTTTTTTAGTTAATCCCCAATACTTTGAACTGTGTTCCAGAATCTTAGGAACTCCACCCTATACATAGAGGGCCTAAATTACAAGACACTACCTGGCCTTGTATCGAGTCCCACTAAGATGCCTTGTTGGACTTGGTGTTGGCCACGGGCAATGACCTGGTGAGGGGGCTGCGGGTGCTTGACCCCCTGGGCGACAGTGACCACTGCCTGCTTGAATTCACCATTCAACGCAAGGTGGCAAAGGCAAGCAGTCAGGTGGTGGCCCTAGATTTTAGGAGGGCAAATTTCAACGAGCTAAGAAGGATAGTTGGAGAAGCGCTGAAGACTCAGACAGGAGGGGAGCCGGGTGTCCAAGGGGAGTGGTCGCTCCTTAAGGAGACGATCCTCCAAGCCCAGAGGAAGGTAATCCCCAGGAGGGTCAAA
>NW_017729029.1:23894987-23897733 GCF_001723915.1 Gavialis gangeticus | reverse complement strand
GCGGACTAGATGATCTGCTCAGGTCCCTTCCGACCCTAGAAAGTATGAAACTATAAGATAAGTGGGATTCCATGTGGATGCAGGGGGACAAGGTACAGAGCAAGCCTCTTTGGCATCTAGTGACTTGCTCTTTCAGAGATCTTGAGCATTGGCATTGGAGTGGGATTTGTGGATGCTCAGCAGTTCTGAAAATCAGGCCACTTTATATTTAGATGCCTAAATTAGACCATGGACTAAGGAACAATACTCCTGTGTTGCTAGATGAATAAAATTATGCCCATCTAAATGTAATAATTGTATTTGGCCCATTTTAGTTGGGCTATTGCCCTAACAATATCAAGCCTAACTGACAGCTGTAACTAACCCTACCCTGAACACAAGTATCTTTCTAACACATGATACAGTAATTTGATTTACCTGGGTAAATTGCAGCCTTGCTTACTGATTGCAGGCATTGGCTAAGAAGAAACAGTTTTCAAAATAGGACAAAACGTTACAGCAGTAATTTTCAAGAGCACAACTACTGCCTTTCCAGTAGATCCCTTTCAGGGCCTGGAGGCCTACCTATTAACAGACTCAAATGCTAACATTCAGTAAAGAAACACAAAGACAGTGGAGGGAAGACCTGGAGCAAATGGAGGGATCCCACTTCGCTTTTCAAAGGGCACGAGACACTTACTGAGCATTAGCCTAATAACACTGTGCAGCAGTGTGTCATGGCAAAAACCATCCCAATTGCCTACTGCACAGTGTTAGTATGCTAATGCGTAGTAAGTGACACTAAATAACCATGCACTGGTGTGCAGTTACTCTAGGTATTGTGCATACCCATAGTGCAGCAACCTACCTTACTTCTCCAGAATTACATTGTCAAAGCCCACAGCAGGGGAGTTGTATAATATCAGGATAAGTTTATGACATTTTGAAAAGCATGTGATTATACCCTGTAGTTAGCAGGCAGCATTGGAAAGGCCTGTTTCAGCTTCACCATGCACCCATCACATCTGGACTTATACAGGTGCTGCTTGTGTCCATCACAAGCAGTACAGCTACTAGGCCTTCTACTCAGCATCTTCAGTTCATTAGCTTGCTCCACACTTGCAGTAACGGAGTGCTTTGGGCATGGGTGACTGGTGCCTCCTGATACCATGGGGGGGCACCAGTGGCTGATTGCTGATTGGGGGCAGGAGACCCCCAGTGGCTGATTGCCAACTGAGGGGGGTTCCCCAGTGCTGACCAGGGGGGTGGTCCCCGGTAGCTGATTGCCACTGGCAGCGGAAGTACTGGCAGCAAAACCAGAAGTACCACTGGTGCTTCTCTCAGCGCCCCCACAATCTCAGGGGGGGCACCGGTTTTTGCACCCTACTCCCTGGCCAGCGAGGACCAGTGTCCCCCATACCTCCCCTATGTGTCTCCTATGGCTGTTGGGGCTATTTGGCTTCTTCAGGATTGTGGAAGCAAGTGATCTAAAATGTGGAACCAAGTCCTAGTAACCTAGTTTGTGATGTGGTACTGTGCTATTATGTGCAGGCAAAGACTGAACCCCTTTCCCCTAACTATCAAGAATATCAAGAGCTTCCGCTTTTCATGAAGACAGGTTTTGGGTTGGGGGTTGTTTGTTTGTTTGGGGGGTGGGGGATTATATTATTTTGTGTCTTATCTTTGTGCCTCTGCATATGCCATAGCTAAGAGATATTGGCATGCATTTCAGAAGCTTCTGGGGACCAGAGAAGACTGATGGAATGTCTTGCAGATAAGAGTAATGTAACAGCTTGCATGATGTGGACACAGCTAATGCTCATTTTAATGGCAGATGATCCCTTCATAGATGACTATTTCATGCCCAGGAACAGAGCTGCGTACTTCTGGGACCCGATTGTCATGGCAATATAGAATATATCCAGAAGTGGGTTTAGAAGTTTAGGAGGAGAAAGATAGATTTGGGGAACTGCAAGGACCTTGTCTTGGCACTTGCGCAGCAGAAACATAATGTGATAGCTAATAATATGGGACATGCTATTATCTTGTGCTAAATGGAGACCGAGATTATTGCAGGTTGTTGGCAATCAGTTAATTGTTGGAAAGTCTACAGGTGGTGCGGTGTTCATTGAGGTTTTAGAGCCAATTAAAATTTTGCTGTCCCCTGAGTTGTCAGCATTAAAATTATTAATGAAATAATTGCAGGGTTTAAATGGATGACTCTCCCGAACTGGAAAACTTTCATTGAGGCCCATAAAGAGATACAGAATCCTACCCATAGTCTCCTTATTCCAGGTTTCATGTTAAGCCATCCATTGTCCACAGTGGAGCTTCCATTGGACTCTGGGGACTGTTAGCTTAAGTTACTTTTAGAAGAGGCAAGGTATCATGGAATACAGGAAAGCCTCTCACATTTCCTTTTCTAGTTGGTGTTAAAAGTTAGTAGTGGCCAGGTCTTTAGAAAAGTGGACTTGCAGAAATTTGGGCAGAGAAGGCTTCCTGCCAAGCTTAATACAAGATGACACTTGGCATTTTGTCTTCAAGTTTCCCAGGTAGATGCACTGCTTTAAGTTCTTTGTTCTGTTAAAAAAGGGAATACAGGAACTGTCAAATCGATCCCAGATTAGCTCACTTCATAGGAATTCAATACTGAATTCAGTGAAAGCAGTGGTTTTGGAGGTACAGGTCAGAGAGGCAGATGTGTAAGGATGTGCCAACTGGAGAAGGGGAGCAGTGACTTTGGGATGCAACCCCTCCCCCCCCCCCC
>NW_017729029.1:23883828-23894774 GCF_001723915.1 Gavialis gangeticus | reverse complement strand
ACCCCCCCCCCCCCCCCCAACAAATTTCATGTTGATTTAGGCTCCTGGGGCCTAAATTATATTCTTTAAAATAGCATTAAAATAATATTTTTCCCACTGTTCTTTTGCTTCTTATGTACTTATAGATGTATATAAGCATCCTATTTAAACAAAACTGATAAAAATGGCATTGTTCTGACCTTTAGTTCATGAGGGTATGCAACCTGGGTATGAAAAAAAAATAATTAGCCAGTGGGAATTTGCCATAATTAGAGATGAGCTGGGAAAAACTCTGAACTCCCTTTCAGAGCCATCTCTGAACTCCAGTAAAGAGCTATGATGTGTGTATGTGTATGCATGCACATGTTTAGACAGTCAGAATCCAAAGCCTGATCCATCCTCTAATCTAAGGGAACCAGACAAAAAAATCTAGATTTGAACACACTAAATGTTTAGATGAATCTCAGAGCTCTGCTTTCCAAATACCTGATTGTGCTGCAGCTCTCTACAGTGCCAGCCCACTTTAGCTGTTTAAGAGAATTTCTCAGGCTGCTTAACTTGTACTAGCTGCAAATAGAGCCAATGGCAAAAAAAAAGATAATGCTTGTCACAAATTGGCAGGGTTCAAAAATGTCCTTATGTCTTCTCTGTGCCAAGTGATATCCCTCCTCTACCTGGTGATGTGGGTTGAAGACCAGACTGCAAAAGCACTTTTGCACAGTCCAGAAGATCTGGCTTGTTATCTTGGCTCTTTCATGCTCGCTGGAAATTTAGCAATATAAGCTCTTCAGTTTAAAGTTAGCTTATATTGCTAAATTTCCAGTGAGCATGAAACACATTGTCTCCTGCTCTTTTAGGCTAGGTACACACATGCAAAAATTCCAAGGTGGAATTGATTTAAATTCCACAGTTTTCATAAGTTGGGTAATTTAGTTCGGTAGCACACAGAACACACATTCACCCTTTGGTGTGTAAAGCAAACCTTAGATCGGATTCCACCATTTTTAAATAGTCTATGTTTGCTGGACTTCTGTTCTGCTACAGGTATAGACCGGTTTCCAATAACTTATAAAAGTGTAAGGTCTGTACCTGGACTCAGTGAACTCACAAACATGTTAAACTTTAAGATGTATAACCCTGAATATAATCCTGCTGTACCACTCTGAATAGGATATCAGAAATGGTAAACTTATGGAAACTAACAACAGGATGCTCTTAGAATGTAAGGAGCAGAGTCTGCATTAGTCTGTAGTGATGGGTTGTTGAAAAATGTAGAACTGGTGTGAGCACCTATCTTCCCTATGGCAACAACAAGACCTTTATGGCTTTATGCAGTCTTTATGCCTTGGGACAGAAGTTGCACATAAACCAGTTTAAGTGATCAGGAACTGGTTTAAACCTGTAACAGAACATAAGTTCAGTGCACATAAACTAGTTTCAAAATGGCCAAAACTGGTTTAAGATAAACTTGGCTGAATGTAGTATCAGACTTAACTGATTTGTGTCAAAACAGTGGAACTTGTGTCCCAGACCTCTTCCTGGTTTAAGTTAAATCAGAATTCTCCAGCATCCCAGCATGCTTTTCAGCCATGGGCTGGGCTGTCTGCTCCAGAGAGCACAGCTGGCCATGCCTCTTTCCTCCCTAGCTCTGGGTGTCTGAGAAGGAGGTGGAGGCTGCAGGCACAGCAGTGTCTGCTTGGCTTCCCCCTGCCCCACCCCTGGTAATGGCCCTCCATTCTTTACAAATGTGCTAGGAAAAGCTGTTTTCTGTTTTCTTGATGGGCTGATAGTGCCCCCTGGCTTCTAACCTTAGCCACTGCAGGCTTGTGCCTGCATTTCCTGAACCAAAAGTGAATGTCTCTCTACTTGCAAATTGGTTCACTCTCTGCAGGTTACACTAACCTGCAAAGATTAAATCAGTTGAGACTCGGGCTTTTTGAATGTCTGTCCCTAGTTCATAACTCTAATGCCAGACTGAAAAGAGGTCAGTGCAGAGATTCTGCTATAGTTGCTATAAAACAACTACTTGGAATCTATATATAAAAGACTTATGTATGTTTATATTGTATTCAGTCCTTACATCATACTTTTATAAAATTGTATTGATACTTGTTAGGGTAGACTGTGACCTTTTTTCTGATTTGCCATATATTTGCTCCATTTTAGATCATTGTTGAGTTTATTTAGTTTCTCTTTGGGTGAACTAATTTGGGGTCAGATTGTGATTAGTTCTTAGAATCTTCCAGGATCAGATGTAGAATTAAAAGATAGGGTTTCCTGCATCTGGCAGTAGGATATTCCACTGAGGAACTCTTTAGCTCCTTAATGTTACAGAGGCTTATGGCTACTTCTAGAGTGAAGGCTATATAGATGGATGAAGAACCCTGCACTGCAGCACAGGCATGGAAAAGAGCATGTCGTGGTCATTGGAGCTATTCACCATGCAGAGTCACAAGGACTGAAACCTGCCAATACCATACAACAGCCAGCTGTCAACTGGCTTGATGAGTATGAAGACCTTGTAAAATTAAACTGCATAGGAATAGTTATTGTTGGACCTACAATGGTAGTCAAATGTGTGCAGTTGCTTCAATGGCTTAAAACAACCTTTAAAAATGTTTTCCTGTGAATTCTAATACTGTATTGCTAGCTTGTAATTAAAGACTATCCTCTCTAGGTGACCTGTTCTTTTGGACCTCTTGGACATGTCTATATGTGAAATTAACACACTTAAATACACTTGGGTGCAGTTTGCACCAGCTTATTGTTCACAGACACTGCATTCCCATGCAGGAGGGCCGGGGGGTCAGCCTGCCAAGGGGGCCAGGGCTGCTTAAACCTGGCTCAGTGTGTTGTGGAGTGGGTGGCTGGGGCACAAGGGTGCTTCAGTGTGGGGCAAGCTTGCAGGCAGCCCCCACACTGAAGCATCCTTATGCCCCAGCCAGTCCCATCAGGATCTACATGTGCATTGTGGTACACTAAATAGTGCTCCCTCAGGATAGCACTTGTGTTTACAAGTATTATTATTTTACTGCAGCCTAATAGGACCGTATGTGTAGGCTCTGAGACTTTACTGTGGAGCTAATTAGTCAGCTCCACAGTAAACATCTCATGGAGATGTGCCGCTTCTGTAGTGCCTGGATTGGTTTCAATGTATACATCCTATTCAAAAGAAAATGCAACACATTTTTCTTTGTAAGCTTTTGTGTTGTCATTAAAAGTATGGAAAGATCCATGTGAAATGTAAATATATGAATTAAAGTAATGCAATTGGCTTCATAGACAATAGATAAGGGAACCAGTTGCTTCTTTTGTTGTTCTTGCTTTAAAATCCTAAGGGCTCTTGCGCACATGCATGCTCCCTCTCTTTCTTTTTCTCTCTTTCTCTCTCTCTCTTGTTTGTTTTAAAATCCATTTTGTTTTGTTTTGTTTTGTTTTCTTCTTTAATTTAAGCTTATCCCAGTTATCCACTCTTTCTGATTACTGGATTTCTAGTATTTGCAACAATAAAGATCTGTGTGGTCACAGAATCTTAGCTCTTTGCAGTTATGCTGAAAATATCATAATTGGTATGAAAATGATATGATATGAAAATCAGATTTCATTTTACCTGTACTTGTATTTATTAATATAAATAAAATGTAATATATGTGTGTGTATACATCCAACCTGTTATGTATTATATCTAGAAAAATATATGTATAATTGCAATCTGATAGAATAATATTTTAAACTGTAATACAGTACAGTACTATAAACTACTATTTATTGTTTTCTTATTTGCTACTAGTTATCAAAGTTCTTAAGAATGATCACAGATGAAGTTTAGGTGCTTAAGAACAGGGAAGGTAGGCTGAAATTATTCATAATTGTCCATGCTCCTATGTCTATATATTTATAAAGTGAGATGAATCTGCTCTTTTGGAAATGCATTTGAGCTAACTGGTTTGATACAAGTGGACTCTTGATCCATGATAGCTATAGGTATGAATCAAATTTATATATGGATCATTTTCATACAATGGGAGACTAATCATCTATAAACAACTTGCTTATGGATTAGAAATAAGATGTAAAAATTTCTAACTCATACATAAAACAGATTATATCCCAGAGATATCCAGAAGAACATGGTATATTAAAAATGGATTCAAACACTTGTCTCTGTTACCCTAAATGAAATTGTTACGCTATGCCATGTCAGAGGCCACTATCTGAGGTGATGAAACACCATATAATGTAACAAAAGACCTTACTTATGGAGCACGATTTGATGCCATTTACCACAAGATAGCTAACATCTAATCCAAATTTACTGTGACAGATGGAGGCAGAGCCTGCTACCCTAATTACGTTGCAGATATTTCAGGACTTTTTTAGTGTAACGCCAAAACTAGGTTTTATTATTGAACTGGGGTCGAATATACAGGAAATGCACATAAAAAAGCTGAACATTACTGCCTTGTACTTAGCAAAATACCAGCACAATTCAATTTATGTAATGAAGGTTGGTTGCTTGATTCTGAATTTGTTTTCTGAATTCATTGCACTCAATTTGAGAAGGCATGCAGGAGTTTTTTTCTCATAATTTACAGCATTCTATTGCCTTGGAAATAGCAGACATTATTATAGAAATAAAAATGAAGAGCTATGCATTTTGTGCCACTGTAGCTGTAGGTAAAGAAGCTTGATGTGGAAACTCAAATCTCCCTAGTGCTGCTGAAGTTAGAAATCACATCTGCTCTAGTGACAGGCAGTTTTTGAATCCTAGCACATCAGACATGGGGGTCACTTGCCAAATGAATATGAAAAAAGGAAAAATTGGATTAAGGCTGTTTTGAATAATTTTGCATCAATGAGCCCTGCACCTGCCACTGGAACTTGGTCAACACTGACATGGTTTCATAGGAAATCCTTCTGGGGCCCTAAACTGTCCTGCTGATATTCAGCAGATGTAAATATTATGGCAAGTAGGAAATGCAATACATACAGCAGTTTACAGGATCTGAGGGTTTTGGAATGATCTTACAAAAGATGGTGTTAATAAAATCAATTTAAGTTTCAACCTTGAGCTCCAGGTCACAGGCAGATCATAGACAATAGCCTGTGTTCAACCCAGGGGAATAGTAGAAGAGTGGTTTACTTTGTGCATGTTGTTTCAAGTTCAAGTTCATGTTGCTTGTGATGCAAACAAGGAATACAGTTATTTATATCACAGTGCTAGTGCATGCCCATGACCTTGGAGGAGATAATCTTGAGGTTAAGAAACTGGAATTGAATTGAGGTGAATTGAGTTCCGCTGATGGTACCACTGATTCTCAGTCATTAAATACATTAGAAGTATCAATGGTCCATGTAGCCCAATATCCTGCCTCAAACAGTCACAACTTGTAGCTGATTTAGAAGAAGAGTAGGGCGTGTCTTGAATAACCCATCCTCTGCCATCCCTCCCTAGCATAAACCATCATTGCCTTAGAAACTTCACTTTGGGCAAGTTATTTAGGTCCAATAAGAAATTTCATCACCACCACCCCAGCAACAAAGTTTTAAAAAAAATGGCAGATGCTATTTAGTTCTCCTGTTGTGTGTGTTGGGGATTCTCTGAAACTGCTTATCAAATTAAGCCATTCTTGGAGCATAGGCATGAGCTTTGTGCCATGATTAGCCTTGTCTGTTGATTAGCCTTGTCTGTACTGTAACACCTCTGTGCATATTTGGGTACCCACAGAATTTAGGCACCACAGGAGTTAGGCAGCAGATGAATAGATATTCTCCAGCTAACAGTTTTAGACCTAGGTGTCTCAATTCCACATAAAACCTATCTCAGGTGCATGGGTTCTTTTTGCTTCTGTCCCTGTTTTTCAGTTCCACTTTTCTCCCAGCATGTTTCCTGACTATATAGATTATTCTTCAGGGCAGATATTTATCTTTTTCTCTGTATGTACAGTGCCTAACAAAATAGGGCCCTAATCTATTTGAGACTCCAGACACTTATAACACCAAAAACCATAGCAATAACAATAAGCAAGTGCTTCAAGAGACTTTGTTTTTAAGTGAAGGGGAGAGGAAACTGAATAGCTCTTCCAAACTATTTCTAGAGCTGTCATGTCAATGTTTATGTAATTCTATTAACCATTCACCCCTGCCCCCCACTATAATGTTATTTTGTGAGTTGGTTTGAAGAATCCAAGGCAGAAAGCAAAACAAAAGCTGCATTTTCTATATAGCCCAAATATTATATTTTACATGCTGAAAGCATTAATCTCTTAGTTTTGCTAGCTTGTGAGATATTTATCAACTAAATTTATTTTTGAACTCAAGTGGAAAAAAGAAAGCAAGATGGTAATAAGAATCATAGTCTTATATTTGATATCTGTGCAACTCCCAAGGATGGAAACAAAATCCATGTTCTGAAAAGTAGATAGTTCTAGCAATAGATTGCTAACCTTGAAAATTCGCAAAAGCATATATATACTTAAATTCTGGTAACTGTTTACACTGGCTGAAAAACCAAATATAGTGACCATTGATCCTACAGCTGTATTCTTTTTCATTTAGCGCTATTCCCAAGTCATTGTGTTGATATAGAATACTTACAAGCACTTTCAGATTATTACTCCAGAACTGCTGTGATTCTAGGGACTCACTAGCAAATTGTCCTATGTTTATGCACCCCTGCTGCTGTTGAATGGAAAATATCTAATGCTGGGCATTTTGGAATTGTCTCTTAGGGAGTGTCCAAATGAGCACACATGTATGTTTCCCCAAGAAGAAATAGCAGCAGCACATCATTGTGCTGCTGCTACTTGTCCCTGTGGAACACCTGTGCTGTATGTGCTCTGGCATGATGCAAGTAACCCCAGGTCGGGTAGGGGAGGCTGGGGCCAGCACTTGGGCTAGCCCCAGAAGCCTTATCTGGGGCTCTGGGAGCCTCCTGGGGCTCCAGCAGCAGCGATTCATCAACAGGGAGCCTAGCCAGTAGCTGGAGTTTGGTTCTGGTTGGCCAGGCTCCGGTTTTGGGTAGTGCATGCTGCTGCCATGTGTGCCACCCTGCTTTTTTGATGCGGGGATCTCCTGGTGTCAAAACCTCTGCTCATGGGAGGGGGACGGGGTGTCTGCAGATGGGTCTGCAGTACAACAAACTGGATGTACATGCTCATCTGGGCACATCCTTAGTATCTAGTTGGCTGGACCAAAAATTTGTTGGAAGCTCTACAACTAGCACTGCCTAATAAGCATGCAGAATTAATTTTAAAAGTAAGAGCATTGCAAATCCATTTCTCCATACTGAATGTATATTGTATGTAGCCCTATGACATGACTTTCAGCTCTGCATGTCCTAAAAATCTTGACAGGGTATGTGTTTTCTTGTGTGTAAAGATGCTTGCTATCACAGATTTCTATACTTGGCCTGGACACAGATAGAAAGCTAGATACCTTGCATTTGTATTTTTCAGAATTTTCCATTGAAGAAATAATTCAGCCTAGCATAAGGAGCATGTGTGGGATTTCAGTCTTGGTCAGTTGTTTTTGCAAAAGACACAACAATGTTTCTTGTTGTTTGACTATTTAAACTTGTATTTTAGACTCCTAAGCAGTTTGAACAGGATATCATGAGTTATGTGTCTTAGGGTGTAGTTACATGTTACAATTAGCATGTGTAACTCTAAAGAATGTTAGTCACTGTTAAAGTTAGCATGCTATGAACAGTCTCACATTAAGGGATAATACCCTCCCTAACTGACACAGATCTAAGCTGTCACTAGAAGGCTGGTGATCATGGGTTTAGTTAGGGGCTGCCAACTGTGGCTAATACCTGCCTGGGTCTCAGCCTTTCTAATGGTAGTATAGGACAGGGGCGGAAGAGGCAGGATCCCCTCCCCCATGTCCTCTAACCCTCTTCTATGTAACCCCTGCCCCCTCCCTCCCTCACCCTTCCACTCCACTCCTGTCCTTCTCTTCTCCTAGCATCCTTCTCTTATCCCCACACTCATCTGATGCCCAGCTGTCCCCAGATGTCAGTGTCCAGGACTGTAAAGTTCTGGAGGATAGGTAGTCAATGCTGGGAGTGTTGCCTCCTGAGATACTGGAATACTGTAAATTGGTCATTTGGGCTAGGGACAGAAGTCATAGACAAACCGGTTTAAGTGATCAGAAACTGGTTTAAACCTGTAACAGAACAGAAGTTCAGTGCATATAAACCAGTTTCAAAATGGCTGAAACTGGTTTAAGATAAACCTGGTTGAGTGTTGTATCAGACTTAACTGATTTGAGTCAAACTGGTTTATGCAATGTCTGTCCCAGGCCCCTTCCTGGTTTATGTTAAACCAGAGTCCTCCAGCATCCCAACTGCTGGGCTGGGCTGGGCTGTCTGCTCCAGAGAGCAGGGCTGGCCCCATCCATCTCCTCCCAAGCTGGAAGGAGTTGGGAGACTGCAGGCACAGCAGCATTTGCTTGGCTTCCCCCTGCCCCTCTCCCCTGCTGCTTGCTGCGCAAGCAGGGATCCCCTCCTCCCTCCCTCTCCTTTCCCACGGTATTGACCCCAGCCACATAGACCCTAGCCAGCATGTGGTATCCTGGCTAATGTTGAGAAGTATCTGTGTGTGTATCTTCAATTTCACTGGGACAGGAAAAAGGCAGACAGGACAGTGTCTGCTTAGGGCTTTTTGGAGCTAATCAACAGGTGAGCTGGTAATGTCCCTCCATTCCTTCCTTGGAAAAAGCTGGTTAAGAAAAGCTTTTGTTTTCTTGATGGGCTGGTAAACATTGTGTTATCAGCTTCCTGCTGGCTCCCTTGTCTGTCAGGTGTGCTGCAGACAGTGTGCAGAAGCAGTGAGAAGGAGATTGAAAAACTCAGTATCATCAACAGATGCAAGCACTGCACACCACCCCCCCACCATTTGACTCAGAGTGCTAGTCAGAAATACTGGCACTGGATTTGGACCCAGCCCCTACAACCCTCAGACTGACCACAACACCTGCCAGTTGATAATAGTTGAGTCTATTGATACAGAGTGATAACAAAAAAGCAACAAAACAAGCAATTGAGCAATTCTGTATCTACCAGTCCTAGGGCAGTTATCAGAGTCAAAATACATCTGGTCAGGATGCAGGCTCCACTCTGAGGCTCTCTCTCTTAGGTGTCAGCAGTCTGGAGGTGAGATGCCGAGGCCCACAGCCCCCCTCCAGCAGAGTGCATGAGACAGGCAGCTGGTATGCCCTCGGTCCATGGTGGCCTTGGGGACCCTTCCCGGGGGATGAGGATGGGGACACCTCTCAAGAAGCGAAATGGGGAAGGACAGCAAGTGGGAACAGGAAGGGATGTGAATAAACAGGGAGGAATGGAGGGGCCCTTTGTTACTTTCAAGTCTCTGCTTTTGTATTCTCCTTCCCCCTTGATGACTCCTGATGACTCTTCACCCATGGCTACCTCTGGTTGGTTGTCTCTCTGTGGTCACACATCCACATAACCTTCTGGGTCTTCTCCTAATTTGGTCTGTTCCCCCAAAAACTGGTCTTAGGCCCCCTTGATCTCTGAGGCCTTGTTGCTGATGTCACTTATCTTGTGTTATGGGACAGTGTGGTACATACTTGTTTGGTTCCCAGGCTGTGTGTCCTTGTTGTGTTAAACAACCTGTCTGCCTTCTCAGGTTGTATCCACCCATTGGCATTGTTGTGCTGGACTGTTTTCAGGGCCATGTGTGTGTGTCTCCTAAGTTCTTTAAAAATCCATTTAACCCCTGCTGCCCATCTTGACCCCTTATAATGCATATATCTATACCTATAAGACAATTCCCAAAAAACATGCCTTTAAATACCATTTTCAAGCTAACAGGGGCTCACTTGCCCCTTGAGTAGTGAGTTGGGATAAGTCTGGAACTGGTTAAACCCCTCCCCAATCACAGTGTTCTGTCCAGGCCTGGCCATGCCCCCACCCCCCTCAGCTCAGAAGTATGGAAGAGAAGGGAGGGCTGCTCTAGTGTCCCCCCGAGCTTCTAGCTTGAGCCACTGCAGGGATGTGCTTACATTTCTTGATTTAAAAGTGAATGTCAGTACACCTTCAAATTGTTTCAAGCTCCACAGATTAGACTAGCCTGCAAAAATTGAATCAAGTGAAGCTCAGGCTTTTTGAATGTCTGTCCTTAACCTTTATCTCAATGGAGCAGCCAGAGGTTAAGGTAACTCAATCTGGATAGCAGGGTTCAAAGATAATCCTTACCCAAAGTTGCTTAACTTTAAGAGTCCTCCAGTCCCTAGAGGGCACTTAGAACTTGTTAAGGAGTCTTAGCGTGACTCAGCATGTGGATGCTTGGTTTTTAAGTGCCCTTAATGTGGTTTAATTTTAACATGTAACTTCACCCTTACACAGCTGATGGGTATTCAAATGATCATCACAATGTCTACTTTACACAGACTTAAATATCTTAAAGTAAGGCATTGGTTTCTAAATAATTTCATTGTATTGTAGAGGTAACTTTACCTGTCACTGAGATTTGTAATAGATTCCATTGTACAGCTATATCGTGAATATGAGAAAAGAGCAGAATTAAGACAGATAGTAACAAACTAATGAAGTAGCAGAACTTTCCTGAAGCAAAGCATATTGAAATTGCTTTTGGAAGGATAATAGTAATCTTCATAACAACTGAAAGCTCCAGGTCATAAGGCCTCTATTTTTCCCAGTGAAAATAGTATCATTCATCATTAGGAAATCAGCTTTCAGAAATCATAAGCAGATCTAAAACTTAAGGTTGGGGCTTCCAAAAGCAATCAGACATGGCCTAACTGAATTGAATTCAGTGGGTGAAACTCACTCACTTTAGCAGAGTTTAACCAAAACACTTTGAGGATGACAACCTACAATCTCTGTGTTGAATACAGTATATCCAGTACTTGTGCAAGAACTCATTAAACTCAGAAGGACGTCTTCATGCAGATGAAGTAGTCCCAATGATATTATATAATTA
>NW_017729029.1:23864273-23878828 GCF_001723915.1 Gavialis gangeticus | reverse complement strand
GATGTCTTCATGCAGATGAAGTAGTCCCAATGATATTATATAATTAATAACCATAATAAAAATACAAATGAAGTTACGTAGAAGTCTTCTGCTTCTGCGTGGACATTATGATTCTGTATTTGGAGTAATTACATAAATACATATTGCAAATCCTGGTACTACAGAAATATGTTATGCTGCAATGTATATCTCATAGAAGAGATGTCCATATATATATATATATATATATATATATATAAAAATACTTGTGTGTGTGTGTGTGTGTGTGTGTGTGTGTGTACCTGTGTCATCTAGAGGTCAAGATGAGATAGCAGAATAAATCAGGCTTAAATTAAAACAGATCCACATATCATGAATTCATTGGGCTTCTTATTGTGCATAAACCATTCCAATAACCTCTTAAATATCCCTGTTCATAATTATTCATATAAAATGAGGCATTTATATACAAACAAACAAATTTATGTAGAGAATAGTAAAGCAATTGTTAATTTGGAAATGATACAATTAAGATTGCATAGGCACTCTTTGGTGTTCTCTCTGACTGATTGATCCCCAGATCAGGTCCTCCTGGTACACTGAAGGAGGCCAGAGGTGTTCTGGAATAAAATAATCTTAATTAGAAATCATATGCAGAAGGCATTCATATTAATTCTGCATTTCTGATGCTCGTGAAACTTTGAGTGTTTGTTAATGTAATATTCTTTTAACATGTTGAGTGGTTCCCTATGTTCTTAAAAATAAGCAAACTGGGGGAAAAAAAACTAGAAATACCATCATGTGTCCTCATAGTAGCATACACATGGCTATCCATGAGATTGGAAACGTTTTAATTTAGGCCACATGATTCCCGCTTGAACAAAAGAATATTGGTACCAATTCTGGGTTCTTTACCTACCAAAGGAGATTGCCTTTAGACTGTATGTCATCCCAAGTTTTGATTGCCTCCTGAATCAACCCCTTTAACCTGTTCCAGTTCTGTCTCCCCCTGGCTTGTTATCCCCATCCCATTTTCCTTGTCCACAGAGTCCTTGGGCCTAGTTCTTTTCTACCTACCATTCACCTAACTGGACTTAAGTGTGATTCTATGACCCTCTCCAGCTGTTAAGTTCATCTTGTGATTGGGATCAGATTAATTTTATAGCGGATCCTAAAAATTGTGCAACTTGCCATGCCACATGTGTATGTCAGGATGCACAATTTTGAATTTTGAGGATCTGTAATATATTTTATCAGATGCCAACCTTCCCTTCACTGATCCAAGTCATTTTCTTTTCTTCCTATCACTTATGTGTGATCCCAACAGCAGTGTAGGGATGCAACTGGTGCTCAGGGCAAAGTGACTTCTGGTTGCTGCTGCAATTACAAAACTACAGCTACAAGCAGAGCCATTTTTTTTTTCACCACAACCCCAAGTCAGCATCCTGGGTGGTTGTCCCCATCATGTCCCCTCTACTCCTTTGCATCCTCTAATTATGTCACTGGGTCCCAATAAGCTCCTGGCTTCAGTCATCTCTTTTCCTTTCCTCTTGTTTGGCTCTTGTCTATGGGCACTAAAAATTTACAAAAAAAAAAAAAATCTGCCTGAAGCAGATGCTCAACCTGGAAAATGTCAGCTCAAACAGTTGAAGTTTAACACAGTTAAAAAAAATCTGAAAAAGAAACTGTCAGGCAAGCTTAATAATAATGTGCTACTAGCCCTGCATATAATTAAAATCAGAAACACTATAAAGTGGATTTTTTCATTTTACTGGCTTCATTAGAAACAAAATGTTTAGAAAAAAATGGTCATTCTGGGCTATTTTTTTTAGCATTACATTTCATAGTAAACCACAATATTTTTCTCAACTTAATATAAACCTTGTCAAGTATTTTAAATTGAATCCCTGACAGACTTCTAATTATAGCTGTGTAAGTGTCATTATAATTAAAGAATATCCCGAATCCAATTTGAAATGAATAGAACAGCATATATCGCTTTTGCACATTTGTGTCAATGACTCAGATTGTATAGCACATCTGTATTATAAAATGACGGAACAAAAATAAGGGAACTGGGAGACAATGTTCTATATTTCAAGTCACATTTTTGAAGTATAAGCTCAAATCATTATGGCACTAACTTTATGGCTGTAATAGTAAAGACTTTTAGTGGGACTTTTTTCTGTTCTATTTTGAGATCTGTTCAGCCTGAGAAATTAAATATAAGCATTAAACTCTGAAATCTGCAAGGGATAAACACATCCACTAAATGCACTGGAAGCATACAAGTGCCACTTCAAGACACTCAAGGATCAAAATTAGTTTTATAGCTCCTAGGTCTGTTGTCACACTTAAGAATTGAAACAGAAAAATCAATCACATGGTAGATACTTCCAAGAATATGTTCATATACTATTTGCAAGATAAGTTCCATCTTTAAATTACATTGTAGAAAAGAAGTGCAAAAATGCTACCCTTTTCATGGAAGATCTTCTGTGGATTTTTAATTTTTATAAACTGTTAGAAAAAGAATTATTACATTGAAGATGAGAACCAAAACAAAAAATGGCTAGACATTCAGCTACCACTGCAATACTTGTGATATAAACTTTGTCTAAAGGCATCAAATAAGTAGAGTTTCTAGGCACTTTACTACAAATTAGAATTTATATCATAATAAAGGTGCTCATGAAGCTAGCTTCTCTCTCTCTCTGTCTCTCTCTCTCTCTGTAGGGCAATGACATTTTCTAACAGAATTTTGGCATATTCCTTGTTCCAAAGATAATGCTGACCTTTTACAAATAAAAATGCTACTTAGAGAACATGGCAACATTTTTCCTAAACTTCCTCAGAATAAAGTGACGTCTGGTCATTTTAAATGTACTTCTGTATTACAGGTGTAGACTAAGGATTTTGGGGGAAAAGATAGATAGCTATATCTATATAGAGAAATAGATCTATATCTAGATATCTATATCTATATATGTATATGAATATCTATATGTAGATATAGATCTATTTTTCTAGATCTATATCTAGATATAGATATAGATAGATATAGATATATAGAGATAGACATATAGATATAGAGATGTAGATATATAGATATCACAGACCTTGAAATGCTTTGACATTTCCAATACAACTATATAGTATACATGGCTGTTTAAAAACCTCTTTACTGTATTGTTTTGCTGGTTAGTGGTTGCACTACCATTACATACTTGCTTTAATACTTTATTTTAAAGAGGTTGGGCTAAATTTTCAGCTGGTGTAAATTACACAGCCCCATTGGTTTTAATGTTCAAATTTTGTCATTAGTAACGCCAGCCTGATTAATACAAGATTCCATCAGAACTCCAAGGAAGAATCCCTCCCTCGCCATTTATACTGTACTCATTGGAATTCATCTGCTGACTTTAGTAGATGCATAATTGCTTCCTTCTTTGCATTTCAATTAAAAACCATCTTGCTGTTAGTTGCAGTGTATCCTGAAGATTTTGGGGGGAAATAATTTCTGTTATGTACTTACAGTTTAGTTGATGAATTGGGTTCTACAACTACCAGTGCTGTTATCAGTTGTAGCTCTGAAATGAAGTAGGTGGAGAAGGATCCAATTAGAGTGAGTGAAAGGTGAATGTACAGAAAGGATCAGAATCAATCTTGGTTTTACAAGTATAATAGCTATGTTTCATAGATACAAGTACTCATGGCAATGAGAAATAAACTTTCTTGCTTCAAATACTGTAAATGGACCATAAATGGTTTATTACCTATTAAAATACGTGCAATTGTTACTCATTTCTCAGAGACTGATAATAAACAGTAGGATTTTTGCTTGAATGATGACCAAATAAGAGAAACAGGACTATAACAGGTATAGGATTACTGTGTCCTATATTTTACCTACCCCTAGTTTTCATTCATTGCATTGCATTTCATTTCATGTCGATGTGACAACAACAGCAAAATTAGTGATATCTATCTCTTTTTACTCTGGTGTCATTTTGACAGGTATTCTTCTAATTTTATAAAAGTAGAGGTGAATCATGCTGTTTCTCTTCCAAGTATTTCAAACTTTTCAAGTTGGTTTGAACAATATTTATTAGAATAGACAGGTTTATACACATGTGGATTAAATATACAGAATTTCACCTTCCTCCCATATTTTAAGAGTTCTTTTCTGATTCTGTTACAGATAATAAAACTTTGATGCTTAAAATCATGTGATTCAAGATCCTTTGAATAAAATTATATTTATGCAGTGGATTCAGCTGTTAAATTAAAACTGTCTGATGAGACCTATTCAGTATCAGTTGAACCAAATGGTCATGGTTTGGCATGAATTTTGTGACTTTGAATTAAATTTATATACCTAATAAGATATATAGAAGTTAAGAATGCTTTAAGTTTTCAACCATTATAAGATTAACAGAGATAAGCTAACAGATAAAGTCTGCATGGCAAAAGTGGCCTAAAGCCAGTACCTGTGTTGAAAATCACTGTTGAAGTGAATCCCAATCATTGGAAAAAGACCAAGAAGACTGTATCAAACCAGTTGGTAATGTTTCAGCAAAATGAAATTAGGTTTGGTCAGAGTGAGATCAAAGTCTTAACTGTGGCCTCAAGGGTAAAGGAAAGGTCACAGTGGTGAATTGTGATTTCTTTGTGGTAATTTAAACTTACTGAAAGATTTTAAGGTTCAAAGTTAAGTTTTTGAGGGAAAAAATTACTCTTTCCATTTCCTCCATCTGTATTTTCTTAACTGTTGCTCTGTTTGACAAATGTCTGTCTTTTCACTGAGGGCTGGATAACAAATGTTTATGAGTGTTTTGGATGTACTGTACTAAAATGTTTAATTCATATTGTGACAGCACTGATCCATGAAGGGTACAGGCATTACACTACCTTCTTCCCTAATGAGATTCCACTTCCTGTCTAAGCTCTTTCCTGCCATGGCTTTGATGTATAAAAATGAAGGAGAAATGGTCGTGACAGGAGACGATATCTCGCTTGGGGGAAAAAAGGTTTGTTTGGCTCGATTCTCTAGTCACCAAAAAAATAGGCCTACTGGCTTGACCCTTAGGAGAGCTCTGAGCTCCTTCTGGTATTGGGAGCTCCTCCACCCCTACACTCCCACCTCAGGCTTCCATATGACTGTCCTTATATACTCTCTGGTCCTGGCTGTGATGTCGCCTGGGTACCGGGCCATGCAACTTGGTCCCTATAAAGGTCCCTAGGCGAGGGCCCCAGGTTTCATGCCAGGAATCTCAGATAGTCCATTCTCTATGAAGATCAAGAAATGGGGCCAGCTTGGCTACCTGGCACCTATTTCCAGTTTGAGTCCCGTTGATCACTATCTAGCCACCTCTCCCTTTAGTTCTGGCATCCTCTTGTATCTGCCCACCAGGGGCTCCAGCCCATCAAGGGCAGCGTTTGATTCCCAGCTGCTGCTCAATGTCCCTAATGAGAAAGCCACATTCTGTGTGTCACTGCTGAAGGAATTCCAGTTACCCAAAGCAGAGGATTCCCTCGGCCATGGCTTCTAGCTGCAGCAACTTCCCTCTCTGGCCATAACTTCCCCTGTTGATCCCTGTATGGTGCAGCCAGGTGGGTAGCTGGAAGTTCAAGCCCAATACTGTGGTACTCAACATTCCCACTGTCTTTGCAATTGCTAGGAAGACCTTCTGCCACCATGATGGTAAGAGGAAAGGTGCAAGCAGGGGTTTTCCTCCTCCTGCCCCATTCACTCTGTCACACACATATGTATTAAACACCTGAAGTCAGAAAAGACTTCTGTTGAGCTCCTTATGAATTTAAATTACTTTTACACCAAAACTACAGTACTTTTAGTAACTAAAGTTTAAACTTTATCTGTGCACTTCTTCAAATGTATACCTTAAAATAGTAACATTAAGAGGGAAGGCACTTTGCATAAGTGATGGTGGTATTTTGGGCTACCACAGGGGCAGAGCGTATACTACACTGCAGCTTAAACAGTAGCATAGTATAATGTAGGTAATATGTCTAAGTTTACAAGTTAGAGTGAAAATAAGTTCCTGAACAAATGCATTCATCTGCTAGTAATCTAGAACAGGGGTTCTCAATCCCGGGTTGACTGCTAGTCCACAGCATGGTCACCTGCTGGACCGAAAGTGGCTGCGGACCAGCAAAACATGGCCCCCTGCTCCTTCTGCAGGGTCCACGGCAGTGCAAGCTTTGGCCCACTCCTCCACCCGGGAGTGGGGGTATTTTGACCTGTCTTCCGGACGGAAATTCCGGCTGCGATCACCTGTGACTGCTGCGCCACGGTTTGCCGAGCTACAGCCACTTCTGTGCTGTGGTTTGCCGGGCCGCAACATAAAAACTTTGGTAACCCCTGATTTAGTAAGCCCTGGATGAAAAAAAGTACATTCCAATATGCAAATTATAAATTCAATTCGTTATTTGAAATCTTATCTCTTCCTCATACACCTAAGCACTTTAAAACTAGCAAGTTACATTAATTATTGATGCTTGCACAAGATTCAATTATAGCTGTAAGGAATTCTAAAATGAAGCATGATTGCATTATCCAGAAAATAACATCTTTTAACCAGATGTTTAGCATGGTATCATGATGAGAGTATACCTTCAGATTAACCTACCAGGTTCTCTATCAAACTCTTTTGCCATCAACAAAGTTACATGACCAGAAAATTGGGCTCTACAGGTTCATTTTATTATATTTCTCTTTTGGTGCCAAATGTCAACAAGTTTCCTCTGTCTGTACCTGGCTGTTTTCTTCCCCAATAATGGCCTTTAATAGCGAGTAATATATATATATATACTGCAAGTAGATTATTAATTGCTTTTCTAGTTCTAATGTAGCATACAATAAAATGTATTGCAGTGCAAAGAAATTATCAGTAAAAGACAAAGATTTTTGGGGGGTGATATCTTTTATTAGACCAGTGACATGGCTGGGATAGACAAGCTCTTGATTACAGTACATTCTTCAGCTCTGAAGGCAGGTAGATTATTACATAGGAAGAAATGTAGCTTAAGTAGTGCTAGTCAATTTTTTTCTGGGTTTTTTATGGCAAGTTTGACTTTTAAGAAAACAAAATGTTTGCAGTAACTTAACTCCTAGAAAAAATTCAGTTATTCACGGGATTATTTCTTTTTTTTTTAGTTCGAATCAACAATATTTAACTGAGAAAATAAAACCTAATTTGACAAGTGCAGGCAATTTTGATGTATGATATGATGATGTATGATGTATGGTATGACATTTTTCTGATGCTTGCCTGAAATCTGAGAACAGAATATGAATCAGGACATGACAATTCTTGTTACTGCTACCTCGAACCCCCAAACATACACCCTATATATCAAGTTAATAATAGATTATTTTGAGTGAAGAATGTTATTTTATACATGTGAGCATTGACTTTCCATATGAAACTCTCAGCTAGCAGCTTGTTTCCGTTTTTATCTGAATCTTTCCGTGAACAGAAATACAAAGAAATTACCCAGACCTCCAGATTGCATTGTATTCCACATGAACTGTTGTAGTTACCCTTTGGAAGTAGTATCCGCTTCTAAGCTACATCCTCAGATGGAATAAGTGGCATACATCTGCTGACTTCAGTGGATATACCTTCCCCAGCCTGTCCATCCCTCATATGAATCTGAGAATTGGGCCCTTCTGAGTCTTTTTTTCCTTCATGCATTGTATTGTAAATATTGTTTGTTTTTCTTTTTTTTTATTTTGAGAGCTGTTCCTGTGGACCAACATAACTAATTGCTAATGAACAATAAGTCAGTTAAGCAGTCAAATTTGCTTCTAGAAAAGAAGTTGTCAGTTAAAGTTAAATACTTTTGCAATTTATTAATAACCCCAAAAGAATCATGCTTGAACTTTGCTTGTTTGGCTGGGCAGGTGGCTCTGACTAGCATGCCAACTTTCTTGGTTCAAGATACACCAGGGAAACCAAAAATCAGTGCATCATTCTAAATCTTGACAGTGACCTTATTTCTACCATCTGCCACCATGCTCATCAGGTAGGATTAGGAGTATAATTTCTGAAAAGAGATTCTTATTTACTGGTCATGACTTGAACTTCACAACAAAATCCATGATGGGTTTTTTTTTTTATGATCTTTGGTTTTATTTTTCAACACTATTTTTCAATATATACCTAAAACAGTATATGTTGTTAGTATTCCTCTTGAGTTGCTAAAGTTTTGTTCACTGCAAAATCTCTACTGCTCTCCCAGCAAACTGAGTCAGAAGTATAGGGATGTAACCAGGAAATGTATGAAAGGATTTAAGCCATTATCTTGTTAGCCAAGAGGATAGAATAAGAAGATAGCCAGTCTAGCTAGATCTATTACATTTTTAGGCAAAATCCTATTTCATGTTGTATAGCCAAATGGCAGTTATATATCCATGTAACTGCCATGTCTAACACACCCACAGTTTATTATCCTATGTTTATTCAGTATGGGGCTATGTACTTGTTTAATCACAATGCAGTGCACTGTGCATGCTCAGTTGCTGAATGGACATTTACATGCAGGCTGTATTGCATGTGGAACATGATCACAAATTGTGCAAAAGTACCAATATGGCTGTTGTGAAAAAAAATTAACAATGGTTCTTCATGTTTCCATATAAATAGTTAGATGTGCTCAAAACAAATGAAGTTTTAAGGGTTTATTAATATTTTGTTGAATAAATTAGTCCCAATTCAAAATACGCTCGAACTCACGTAGTGGATTAAATCCCTGTCCCCTGTGGCCAAGACTTCACCCATTATAATTCTCAGAACAACACTGGAGACACCTTTTATGCTTACAAATGCAAATATTTGCAAATCAAATTTTGTTTTTTGTTTGACTACATCTGGAGTGTTAATGTAAATAATAATCCTTATTAATTAAATATAATTGTGAAAAATGTCTACATGTATGATTCACTTGGAGGATTTTTTCCCCCTGCTATTTTTATGCTATCTGTCTGATTTTTAGTCTGTGTGTGCAGCAAGCATGACTGTATTCATTTTTCTAAAATGTTAAGTGGCATTAAAGGGAAATTAATTAAGAGAAATATCTCCTTGTTTTTAATTTTCATGATACAATAGTGCAAATTTGAGAGTGTTCAAGGAAGATTATATAAAGCTTGTCCTATGTCGTAGATTTTGACTATCATTAAGAAAAGTAAGCACCATCACAGCTATAGTTTGTCCTGGAGTGTTTTCCATGAGGTCTGTGATCAATTATGCTGCAACTCTGCTGGATTTTTTTGAGATGCCTTTGATGCTTACAGTATGTAAGTGAATGCTATTGAAATTACTGGGATATAATCATCTTGATAAAAGACAGAACTTTACTGGAAGGTGAAAAATGAAGTGTTATAGGCTTTGTGGATGTAAGAGTTCCCTAATCAAATCTTTAAAATGCTCAAATTAGCATTTCTTAGTAACCCAGTTGTGAAGTATTTATTTTTATCAACATTTGGCTATTTTGTATTTTTGCCAGCACACAATGTATTCAGGGCTAAATGCAATAAACAATTGACAGCTGGGTTCACTCAAAATTTCTGGATACTAAATTTTTCTTGGCACTAAGAGGTCTTAAATTCATTTGCTTTTGCATTTACATTTTTTCAAAGTGGCTCTTTAGAAGATATCTGAGAAAAGTATTGAATTTGTTTTTGGAATAGATAGTCATCAGTTTTCTGTATTAGGGAGGCAAAGCCTTTTTTTTGTGGAAGCCTAAAAGAAGGTGAATTTATGAAAGCTGCTCAGAACTTTCAGGCACTCAAGTTTTCTGTAAGATAACATGGCAACTCGTGACTTCCTTTAGAGAAGTGGTGATCTGTCTTTAATTTTCCTCAACAGATTCCTAAAGGCAAGAGGATGATTGGTTTTGTCAGATGTGCATATGTCAAAATTTCAGGCATAGTAGTAACATTGCAAATCAAGGAGAATTCCATGGACTTCTCTAGTATGACTAGTGTAGAATATGGAATATTGATTCTAGCAAAAGGAAACATACCTAACTTCATCTGCTTATGTTTCTGTATATCCATCCACTGGTTCAGCAGGGGAAGAAAGAATATATTGACTATATATTCAAATATTTTGAATATTTTAGAATATTTGCTATTCTGGTAAGATATCTTCTCATAATAATATTAGTCTCAAAAACTCATGGTGCTTGCATGGCTTAATCTATATCATTATTATATTTATATTCTCTCCATATAATCATTCCATACTCATCCCAAACTCATCCCAATAACTCCTCAAACAGCTGGGTACACTATATTATTAGTGACATAGGACTGTATCGCACTCTTTCTCTCTCTCTTCTCCACTATCTCCAGAGGAATTCTGTTAGGAGTGAGAGATTGCTGTTTATGTGGACGCTAGTGCAGATGGGATACCCATATCCGCTTCACTTGAAACAAGAATTCAGGAAGCTCAAGAAGCTGATTCCTCTTGCCAATGTATAATGAAATACTGTTTGGAAGGATGGCTTCAAGTAAGATTCAAAGACTGTGAACTAGCAAAGTACCAACAAGAGAGACTCAATCTTCATATTGTCAGAAATTTATATGTTCCACAACAGAGTACTGATACCTTCGCACTCTGCCAGAAAATCCTAGAGAGGATTCATGATGCTCACCAAGGCATTACAAAGTGTCAAGCCAGGGCTCACCAGACAGAATGGTGGCCCTCCATCTGTGATGATATACACAACTGGGTGACCAGTTGTAAGGTCTGTGCCCAACACCAACCAGTCCATGTGGAGTCACTCCTCACTACTGATTTACCAGATAATTCATGGCAGATGTTGGGGGCCGATTTATTCAACTAGAAGGGTTCTGTTTACCTTATTGCTATGGCCCACAATTTTCTGGAGCCATGTTTAAGCAGTTTGCAGCCCAGTATGACTCAGCATGTCACCAGCAGTCCGCATTTTCCCTGTAGTAATGGAGAAGACATTTTCCCTGTAGTAGTGGAGAAGAAGAATGTGTGGTACGGACTGTGAAGGATTTGCCTCTAAAAGAATGAAGATCTCTATAAGGCACTCTTGATCTACTGTTCAACACCACTGGAGCATGGGTGGAGTCCAGCTGAGTTGCTTATGAGTTATCAACTCCATACAACCTTCCTAAGTTTGAGCAATGACTCGGTGCCAAAACTTGTCGATCCACAGGCACTTCATGAAAAAACAAACTGATAAAGGACTGTCAGAGACAGAACTATGACATCTGGCATGCTTTGAGACATGTACCTGCTCTTTCTCTTCAGCAGGAAGTTTGGATCCCAGAACCAGAGGTGCCAGGCTCCATCCAGGCTAGGGCAGATACCCTTTGTTCATACTGGGTGGAGACACCTAGTGGTCTTCTCCGTAGGAATTGAGAACATCTCCAGCAAATCCCAGTGGTTTACCACATTAGGTCTGGACACACCTCAGTTCCACCAAAGAGATTAGATCTGTAAATTAGTCAGGTCTAAACACATAGACTTACCAATGTCTTTGCTTTGTTTAGGTTCATTTTGTAACTAGGTTTGTATCAAGTTATCCCCTGAGAGAGGGGGATGTTGTAGTAAGTGTTAACTCCCTTACTAAAGAGTGATGTCATCCACAGGAAGTGGTCAGTTGACCACTTTGGGGTCAGAGGTTAGTTGTTACAATAAAGGCTTAATGAGAACACAGCGTCTCCCCGCTTCTTCCGAAAACCCAGAATGACACAATAGTAGATCACAGATTGCACATGCATTATGTCAAAGGGATGCTGTTGCATAAAAGATAAGTGTCTTTCTGTGGGTGTTGATTGTGAGATATTGTGGAGATAATTATTCTGTTGTACACAGTATATTTGGCCACCACAGTTTATCACACACAAGGAAGTATCAATAAATTGGAGAAAGAACAGGGAAAGCACTTGAATAAGGCTTTGTACAGACATTACAGCAAGAAATTCAGGGGATTACATCAGGCTAAAAATGACCCCAATCTAATGTAAATTGAAGTAGGGCAGGGGTAGGTGGGATGAGGGGGAATACTGGGGGGGAGGGGCTTGGGATTGGGGGGGGCTAGAAGGGTCTGCATGGGGTCTTGGAGGCATTGGGTCTTATAGGGAATTTGGGGGATGGGGGCTAGCAGGGTCTTCAGGAGAGTTGGTGATATCCAGGAGGATTTAGCAGAATCATAGAATTATAGAAAATTAGAGTTGGAAGGGACCTTAGGAGGTCATCTAGTCCCCCCTGCTTGCAGAAGAACCAGCCCCTACTAGATCACCCCAGTCAAAGCTTTGTCAAGCCAGGTTTTCAAAACCTACAAGGATGGAGCTTCCACTACCTCCCTAGGTAACCTGTTCTAGTGCTTTACTACCCTCCTAGTGAGAAAATTCTTCCTAATATCTAACCTAAATTTCCCTTGCTGCAACTTGAGACCAAATTCTCCCAGATCCCCCCTCCCCCCGTCCACCAATGCCACTAATTGCACCTGATCCTGAAAACCACTGGGGCCAGTTTTATCAGTGTTCATTGGTCCTGGGAGCCTGTTTGAAGTAAGTCAGGGTTAGGGAAGGGGAGTGGATGGTGAGGGCTGGCAGCTTTGTAGGGCGGGGTTGATAGGATAAAGGGAATGACAGCTTCATGGGAGGGTTTGGAGGGATTGAAGGGGCTTTATTCCCCCTTAGGGCTGGAGGCTATTTTTAGCTCTTTGATGCCTCCCCGCCCCTAGACAAACACCCCCCCACCAGCAAAATAACACCCCCCCAATCCTGCCCATCCTTCCTTCTACCCCAATTTACTTTCATCAGCGCCTGGCAGTGCTGAATACTGGTACCAGCACCTGGAGCAGCTTGCAGGATAGTGGGATTTGGCAGACTTGGGTGGGGCTGTTTAGTTTGTGAGGTGGGGGCTGTTCATTTGAGGGTGGGTAGAGGGACTGGAGATCTAAAAATAGTCTGATGCCGTGGGGGTGAGGGGTCAGTAAAAGTTCACCCCCCGAGGCTGGGCCAGCAACTGGGCTTTTCCAACTCTGGGGCTACACTGGGAGTATGGATAGAAGTTCAGTTACATCAGTCTAGCCATACTTCATCAAACTTAGCATACCTCTGATGTACAGTTATATTAGATTGCATTGGCCATTTTTTGGCTGATCTAACCTTCATGGAACTTCTGTACAGTTTGCACTTATATCAACCTAAGTAGGAATATAAGTATTAAGGTCTGCATGTGAGTGAACTAAGTTAGAGCAGGTGACCATTTGTAATGTGATCTAACCTCCTTGAATGTCTGTACATGCCCAAAGAGGTTCAGAAAAAAATAACCTATGAGGAGAGAGTAAAAAGAGTGGGTTTGTATAGTCTAGATTGAGAGGGAACATGATAGTAATATAAATTAATTAGAATAGATGGTGGCTTTTCCTCACTAAAAAGGTAGGACAAGAAGCATGACTTTAATTGGCAACAAGATAGATTTAAGTTAGATATTGGAAAAGGGTTCTTACAGTAAAGAAAGATAAGTACTTGAAAGGTTACCTGAGAAAGCTGTGAATTATCCCTTTCCACTCTACCTTTGAAGTTTTTAAGAGCAAGTTAGATAAACATCTCTTAGGGATGGTCTACATTTTTCTTGATCCTTCCTCAGTGAATAGGGATGGCTTAGGTGACATCTGGTATGCCCTTTCTATATTTTTATGATTTAGCATTTTTTGTACCTGAATTAGGTGAATATTGAAAGTATCAGAGTGACATGTTAGGATACCACTATAATCCTATGCTTTTTATAGGTTTGAGCCATGTTTGAGAGATGCTCAAGTGTTGCTTTCTCAAAACAATTGTAAGCATAACCTATTTTTTTCACAGTTTTAAAGCAGGTTTGATTGTTGGTAGATATTTCCCATATCAGCATTTTGGCCCTCTGCTTAAAGGAGAGAGTGAAATGTGGTACCATGTTTACAGAAACTTGCTTTTTAAGTGTCATAGTTTCATATTTGGTAGGGTCAGAAGGGACCTGAGCAGATCATCAAGTCTGACCCCCTGCCAGGGGCAGGAAAGAATGTTGGGTACAAATGACCCTAGCTAGGTAATTATCTAGCCTCCTTTTGAAGACCCCCAGGGTAGAAGTGAGCACCACTTCCCTTGGAACTTGCCACCAGATCCTAGCTGCCCTGACTGTGAAGCAGTGCCTCCTGATATCTAGCCTGAATCTACTCTGTCAACTTATGGCTGTTATTCATTGTTACTCCCGGTAGTGCTTCGGGGAACAGAGACTCTCCCATTGCCTGCGGATCCCCCTTGGCCAGTTTATAGATGGCCACCAGATCCTCTCAGCCTTCTCTTGTGGAGGCTGAACAGGTTCAGGTCCTGTAGGGGGGGGCCGTAGGGCTGCCTTGCTGCCCCCTGATCATGCGAGTGGCCCTCCTCTGGATCCTCTTGATGCTGGCCACATTCCTCCTTAAGTCCAGCACCCAGAACTGGACAAGGTACTCCAACTGCAGCCTGATCAATGTTGCATAGAGGGGAAGGATCACCTCCTTGGACCTGCTCATGATACATCTGT
>NW_017729029.1:23858812-23864104 GCF_001723915.1 Gavialis gangeticus | reverse complement strand
AGGACCGAGCCCTGCGGAACCCCAATGCCCACATCCCTCCAGGTCGAAAATGACCCATCCACCACCACTCTCTGGGTGCGGCCCTCCAGCCAATTTGTGACCCATCTTACTGTGTAGGCATTGACACCACAGTTGCCTAATTTTTTAATGAGAATGGGGTGAGAGACAGTGTCAAAGGCCTTCCTAAAGTCCAGAAAGACTATGTCCACCTCAACATGTGCATAGGTAAAACTAACAGGCCTATAGTTTCCTGGGTCCTCCTTCCTCCCTTTTTTGGAAATGGGGACCACATTGGCCCTTTTTCAGTCCTCTGGCACCTTGCCTGAGCACCATGAGTGCTCATAAAGCTGTGCCACAGTGACCTCTGCTAATTCCCTCAGCACTCTGGGGTGGAGATCGTCATGACCTGCTGAACACATTTGAACACATCTAGTCGCACCAGAAGTTCCTTGACTAGGACCTCACTGAGCTTGGGCCTGGCTGTGCCTCCCCTGGGTCCTTCTGGGATCCCAGTGGGGGGGATGATCCGGTCCCTGCTTAGAAAAATGGAGTCAAAAAAATTGTTAAAGAGATTAGCTTTGTCATCTGGTGTGACCACCAGATTTCCTAATGTGTCCTGCAGCGGCCTGACGTTGCCCAGTACCTTCTTTTTACCCCCTATGTATTTAAAAAAGGACTTCTTTTTATCTTTGATCCGGGTCACTGGTCCCACTTCCATCTCCGCTTTAGCCTTCCTAACTGCCCCCCTACAATCTCGAGCAATGGAGGAATAATCCTCCTTGGTGATGGTCCCTCCCTTCCATTGGGTGTACGCCTCCTTTTTAGCTTTGAGACGTTCCTGGATGCTTTTGCTGAGCCATGGGGTCTTTTGAGCACTCTTGTTCCCTTTGATCCACATTGAGATTGTCACCCTTTGGGCTTGGAGGATCGTCTCCTTAAGGAACAACCTCTCTTCCTGGACTCCCAACTCTCCTCTCCTCTGGGACCTTAGTACCTCCCTAACTAGTCTCCTTACCTCATTGAAATCAGCCCTCCTGAAGTCCAGGGCTGCTGCCTTACTGCAGGCCTTTGACACCCTGTGCTGGATGGTGAATTCCAGTAGGCAATGATCGCTATTGCCCAGGTGGTCAAGAACCCGCAGTTCTCTCACCAAGTCATTGCCTGTGGCCAGGACCAGGTCCAACAAGGCATTTTCCCTGGTGGGACTGTGTACCTTCTGGGTTAGGTGGAGGTCCTGTAACTCAGCTAGGAACCTATGTGAGTGGTCAGACCTGGCTGACTGCTCTTCCCAGCAGATATCTGGGTAGTTTAGGTCACCCATGATGACCATGTCCCTTGACTTAATTGCCTCCGCGAGCTGACCTGCAGATTCCCAGTCCAGGTGTTCCCCCTGGTTGGGTGGTCTGTAGTAGAGCCCCCCAATTAAGTCACTTTCCCCCCACCCCCCTTGTATTCTGACCCAGAGCACTTCAGTCTGCCCCTCCTCTGACCCAGTGCTGTTTGCAGAGGATGTGTATTGCTCTTTGACATAGAGCGCCACACCCCCATGTTTTTCCTCCCTGTTCTATCCCTCATGTACAGCCTATAGCCCTTGATGTTTACTGCTCAATTGTGCATTGGATCCCACCAAGTTTCAGTGAGCCCCACTATGTCTGGGTTTATGTTAGCAGGCAGGAAACCAAGTTCCTCCTGCTTGTTTCCCATACTATGTGCATTAGTGTGGAGGCATTTAAGGCCTCCTAAAGGTGTATGCACCACCCCCCTAATCCCAGGACTATCTGGGCCCCTGTCTTTACCTGGGTATATCTTGTGCTCATTGCCTGTCTTGACTGGGCTGGGTTGTTCTTGTGAGCGTTTCTTGGTTTGGTGTTCCATGACTCCCTCTATCCTCATCCTCCCTTTCCCCCATTGAGCCTAGTTTAAAGAAGTTGAACCAGGTTAGGGTCAGTCAACTGATCTGTGTACGTACTGTTCTGAATGATCAATTTTAGTTGCACAAATGCTCACATCAACATCCCCACTTGGCTTTTGGAAGTTCACAGAGTTATTGCGTATCATAACTTGTTTCTTATTCTAAATTGTGTTTGTTTCATTTTTAACTGCGAGAACACTGCTACAAGTTCCTTGGTAGGGGTGAGCTAAATGTTTATTAGCACTATCGTTATACTTGGCTCTTAAGGCTAGGGACAGAAATTACACAAAAGTCAGTATAAGTGGTCAGAAACTGGTTCAAATCTGTAACACAAGAAAAGTTCAGTGTACATAAACCACTTTCAAAATGACCAAAACTGGTTAAAATACACCCGTATAGATATAGTATCAGACTTAACTTTTTTAGGTTAAATTAGTTTATTGAACTTCTGTCCCAGATCTAAGTCAAATCACCAGTATAGAGATTATTTTTACAATTTTCCTTCTCTATAGAACAGTAGTTCTCAACCTTAAGCCTCAAGGCAACCTTATTAGACTGAAGGTATCCCTTGGAAAATGTCAGCCCTTAGCTTTCACTATTTTTAACTACAGAAAACCAATAGGCCAATTCTTGTGTTATGAAGAACTCATGAACAACAGAACAGGTCAGAATGTTTTTGACAGTGTGGATTTTTATTTGAAATCTCTGGGTTCATCTTGTGAATCATGTATAGATATCAGCACACCTAATGGTGCTAATGTTGTGTGGCACCCCATGCTACACTTAAAGACTTCATGGCACCCTGGTGTAGAATTACTGCTGTAGACTGTACTACAAAATACCATCTTATTTAAACTACTATTACTATGCTTGATTAACTGAATGGAAATAAATAAAAATCATTCACTAAGTCTTTTCTTAATTTTTTAACTTATGAAAATTACAGCATTTATGGGTTAAACTTACCTTTTTATCCTTATAAACTTAAGTAGCAAGGCTTCCTTACTGTTCCTGTATAAAGAGGATGATAGATTTGGAAGCTCTGGAAGGGTCCTTTGTCAGATATGCAATTTTTCTTCAAAATCTAAACATGTTTAAAACTTCATTCTTAATTAATTCACGTAGAAATATCAGTCATTAGGTATTTAATACATCAGCTTTTTAATCTTTCTAGTAATTATACCCTGGGGAGAGGGAGGGACATGCTGAACTCCTTAAAGTCCAACATAGAAAGCTGAGGGGTTTTTATTTGTTAAGTATTCTGTACTTCCTTGATTAGTACTTGTAATAGTAGCAGGGGGTACCACATTCAGCTTGTTTCAAGAGTTCTAATGACTTGGGTTTTTTGGCAGAATGAGGGCAGTTATAAAAAGGAAGAATGGCACTCTTGTATCTTACTGCATTGCTTTCCATTTAAGTGGGTCTTACATTACAATTTTTGTTCAGGTGAACAGCTGACTTTGCATCTTAATATTCTTTTTTCCTTGTTCATTTTTTCTGAGCTTACTGGGCTAGAATATCTAGATGATTAAATTCACTAAAGTCAAAAAGTTCAAGCGTCTTAGTACTGGTTTGTTTGCCTAGGGTTTATCCAACTAGGTGTGGAGGACTAGCACAAGTTATCGACATCATTTAGGTCCCATAACTGGGGTTACTACCTACTACCACAAGATAAAGAGTAAATAATACTACTGGAGCTTCTCAAATACAAATGGCTCTTAATAATTCTGCTGTAGGGTTCCTGCCTGTTACCTTAATTCATGCACTCTATGGACATGTTCACACATATAGGCACATATGCTTGCAGCAGCTCTAATAGCAGCGACACAAATTTGTGCCAGAGATTTGTGCCTCACATGCACTTTGGTGTGGAACAAATTGTGCCACTTGGGGTAAACTGACCCTGCCCATCTCCTCCCAGATCTTCAGCCAGAGGAAGCTACAGGCTAAGGCAAAAAAGCTGCCCTGGTGGGCAGCTCAGGGCTACTTGCCCTCAAGAGCTTCTGAGGCCCAGCCAGTTAGTATCTGGGGGCACTAGACCCTTGTGCCAGCTGGACTGCTGAAGCAGCCCTAACCTAGAGTAGACCCTGCACTGTCTACCCACTGCAGTATTCTGGCAGTGGGGGCTGCTGCCTGGGTGTGACCTACTGCTACCTGCAACAGCATCTTCCCCATTGGACCTGAGGCCCCATGGCTCTGCACCTGGCAGACCCAGATGGGACATGTACAGGCACCTGGGATGTGGTATGGCACTGCAGCACAGCCTCCTCCACCTCTGGGCCAGCTGTCACTGGGCCATGGCTGCACGGTTGGCCTTCATGTGGCACTGCTGTCATGTCTTCTGGTGTGCCCACTTTGTCATCTGGGTAGATATCATCTGGAAGATGTGCTTGTTGTTGTGGCCTGCTTGGCCCCAAACTTTCGAAGTGTGTCCTCCTGGCCCCAAATGGCTAGGAGGTCATTCATGTTGTCTTCCCTCCGGCTGGGTCCCTGGTGCTGGCACTGGGTAGGCTCCTCTGCTCAGGTCCTGCCACTTGCCTCACCAGCAGTGATCCTGGTGTTCCCTGTTTAAAAATTGCTATTTCTCTGATAAAAAACTCAAAATCTCTCATTAAAATACCCCAAATACATATTCTTTTGTGATTAAAATGAAACACCACTATATAGAGAGAGATTGATTGGGCAATGTTTTGATATATTTACAATTTTAAAGCAATTTGGAAGCCTACCAGTGCCTCTATCATCATCATAGAATGAATTCTAAATATCTGTACACTTTGGCATTTGCTTCTGATTTTTTGATCATAGAAAAATCAGACCTGCCCTGTCTCCTTCACTCACCAGGATGCGGGGCACTGAGTAATACTGGGATGCCAGTGCCCTGCCTCTGCCAAACCCTTGACACTCACTCCCAACCCACAGCCCTGCCAATACGCCTCGGTCCTGACCCATAGCCCCTGTGTGCCTCCCACTAGCTCCTTCCCAGCAGCAGCTCTGTCCCAGCACTAGTACATGAGTCCAGATGCAGCTGTCTCACCTGCTTCTTTGTGGCTCTGAGCAGTGCCAGCCCTTGCTGTTCTGCTCCCTACACCTGTGCCCAGGTCCCAGCAAACCCCATGCCATTCCTGGGAAGCCCTCAACTGGGGCTCAGGGACTGGGTTAGGTAAGCCCCTTCTTTTCCAGGCTCGCCTCCCCCTTCAGAGGCTGCTCTAGAGGGGTAGGGAGGCCCTGAGCCCGACTTTGGCAGCCTCTCCTACCCAGAGCGCTACCCCCTCCCCAGTCTCCATCTCTCTGTACACCCCCGCACCCTGCTGACACCTCCACCCCTCTCCCCATTTTTGTCACCCTCCGCTGGACTCTCCAATTTGTCCACATCCTTT
>NW_017729029.1:23824266-23853812 GCF_001723915.1 Gavialis gangeticus | reverse complement strand
TGTACACCCCCGCACCCTGCTGACACCTCCACCCCTCTCCCCAGTCCATTACATCTTCCAAGTGGTTCCTGGGACCAGGAGCACCTCCAGGCTGGGGCAGCATGCCTGAGCACTGATGTGGGCATGGGGCAGAGCTGCAGTGTGGCAGTTGTCCCTGCAGCTGTGGTTCCCACCAGCAGGTCCCATCCCACTTGGTAGCTAGACACTCAGGGTGTGAGATGTGTGGGAGGGATGGCATGAGTGGAGGGTTTGTGGGTGGGTGTAGGGGTGGACATAGGGTTTGTGGAGGTGTGTGCTGTGGGGGGCTTGTGCTGGGGCTGGGGCTGTGTGGGGATTGTGGGTGGATTGTGGGGGGTTGTGGATCTGTGTAGGAATGGGGGGTTTGGGGGTTGTTTGTGGGTGGGGGTGTCAGGTTTGTGGATGGATTGTGGGGGGGTTGTGGATGTGGGGTGACTGTGTAGACATGGGGGGGACTGTGTGGGAGGGGTGAGTCCTCTGCCTGCCCCCCCACATCACAGCCCCACCCCCCTGTGGCAGCAGCAGCCAGCAGCAGGCCATTGGGGTTCTCATGGCCTGCTGCTGGCAGAGACCCTCAATGGCACGCAGTACTGCCTGAGACCTGGGGGCTATATGCAGTGTACAACCCCAGCCCAGCTCACTGGCACATGCCTTTATACAGGACCAAGTCAACCCTTCCTGCTATCTGGGGCTCCTGGCACTGCAGCCAGGAACCACACGCCTTTAGACTGGCTCTTGCCTCCATGAGACTGGCCCAGTCTGGGTGGGCCCAATGGCATGCGGGGTACATGGAGGCAGAAGCCAGCCTGGCCTGATGGTGCACGGTTCCTGCCTGCAGTGCTGGGAGTCCCGGGCGGCAGCAAGAGCTGGCCCAGTGCTGGTTGAAGGCACATGCCAGTGGGCCAGGCCAGAGCCATGTATTACATGGAGCTCCCAGGTCTCAGGCAGATACCAAGGTTTCCCAGTATAAAATTGGGAGTCCACGCTGCATACATTTTTTTGTTTCTAGTATGTCCCCTATGGCATCTCAAACTGCTTTGAGACGCTGCAACAGGCACATGCTCACTTATCTGGACATGGCCTACTTGATCAATAAATCTGGATCAAATGGTTGAAATAATCTATGAAGACATTTTTACCACATGCTTACCCTAAACATTTGTGGATCACCTGTTAGATGTTGCACTGCAAATGCATTTGTTTATTTATTTGATTTATATGATACTCTCCTGCAAAAGGGCTAACATTTTATGTCTGTAATTAATGTTTAGCTGAAGATTATGCATTCCTTATTATGTTATGTTATAGGTGATTTAGTATTTGGAGGGCTGGTAGGAAGCAAACTCTGAGCTGATGGAGAGTTAATGTCCTACACAGATGAAACAGAATGAATCTCTGTGGAGAAGTTGGTAAGGTGCCTATCTGATGGATAGGCAGTAAAAGTTAGATTAGAGAAAATTTCATTACCTGCTTAGCTATGTAACATGGTAGCTTGTTTCTTCATCCTTAGTTCCAGAAGAACAATCTGGCAGTAATAGCTGCAGCCCAAAAGGAAAGCTGTTGGGTGTTACCTCTTCCTAGTCTATGTCCAAAAGAAGTATTTTTTTCTGGCTATAATGATATACAAGTTCTGTAGAGAGGCAATTGAATTCCAGATGCCGAGTTTGATCTTACATTGTTTTTATTGCTGACTTAGGAAGACAAAATCTTGATATGCCCCTCTACACTGCTCTAAGGGATATTAATATAGGTCATTCAAAATATAAAATATTCAAATCTCAAACATTAATCTTCTGTCAGTCTTGTCTCCTGTATGCATTATAGAGGAACAGGATGAAATCTACCATGGTTTGTCTCAATATGCTGGAAATAGAGTTCATTTCATATGGCTGAGCTTTATTTTGACTGTTACAAGAGTTGCTGTCAAAACAATGGCATACTGTCCTTTGGAATCTCTGGAATATTTAGAAGGTAACACTGAAATGGGATGCAAAGCTACATAGCTCATCAAGTGGTTACATGATAAGTGAGCTTTTGAGTACACAGGTTTGTTGCTACCATAACTGAATTAGAACGTTTAAACAAAGAGGATATGTGGTTTCTCATTTGGGATCTCCACTTGAAATGTGATGATTTGAAAGTGAACTGCTGTTTGAGATGGGAAGAAAAGTGCCTCAAGAGTGATCAAATAGTCTTTTTTTGACCTGATGAAATCTGGATTAGTGTAATTACAGTAGTGTTGAAAGGGACCTGACCTCTGGCATTTTGTCTGATTGTTATGTAGTCTGAAGTACTCCAAGCCAGCAATTTGGCTTTAGACTTTTAATGCTTATAGCCTTATCTTGCTTGCCAGCCCATGCTGTTTTCCTTATGATGTACAACACTTTCAGCAAAATGTGTCTATTCATGTCTATCAAAAAAAATCTTCCCATCACAGTTGTTTAAAAAATTTACCACCAGTTTGCAGACTCTGAAGTAAAGGAGAAAGGTGATGATAAGTACCTACATTTATGAGGAAAATTTCAACGAGCATGAATTGTCACAATTGCATTGGTTTAGTGAAGCTGTGTCAGTTAATACCTGCAAAACATTAGGTTTAACCTTTCTTCCACTTCAGTTGAAAGGTGTAGCTAAATTCTGAGCCTATTATCTTGTCTCAGTATCTCATATAGACCCAACCAAATTAAGGTAAGCTGGAGAAGACAAAAACAGGTTTTCCTTGATAAGGATAAAACAACCAACACATTAACAACATTTATTTTAAAAACACAGGCAGTCTTTGTATATTATAGAAGTGAATCAAGGGACACAGAGGTGTAGGGTGTAGCCGTGTTGGTCTAAGGGCATAGGCAGACAAGGTTCTTTGCATGAATCTGATATCTTTTTCCACTGTAGATCTTCCTTTCACATGCATAGCATTTTAATGTATTTTCTAAAGTAATTCTGAGTTTTTTAAATAGCGGGAAAGGTGAGCTCGAAACTACCAGATAGTGGGATTTCAAGCATCTGATCCCTGTCCCATTCTTAGTTCTAACTTCCCTGCAAATTGGAAACAAGACTGAAAGTTTGGAAAGGCCAAAGAAAATTATTCTGTGTTTCATCACCTTTGCAATGAAAAGTCCTGATTCTTGGGGCTGGTGGGAACATTCCTCTGGTTCATTTTAGCTTATGGACATGCATGAATATAAACAGAATCCTGCTCTGAATACACTGTTGTTTGGAAGGATGTGTCATGGAAATAAATAAGATCCCTACAGTTTGAAAATTCCAGAGCATTTACTTGGTAAATAAAATGTAAAGAAAGCTGTAAATATCCTTCATTACACACAGCCTGGCCTTTAGAGGATTCTGAATAGCTGTTGCGCACAGTAGAGGACAAATTAATCTCTCTGAATATCTCTCAGCTGAAATAGTCTCATGTTAAATAACAGTTTCCAGTGATCAAAGTGATTTACTTAAATAATTTATTTACATATAAAATTGAAAGAGTTTTCATTATAGTAACTCTAGAGATGCAGCATCCTAAGATAATTACCCCTCTAGAGAATTAGGAGCAGTTGGTCCTGCCTTGACCTAGTTTCAAACCCACGGAGATGTTGACCTCAAAAGATCTTTGAGCCTTCTTGCTTTTTTGTATTATGGCTCAGAGAAGTGATTCTGGTTAAACAGCTTTTTAAAGTTAATTAAGAAATTAATCAATGTTTTCCAGTGATTTATTTTATTGATGCCATGTCAGTGGTCTTTGTTAAATATAATTTCAGGTGGTCAAACCACTAGTTTCAAACGTTTTGATGATTGTTACAGAACATAATTTTATAATTTTATTTTCTCTTTAATGAGAAATCATTAACTTAAAAATAAAAACCCAAATTCTGTTTCAACACAACTCCACTGAATGCAATGGAAAGCTAAGAAATTACAAAGGCTTTTACCTCATGTTAATTGGTTATATTTTATTATGGCCTATTTCCAGTCTATATTGTAACTGATGTTCCTAAAAAATGAATGAAAATTAGAAATTCTGAGATATTTTTAAATGGCTTCTAATGTCTATTCCATTTATTCCATAAAGGCTTACCATCTCTACATATTTTTTAGTTTTTAAAAATCGAGCTAATTCTTGTGTTTCCTGTGGACCCAAAAATGTTTAAAGATGTCGCTAGAAGCAATATGCTGGGCAGCTGACTGTGGACTGAGCTTAAACACATCAGGAGAAAATGTCCACTAAAATTTAAAATATTGATTTAAAATGTTGTTAAAATGTTATATTTTTAATATTTTCCAGATGTGCATGTGAATAGTACCAGTGGGAATAATGGCAAGCTTAAAATTAGGTACGTGTTGAAATGTATTGCTGAACAGAGCTAGAGTTTGTACAGTCAGCTTCATTATTTCATACACATTTCCATACTTTGGCAGTAGGACCATACAATGTATGTATTTATAGAAACAAATGAAAGCAAACATACTACATGCATACCTATCTCTTCCTAATACAAGATTTGTGAGCATATATAATAATTTATTTTTAATAGCAAATATAGGGGCCATTTACTATTCAAAAACAACTTTAATCCTGTAATGACTATAATCTGTTAATTATGTTACTTCAAATCTGTTTTATGTTCTTACCAAGCGCTAATGAAACATTTTCATTGCTGTTAATAAAATAAACTGTACTAAGCTACCAATTGTTGTATTTACCTCTTATTAAAGAATTAGTAATTGAAATGCTCTAAGCTTAGTTGCAAATGGGAGCATCTACATGAGATGCTATTGCACAGTTGTTACTGCACATTTATTTAGTACTAGTATAAATAAGTACTAAATAAATGCTCAGTAACATGAGTTACTGTGCAGTAGCACCAGCAAATCCTTTTTTGTGACACTAATATGCAGTAGTGTCACATCCCGGGTTTTGCCATGCAACACTACTGCACAGTAGTATAAGGCTACTGTGTAGTCAGTGTCATGCGCCCACTATGTCCTACTCTATATTATCATTTTCTGTAAATAGGATACCATCACATTAAAAATAAAATAATTTATTTGAGGTAGTTGCATATGCTTATGGCTTTCCTGTAGGATATTCTAACTGATCAGTGTTGGAACAGTGGCTTTAGTCTTTACTGCTTTTTTTATTTTATTTTCTATTTTCATATAGATCCATAAGAAAACATAGTACATCAAAGTGAATGGTATTCATTAAATCAAAGGATTAATAATCTTCGAATTTGCTAACCTTCAGAACCTTCCCTTTCATCTCCCTGTGTACTCCAGTCCTGACTTGAGATATACTTGTCTTCCTGTCTTTATCCCTTGTGGAATCCAGATTGCTAATTGTATGGTGCCTTTGTGATGGAGATAGTTATCTATATAGAATAGATGGAGACATTTGAACACTCTTCAGCAGTAGCTATATCAGGTGTTAAAAAGAGGACAGTTTAGGCAGAGTATTAAACCAGTCATGACTGACTTGAAGAAAAAAAAATGAGATTCTTTGGCCAGCTGAGATTCTTTCAGCTGCTCTTGAGTGCCAATTTTCCTCATGACCTTAGGATAATTGTGCCAACTTCCAAATGTTCTTATCAATGGCATGAGCATTAATACGTGCCTTTCTTTGCCTTAAACAATAATTTTATGATTTTAAAGTGTTGTTTAAAACTAACTGTCCCCTTAAACCAGACCTTTTATTGGCAGAAAAATGATGAGCAAAGTGTGGTATGCACACCTGATCCTAACTAGTGATACCCGCTCTGCTCTTTAGGGGAAAATAGAGAAAAATAAATACATAGAGACAATTTAGTCCTAAAAACTTGACTAATATAAATATTAGATAATTATAAAATAATTTGATAAATAAATATAAATTCAGCAGCATTTGATTCAGGCGTTTTTGTGTTTTCTAAAGAAGCCTATTATTTTGCCTTTGTGAATGTGTCATACCAGTTTGACTGCTCATTTACAATATATATATTTAAAGGGGTCTTGCGCCATTTGGATTTTATTTTAGATTTTTGTTTGTTTTTTCTGTGGGCGAGAAATGTTATTTTGTTATGAAGCTGCATAAATTCATTCCTTTAAAAACAAAGCTGTTATGCAGCTGATAAGTCTGGTGTGATGGAAGGGGAGGGAAGGGGCATGGAGGGGGGACAGACCAAGGCCTCCATGTTGAGGGATGAGTGGGGCTGGGGCTGGAGCTGGGGCTGGGACAAGTGCTGTCTAGCTGGCGCAGGTGTGGGACAGAACTGTGGCTCATCCAGGGGGTGTGGGGAAGTGGGGGTGGCTACCACCACTGTGCACCGCTGGTCCAGGAATCACTGGTCCAGCGCTCGCCTGCCCGTCCAGGTGCTCCCACTGCTGCTCCCACCGCTTATACAGGAGGGCATGGGGGGACAGGCGTGTGCCCCCGGATCTTCGCAGAACAGGGTGGGACAGGCCAGGAAGAGCCATGCACAGCCCCAGGCTGCCGTTCCCCACCCTGCCCTTCCCCACCCTGTGCCATGCAGTTCCAAGGGGACATGCACCCTCCATGCCCTCCTGGACAAGTGGGAGGAGCAGCAGTGGGAGCCACCAAATGAGCAAATGCATACCAGACCAGTGGCTCCCAGACCAGTGGTGCACAGCGGTGGGAGCTGCCCCCCACCCTCTACACACCCCCTGGATGAGCCATGGCTCCATCCCACACCTCTCCCACCCTGGCTGGCCACTGCTTGCCCCAGCCTCTGCCCCAGCCCCAGCCTCATTCCTCCCTCACTCCAGGGGCCTTGATCTGCCCCCCTATGCCCCTTCCCTCCCCGCTTCCCTTCCCCTACACTAGACTTACCAGCTGCATGTAGCTCTCCAAGTTGCTGGGCTGGTATCAAAAATTGGATTGGTATCAGCTGATGTGCCTTCCTAAAAATTGGGTATCAATATCAGCCCCCAAAATCTTGATTGGTGCACCCCTACTGTTGGTGCTTGTATATGTGTTTATTCAAAGGTATTCATGATATAAGAGCATATGCCATTTAAGTGGTATTCAGCAAATTATTAGAAATGTAGCTGTCTGCTGAACCATGACTACAATACAGAGAACAATACGGAGAACTATTATGTCCATTACACTGTACTGAACTTGCACTAAACATTGTTATTCAAGTTTTATGTGGTAATGCCAGCTAACAGCCATGACCTGGTGGTGCCTATTATGTTTTACAAATACATAACAAATGACAGTCTTTTCCTGATGACTTGACAGTTTTAGTGTGAAAAGCAAGTGTTGAAGTGGCATGATAGGGTTCCATCTTTATTGTAGATGGTTTTCAAGTCAGATTTAAAGTATAATTCTGTTTTGGTTTTATTAATAAAGATTAACCTTGCAAATCACCCAGCAGTCCAAAAGTCAAGTTGAGTTCTTTACTGCTTTTTCATCATGTCCAGTAACAAAGATAAACAAACAATTTGTGAGCTTGGCTTCACTGAATTAGTTAAAAACTAGCTTAAGCTCTGCATTTTTAAATAAACAAGAGAAGTGAAGAGTGGGAAAAATGAAGTAATAATAATATAAAAATGATGTGAGGCACAGAATTAACCAACTCACTTGCTAGAGATTATTTAGGTTATTTGTGGTAGTCAGAAATTGAACACAGGACTTTCTGCTCCAGTCCTTTAACCACAAATCCATCCTTAATCTCTCCAGCATGTATAGTAATAAAGTACCTCATCCCTGAGTTTTCACAAAACATGGCAAACTAAGCAAAAATAGGATTATGACCTGTTTTCTCTAGATAGGTTTAATTTTCCTAATTTTAACATTTAAGGCACATGATCAAGTCTAAGATACAGTGATACAGTCAGCTGTAAAGTTGGATGCTTTCAAGTCAGCAGGACCAGATGGGATGTGCCCTAGGGTACTAAAGGAAATGGCTGAGGTAGTTTCAGAGCCATTGGGTATCCTGTTTCAAAACTGGTGGAGGTCAGGTGAAGTCCCAGAGGACTGTAAAATGATACATATAATCTTTAAGACAGGAAGAAGGAGGATCCAGGGAAGTGCAGACCAACCAGTTTGACCTCGATACCTGGAACAGGTCTTCAAGGAATCTATTGTGAAGCACCTAAATGAGAACAAGGTCATCAGGGATAGCCAGTGTGGATTCACCAAGAACAAATCATGCCTGACAAATCTGATTTTCTTCTATAAGAAAATGATAGGCTCTGTGGGTGGGAGGAGAGCAGTAGACGTGATATACCTTGACTTTGCAACACTTAGGAGGTATCAAGTGGGTTTCCCCAGGAGTCTGTTCTGGATCCAGTGTTGGTTAATATCTTTATTAATGATCTGGACAATAGGATTGAAGGGATATTTAGTAATTTATGGAAGACAGCAAGTTGGGTGGAGTTGTAGATAATCTGAATAGTAGGGCTAAGATCCAAAGTGATCTGGACAGACTGGAGAAATGGTCTGCTATCAGTCATTCCTACATGTTTAAGCAAGAACATGTGCAGAGTCCTGCACTTGGGGTGGAATAATAATTTCATGCACAAATACAGATAATAATTGGCTAGGCTGCAGTATTGCAAAGGAGGTCCTGGGGGTTTCAGGAAACCATAAATTAAGCCAACAACATACTGGGTTGTATTAAGAAGAGTATCACTGGCAAATTAAAGAAAATGATTCTTCTGCTGTATTCAGCACTGATGAGACTCACCTGGAATACTGTATTCAGTTTTGGCCCTCATATTTGAAGAACGATGGAAAGAGTTTAGCAGAGACCAGCAAAATTGTGAGGGCTCTGGAAGGCAAGATTTACGGGCTAGCGACAGACATTACACATAAACCAGTTTAAGTGATCAGAAACTGATTTAAACCTGTAACAGAACAGATGTTCAGTGTACAACAAAGTTTAAAAATGGCCAAAACCAGTTTGTGGTAAACCTGGTTGAATGTAGTATCAGACTTAACTGATTGAACTCAAACCAGTTTTGGCAATGTCTGTCCCAGACCCCTTCCTGGTTTAAGTTAAACCAGGCTCCCCCATCATCCCAGCATGCTCTCTGGGCTGTGCTCTCTGCTTCAGCTGAGCAGGGCTGGCCCTGGCTCTCTGCTCCCCAACTGGAGCAGGGACAGGCAGGGGCAGGGGTCTGGCCAGATGCTGGCCCCAGAAGGGAGCAGAGAAGAAGTTTATTCACTCTCTCCCTCCCCTATCCCACCAGCACAGAACTGCACTTCTCCATGCTGCTGTTCCAGCAGTGGGAGATTGGCCAGCCCCAGCAGTAGCCTTGGCTGAACTGGCCAGAGAGGGGTTTAATTCCCCCCTTTCTGTCCCACCAGAAAAGGCCCAAGCTGGGTCTGCTGGGCACTCCCCGCTTGCTGCTGCCTTGGCCAGATGCCAGCCAGCATGGCCCCTGAGGTACAGTGGGAAGGAAGGTAAGTTTTCCCCCCCTCTATCCCTACTGCCCCGGGAGGCTGCAGCTGGGTCTGCCTACCCCAAACTCCACCACTGCCACTCACTGCCTGCTTGGGGCAAATGGTGGAATAAGCCCCATCCTGCCCCCTCCGCTGGATGCCGGAGGGAGGGGGAATAACCCCACTCCCTGCCCCCTGTCGCCTGCCTAAGGGGTCTTGCTGGCTGGTGTCTGGCCACACCCTCACCCCAGTGCTGCAGCAGTGAGGGGATACGTCTCTTGATGGGGACAGCAGCCCCTGTCCTGGTTTCCTGGAGCACAAGCCCCTTCCCACAGGGCTGCACTGTGGGGCGGGGAAAGCTGCTGTGGACTGTGGTGGCAACAGTGCTGGGGGAGCAGGTCTCTGCCCCCCTCTGAGCTCCAGTGCTGCTGTATGCAGTCTGCCGCAGCTCTGCCTACCACGCAGCATGGCCCCCTGCACAGTGCAGTCCCCACCAGCACAGTTTCCCTGTAGCAGAGGGCATGCTCTAGCACCCTCTGGCTCCTGGTATGAGCAGCTGCAGGCATGTGCCTGCATTTCCTCAGTCCAGAGGGAATATCTGTACACTTGCAAACCGGTTCAACCTAGGCAGGTTAGACTAACCTGCAAAGATTAAATCAATTCAGGCTCCAGCTTTTTGAATGTCTGTCTGTATGTAAGATATCAAGAGCACTTACTGGGAACAGACCCCTAGCTAGGGGACTTTGCTTAGCTGTAGCAGTGTGGCCACACTGCAACTGGACCTCCTGATCCACCCCAGCACTGCTTTATCATCTAGCCAGGTGAGGTGGATTGGCCTAATTAAGTGACTGGGGCTATTTCCGATCCCAGGAGATGGGACAGAGGGAGAAGAGTAGAAGGAGAAGATGGGGCAGGTAGATAGGGTGAATATGCACCTGCTGCCCAGAATTGATGTCCCCAGGAACAGGGCAAGAGACCTGCAGGGTCTTTAGAGCTCAGAGGAGCTGACACCTACAGAAAAGAGACGTTTCCACATTAATTGGTCACCATGGGCAGTCAATTAAGCCGGCACGGCGTCATTTACTGTAAGTGACAGAACCCCCCCCCCAACAAAACACTCTCTCACGGCTCTGGTGAGTAAGCACTTGTTGACTGAAGGCAGGAGAAAAGAGAGATGGCATCTGAATTCCCTGCAGCTGGGAATGAAGTGCTGTATGGACAGCAAGTTTTTTTCTTTAATTTTATTTTTCTTTGCAAAGAAGTTTTGTGGTATACCTGGTCTGGCACTGGGGCAAGTGTCAGTCAACACAGGGTTGACCCCTCCCCCCCATTAATTAAATCATCAAAGTCATGGCAGGCAACCCAATTATGCTGACTTGCACTAGCCTTGGGGAAGGAGGCCAGTGAATGTCAATAGGATACAAAGGCCCACGTCCGTACCCAGTGATATCCCAACACTGTAGCCATGAGGAAAGGCTGAAAGAAATAGGTTCATTTAGTCTACAGAAGAGAAGACTGAGGTGGGATTTGATAACAGTCTTCAAATAACTGAAGGCAATGGAGATGGGCTTTCCTCTGTGACCACAAGGGACAGGACTATGAGCAATGATCTAAAGCTCCAGCAAGAGATATTTAGGTTGGAGTTTAGGAGGAATTTTCTGACTTTGAGGGTGGTCAAGCACTGGAATAGACTACCTAAAGAAAAAATGGAATCTCTATCATTGGAATTTTTCAAGAGCAGGTTACAGACACTTGGCTGGGATAGTTTAGTCATGGATGCTGCTTCCTTGAACAAGGGGCCCAGTTAGATAACCTTGTTCGGCCCCTTGGAGCTTATTTTCTTATGATCCTATATTATGCTTTATACTTGTTTGTGTCTCTTCATTTGTGAAATGTTTCTACCACATGTAAACTAGAAGGGCATCAATATTCAAATAGAATGCACAGGCCTGTCACACAGTACATTTTCATAGTATTTTTTTTCCTTTGATGTGACACTATGTGTATGCTTCTAATTATACATATTCTATACATATATATGAACAGAATATGCATGTATAGAATATATATATAAAATACATATTTGTTCTCTCTCTCTATATATCTATATCTATATAGCTATATAGATATTCAGTAAATTGAAACTGTGAAGCATTGTAATACATAATCCTTATAAATTATTCAAAATTATAATCATAAATTTTAATTTGATTCCGGGCAACATACTAACCTAAGGAGATGGTAAGTAACATTTGCAATACATGCTGATATATAAATAGTGGCATTAGTGTCATGGAACATCTTTATCAGTGTTTCATGGTATCGTGCCCTCTCCATTTCTTTGAGTTGTAAGAGGCATTACTGGCATTCATAATTCTTTTCCCTAACTCTTAAAGCCTGACAATAAAAGAGCTTTGCTATTACTTACAAATATAAGAGCATTGCTCAGGCATGCAGGGATGAAGTTGGAAGGCTAAAGCACAATTGGAGTTGCAGCTAGCAAGGAATGTGAAAGGTAACAAGAAGGGTTTCTACAAATATGTTGGTAGCAAGAGGAGGATCAGGAAAAGTATGAGTTCCTTACTGAATGGGGGAAGCAACCCTGTGACAGATGATGAGGAAATGGCTGAAGTGCTCAATGTCTTTTTGCCTCTGTCTTCACAGGCAAGAGCAGCTCCCAGACTACTGCACCAGGCAGCACAGTTTGGGGAGGAGGTGAGGAGTCCTTAGTGATGAAAGAATAGGTTAGGGACTACTGGATGTGTATAAGTCCATGGGGCTGGATGGGATGCACCCAAGGGTGCTGATGGAGTTGGCTGATGAGATTGCAGAGCTGTTGGCCATCATCTTTGAAAACTCATGGAGATCAAGAGAGATCCTAGATGATTGAAAAAGGGTAAACATAGTGCCCATATTTCAGAAAGGGAAAAAGCAGGATCTAGGGAACTACAGACCAGTCAGCCTCATCTCAGTCTCTGGACAAATCATGTACCAGATCCTCAATGAATGCATTTTTTAAGCACTTGGAGGAGAAAAGGGTGATTAGGAACAGTCAGTATGGATCCACCAAGGGCAAGTCATGCCTGACCAACCTGATTGCCCTTTATGACAAAGCACCTGGATCTGTGGGTCCCATCTGCCTGCGGAGGGTTCAGGATTGAGAATATGATCGGGGGTAGAAAAGTAAGAAAGAGGTATTGACTTAACAAATACAACTACGCATAGTAACAAGAAAAACAATGACAGACAAAAACAATTCATGTTGGCAACTTATCGGCAGTTCCCCCTGATGCACAGCAAGTTTTTCTTTCCACAAAGTTTAGTGAAGTTAAGTGTCCCTGATTAGTGCTGTCTGAGAGGTACCGGGAAGGACCCTGGAATTCAGTTTTTGGGCTCCTTGAGGTCCATGGGCTTATTGATCCAGGCAACAGCTAATTAACTTTTTTCACAGAGCTGTATTTTTCTTCTGAATGTTTTCCAAATATTCCAGCTAATTTATAGTTTCTGAAGGGTACTGATAACATATGACCACTTAGATTCCTTTTCAACTATCCTTAAACTGACTAATAGCAGTACAAGCTTTGCATTTTTTTAATAAAGTAATTTTAATTGCACCACAAAGCCTTACTACTTTAAAGCTTTATTAAATTTATTACGCTTTACTTTATACAAAGCTTTACTACCTCTTAAACTTTAATTAAGCTTTAGTAAAAACATATAGCTTAATATTTAAATAAATACAAAAAAACAAGTGGTTTAATCTTCATAGAGCCTTCAGCAAGCACCTTTATCACACAAATACACTTTTTAACTGTTACACTGTGGATGTTGGCAGATTGGTGGATGTGGTATACCTTGATTTTAGAAAGGCTTTTAATATGGTCTCCTACAACATTCTTGCAGGCAAGCAAAAGAAGTATGGGCTGGATGAATGGACTAGATGGATACTGGCTGGCTGGAACATCGGGCTTAAAGAGTAATAATCAATGGCTCAATGTCTAGTTGGCAGCTGGTATCAAGTGGAGTCCTCCAGGGTCAGTCCTGGGGCCAGTTTTATTAAATGTCTTCATCAGTGACCTGGAAGATGGCATAGAATGCACCCTCAACAAATTTGCAGATGACACCAAGCTGGGGGGGAGTAGTAAATGTGCTGGAGAGTAGGTCTAGGATTCAGAGTGATTTAAACAAATTGAAGGATTGGGCCAAAACTATCAAAAGGAATCTCATGAGGTTCAACAAGGACAAGAGCAAAGTCCTGCACTTAGAACGGAACAATCCCATGTACCAGTACAGGCTGGGGGTTGACTGGCTGGGTAGCAGCTCTCTGCAGAAGAGGACTTGAGGGTAACAGTGGACAGTAACCTGAATATGAGTCAGCAGTGTGCCATAGTTGCCAAGAAGGCTAGTGGCATACTGGGCTCCATTGTTAGATGTGTTGCCAGTAGGTCAAAGGAAGTAATTATTCCCCTCTATACAGCTCTGGTGAGGCCACCTCTGGAGTACTGTCTTCAGTTGTGGGCCCCCCACAACAAAAAGGATGTGGACAACTGGGAGCAAGTCCAGCAGACGGTGACAAAAATGGTGAGGGGGCTGGGGGACATGACCTATGGGGAAAGACTGAGGGAACTGAGCTTATTTAGCTTGGAGAAAAGGAGACTGAGATGGGACTTAATAGCAGCCTTCAATTTCCTGAAGCTGGGTTCAAAAGAGGATGGAGTTAGGTTCTTCTCAGTGGTGGCAGATGACAAAAAAAAGGGACAACCATCTCAAGTTGTAGCAAGGGAAGTTTAGGTTAGATATTAGGAAGAACTCTCTCACTAGGAGGGTAATAAAATATTGGAACAGGTTACCCAGAGAGGTGGTGGAAGATCTGTCCTTGGGGGTTTTCAAAGCTTTGGCTGGGATGACCTAGTGGGGGCTAGTCATGCTTTGAGCACAGGATTGGGCAAGATGACCTAGATGACCTCCCATGGTCTCTTCCAGCCCTAACTTTATTTGATTCTATGATTCTCCTTTGTTTCCCCATTTACTTTACTTTTGAGAAACACAGGAATCGCATATAAAAAATTGAAGAACCCTAGGTTTGCTAGTTATAAATGTCCCTCAGATTTTTTTTTACCCTCTCCAAGAGTTAAATGTGTACAAACCTAACTATGAGTGTGGAACCTTGGGTGCGATGCTACCCATGCCTGCACCTGAATAGTGGGATCCTGGGGCACCCAGTAGCCAATGGCCCTGCTAAGCTCTCTGCGTAGTTGCTGTAGGGTCCCCAAGTAGAGAGCCTCCCCTAAAAATCAAACGATCTTGCAGACTGTTATAAAACTATTCACAGAATTTAATTATTTACATGTTAATATATATAATGAATACAATAGAATCAATAAGTTACACAAACAACTTCATGGTGGTGAAGTTAAAGAACCAAATAAATAAATACATTGATACACCAACTAATAAGCTATCTAGAACTTAATTACATACTCAGCCTATAACTTGTATGCTTGTATGAGAACACTGTGTGAACCACCCCAGCTGGGTCTCTCAGAGAGCAGGGCTGTGTCTATGCCCCTGCATAGGATCTGTCGACGTCCCTTGCACAAGCTCCAGGGGTGTCTGTGCAGCAGGCGGTGGCTCCTCCCCTGCAAGAGAGCCAATTCCTGCCCAGGCTCCTGTCCCCTGGCACAGCAGGGAGCTGTGGCTGGGCTGCAGGCCATAGCAGTTCCCCTGCCCAACATGGCCTCACAGCACCTGGCAAACACAGCCTCTCCCTGGGCCCTGCTTGCCTTGGGGCTTCTGGTAGTTGGAACAGTCCCTGCCCCTCTAGCCCAGGGCTCCCTCCAGCACCCTGAGCCTGCCCCTTCCTGGTGCTTTCTCACTCACAGGGAAACACCAGAGCAGTTTCCAGTCTCTTCCCCTGGTCCTGCATCCTCCCCCCTCCTGTGCTCACCCAGCCACACAGGGCTTGTAGAAGGGTATCCTCACAGGCAGCTCCTCTCTTGCGCCTGCCCTAGTAGGGCTCCAAGGGGATGAGGGAGAGAGGATACACTGTTTCTCTTTGGTGCAGCCTCGGCCGGGGTCTGCCAGGGGTCTCTGAGGCACAGCCATGGTGTGGTCCTTTCCCTGACCTCCAGCCTGTCTCCTTTCCCCCTTGTTCTGTCTCCTGGGAAAAACTGCTCCCCCCTTTTAAACAAGCCACCTCAGCCAATCCCAGGCCAGGGCTCTTCCTGGACTTTTGCTAACTTTCCTCATTCAACCCCCTGCTGGGGTTACATCACTCCTGCTACAAAGAGGGGTACTTCCAGGACAGCTTCACTTGCCTTCAGAGCAGATGGTGTCCCTACTGGGACAAAGTCTGCCTCTTCACAGTGTTCTTCTGCAGGACAGCCCTTCCTCTCCCTTCAGGTAAGTACAATTTTAATGCTGCTACATCTTCAAGGTTTGCAAAGTTATTTCAAAATTGGGTGTCATTTTAATTACAACTTTGTCTACACTAGGTGGACTATTAATTAAAGAAAGAGCTCTATTGTGTAATGTTATGGCAAGGTAGGATAAAATAAAAATAGTATTTCTAGGAACTGAACTCCAGTTTGCTTGTAAATTATGAATGTAAAATACAGCCTAACTTCATAAAAAATACAGTAACTTATTTTTGTGAATTGTTGTAAAGTAATTACAGAAGATTGCATTGCAAACATATATAAGTTTTAATGAATGTGGAAAAAGGAAAAAAACAAAACAAAACATGAGGGAAAAGGTTTGGCAATTTGTATTTTGGATATCTTCTAAAGTAATCACATATTTGATTAGTGGAGACAGGTTAAAGGCAGTATATATCTGACTAGAAATATGTAACAAGCTGTCTTTTAATTGCTAATGCACTTGTATTAACAGAGCAATCTATGAGAATTGTGCTATCAATAATTACTGAGACATGGTTAGGAAATAGAGCACGCTGCTTGATGTTACAAGCCAAATAGCGGTCCAGCAATTGTCTGCTGTATCAAATTGTAAAGTATAATAACTTCTGAAGGTTGAGGTTTATGAGAGCAGTTCATTATGTGTTCCAAACAATGCTCTATTTTGCTATTGTCTTTCCATTGTGTGGGTAGGAAGCACTGTGGCTGAAATTGGGCTCAAGGGAACCAGTGTCTACCAGTTGTTTAACCTTGTGACATTCCACTAAAAAGCATCAGGTTCTTTTGAAATACATAATGCATGAACTTCTCTGATTGTTTAGCATTGATCAGCACTTGAATAAATTGAGTTGCTATCATATTAACATAAGCAGGAATGCTTTAGTGACTTTTTTCCCTGTAGTAGATCAAGTGGTTCAGGGATTTCTGCTTCTTTAAAACAGCAAGTCAATTTAGAAGACTGCATAGTAACAAAGCTCTCTACAAAGACAGCAAAATGCTGTGAAGTAGCATCCTTTTGACTGTATGCACATTACATTTTAACTTCCAGATGAGGCTGCCAGTATGGATTTGTTCTCAGACTTCCTGTCTTCTATGTTGTCAGATCCGTCTGTCTTTGCATTTTTCTCAGTCTACATAATTATCTTGGTAGGTAGGTTTTTGTAGTAACATAATGCCCCGTGTGTCAACAGGCAAGCCAACATAAAATTGGCCTGACAAACTAAAGTATTAAAGGCATTTGTCTTACTCTGAAAAATAGGAATTTAAGCATCTTTTAAAGTAGTTTTCTAAATATACTTGTGCTTGTTTTAACATGCACACAAATATTCAGTAAGTCCTTTCAAAAGACAGCAGAATAATAGGATTTTTTTTTTCTTTTTCACCTTTGCAGTGTTGGTTTTAGAGTTTTCATGATCATCCAGAAACTTTAGGTGGGCCAATTGTCCCCAGAACAGCATAGCATAATACATGTGCTTGTAATATAAAATAAGCCAGCTGGGCCAGGCCACGTGTCTGGTTTTGTCATAGCATAGCTGGGGAACTCTACTGTAATCATTGTCAGAGTTTATATTAGTTATGAACACAGGCTGCCTGTGCCCACCCTGCCCCCACCAGCACTTGGCAGATGGGCTTTCTGAACTGGATCTGTGCCCCTGGGTGTCCCTAGGCCAGCACAGATCTCTTGCTGCAAATTCCTCCCTGAACTCCTGGCTCCTTCCCTCCCCCCTCACTTGGCTTTGGGCTGTGGAGCTGCCCTTCAATGATTCCTGACAACTCAAAAACATCAGCGGCTCCTGGACAGCAGAGCCCAGATGAGGCAGAGACATCCTCCAATGCTCAGCAAGTCACCACTGCTGCCTTTGGCTGTGAAGGTGCAGATAAGAAACTAAGTTACCAGGGCATTGGATCTGCTCCATAGGGAAGCTGCAGCCAAATCTAAGCCCTACCTACAAGAAGCCCCTTCCCCTTTTTCTCCCCCTTCTCTTTCCCTAGAGTCAGAACATGAAGCCAGAACTTTCTGCTGCTTGTGTGACTAGACTACTCCCAGCTGTCTTCCCTTTGGGAGTCTCAGGGGTTTGAGCACGATTAAGGGAAGTCTTATGTCGAGTTTGGATTTGTACAGGGTGGTTTGGATATGGCTCAACCTGCTGCTGGATTGATGACCCTCAGGTAGAGGATTGAATTGATGACCTCTGGAGGTCCTTTCCATCCCTGTTCCTCTGTAATTCCTGTGGTTGCTTCCCTTGGCAAGCCCATCAGGGGTGTCCTGCCCATTCAGCTACGCTTGGGAGTCTCTGGCAACCAGGCAAGCCAGCAGGGCAAGCTGGGAAATTTACAAAAGTGCCCCTAAGCTGCTGGCTTCTGCCAGTGCAGGCAGCCTGCATGTACCCCACCATTGAAGGGCAAATGTGTTCTTTTTTCTCCTGATTCTTTTCTCTCCCCTAATGTACCTTGTCACGGTTGCCCGGAGCTGGCAAGCCAAGCTCACGGTCGTGGTCACGGTGGGGCGGCCGGGTGGTGGCAAATTGGATACGGAACAGGCGGGATTTCTGGCGTGGAGTTCTGAGGCACGTAATCGTAGTGGTTTTAAACAAAGGTAATTTATTTGACTTACGCTTAGCGGCGTAGGTAGAGTTGCTTTCTTCAGTTACAGTAAATACAAACAACAGAGGGGTCCGTTGGCCCACGGGGTTCTTAAGTGAGCCCTTGCTATCTAGCCGGAGCTAGGGGCGGCTGCTCAACTTAATAGTCCCAGGGCTGGTCAACGGCTCATTTAAGGAACAGGACAAACAACAAAACTGTAACGATGACGAACGGAGACTGAATCGTGACGCCAGTCCAATGGACGAAACGGGTGGTCGAAGGAAAAGCCGAGGTCAGGAGCCGAGAGATGATGCAGCGGAGGGATGAGCCGGATCGTGGTTGATAATGGAAGCCGAGGTCAGTCAAATGCCAGGTAAGTAAAAGCTAGAATCAATGTCGGAGCCGTAGAAGCAATCGAAGTCGGAGTCAAAGCCAGTAAGTTCAGTAATCGGAACAATCGGTACACGAGGAGACGAAATCAAAGGTATGAATCCGCTGTGTGAGATTGTGAGGAGAACCGGGGGACTGACTCCCAAATCGCTCTCTGCCTCGCAGTCTCTGCTAACAGCAGCCTCTGCTACAGACAGCACACGGTCTCTCACCACGCTCTCACTAACGACGCCCACACAACAACCCACACCTTGGTGGGGGCTCACAGGTCTTTATACTAATTTTAGTGGCCAATCAGATCCTATCCTGCAAAGAAATTTCTAGTCAGATTATGTCATGCTGCAGAAAGACTGAGCATGCGCCTGGTCAGGTTTTGTGGGCAACTGAGCATGTGCGAAGCTGAAAAGTAGGTCACGGATGACTGACAGGCCCAGGGGTCGACCAGAGGGCATGCAGCCTAGGCTGTCTGCACATGTCAGGATCGACTCTCCTGTATTGGCAGCACCCAAATCTAATAATTTTCATTGACATACCTAAGGACCTTAGAGTGAAGCATGACATTTAGATAGCTTCAGCCTCGGGCTTTTTGAATGTCTGTATCTAATCTATGTCAGGGCTGGGCAAAGAATCAGTGGACTGCAACTAGCCATTGTTTAAAACTATAAGCACCTGTGCACTTACTTGAGTATCAAAACTTGATGTGATCATTTCTTAGAATTAAAATGCTTTAGTGTCATTATCCCCAGATACCTCAGCTGTGGATAGCAGAGCTTCACTGATCTAGCCAAATGGAATCATGTTATGTTACAGAGCAATTTCTTGGGAAATGCAAATGTGAAGACCATTCCTGATAATAGAGATCCCTCCATGACTATAACCAGTGTGTTACTGAGCTACTATAATATATTAATTTACAGTGTAAATAAAGAATATATGTAATGCATTAGGCACTGTTTTCTCAAAAGAGGCACTGAAGTCAGTGGAACTGTTTCTGGGAATGAGGATTCTCATGTGACCTCTGTAGGTTAAAACTAATGGGCCTAGACCTACCAAAGCACTTAAGCACATGCACCTTTAATGAGGATACTTGTGTGCTTAAAGTTGTGCACATATTATGTGCCTTGCTGGATCAAAGCCTTAGGTACTGTATCTGAAATTTCCAGCCTGTCAAATAGAACTTTTTCTTAATTTTCAAATTATGGCACATCAATCATATATATATTCTTTTCCTCCCCTAGGATATGATCCCTGACTTGCTGTCCCGAGCATCCAGATGTTCTTTTATCTCTTTACTAGGTCATTTGCCAGTTGGGTATTGTAACTTTCCTGTGCTCAGTTTCTATTAACAAACAGTTAGTAAGTCAGCAGAAAGAGTTCTTTGATAACACCAGAACCACTCTTTCTAGCTTGCCAGCATAATGTATTTTAATATCATGTACTTCAGAATTCTGTAAAACTTTTATTGCTCCTCTGAATATGCTCAGAGTATATTGTGACACATGATAATAGCACCAATTTCAGTAATTCAATCATTCTGACTTGTGATGAGAGGTTAAATTGCTTTCAAGTCAGCTGCTTGTATAGTTTGTTTTCAAGTCTGTTGAAAGACTTCAGCTCTGTAACTATATGTTTGCTGTTTTTTCTTACTCCCATTTATTTTTCTTTGGAAAGACACTAAGTCAAAGCAGTTTCATTGTAGCAGATGTCTGTTGTTCTGTACTGATTGGTTGTCCCTTTTACTTTAAAAAAAACAACAACCCCTAAGGTATATTAAAGTATTTATGTGAAAACATTGATATCTTGCTAATAATATACGTGGAATAACAAGATCTAGCTTTACAAAATTGATGAAGTGATCTTTTACAGACTATTTTTGTACTAAAATGCTATTTTGGTTCAGTTTTCCTTTTTCCAGGAGGAAAAAATCATTTTCTGTCCCCTTCTAGGAGTAATCAGTTTGCAGTGTATCACTTGGATTAGCAACACAGTGTATTGCCAGCAATTCATAATGTATTTAATGTTAAGTCTGTGTTTCTAACTGAAACGTTCATACTGTGCTACTAAGACATTTATTTAGATTTTGTAAACTCCATGCCAAAAGGACATTGTTGCAGTAGTAGCAGCAGTAGCAGCAGAAGAAAGAATAATGTGATAGGAAATTCAGAATAAAGATTTTTGCAGCAAAGTAAATTTGGACACATGACAAATACATTATACTTTCTTTAAGTATCATTTCACAGGATTCTTATATACTAATCAAGAATGCAAATTCTTCATCAGAATGAAGTTCATTTTTTTTCCTTCTTACTCTATAGACTTAGTAACCACTCTTTCACCGATCAGTTTCTACAGGCATGTCTTTACTTCAAAGCTCAAAGCCGTTGGCAACGAGAAATGATTGATTTCTTTATGTTTGAATAAATTCTATGGATGAATGAAGATGAGTCGCAGAGTGAAAAGAACCCTTACAAACATGGTGTTGCACAATATGGCAGTAGTTTTCTCATCTCAACAAGGAACATTATTAGCTTCATTAATATAGTAGGAATCTTTAGTGCAACCGACAAGCCTGAAATCTTTGAGACATTTCCTAGGAAGGTCTGAGAAATATTTGTAAGCACTGGTTGATTATTATACTTAAAGAACTTGGCTGAAACGCATTTGTTCTTTTTGTCAAAAGGTAAGTCTGAGATCCATTAGGTTGCCCACCCTGTAAGACTTTCCACTGAGAATTACTTCAGAAGCGTTTTTATGCAAGATTATAATTGCCCAAACACCTTGACATCAGCCATATCAGAGCATCGAAATCAGAGTTGTCTTACTTCTTGCCACCTAAGGAAGGCTTTTCCCCCTTAAGTACATTACTTTTTTTCAAATGAAGGTATCGTCTGTTGTCATGTTAGACTGGACCTATAAGCAGTTTATTCTGCTGGCTTCTGCAGGAGAATTCATTTCATTATGAGCTCCTCAGCCAGATTTCCAAAGCCAAGAAACGAAACAAAATGCTTTGTCCTCTTCCAAACGCCAAGGTAAGAACCCCTTTCTGCTCTGGCCCTAGGACAGCTTTGCAAAGCAAGCTGTCCACTGCACCATTTCCTTCTTCCTTCCCCTTGCTTTCTCTTTGAGAACTTTTAGACCTCCAAATAGGATACTGCTTCCTTAGCCAAATACCCCACAGCTGAGCTTTCTTAATAGGGCACACTGTTCCTACTTAAAAAAGGGATCATCCACCCTGTTACACAGTCAGTTTTAGATTTTAGTTGGCTTGTGTCAATCTGGAATAAGTCTCTTAGATGTGGTTGTGTTTGTTCCTAACCTTCTGGGAACCAGATATTCATTCATGTAGGATTGAAAACCACCAAACTGTAAATCAAGCACTTTATGGGGCTTGACAGAGGTTCATCATCATATGTTTAGTTCATGAAAAAACAATTCAAGGGCTGTTGTGAATCCGTTTCTTTCCCCTCTATTTGAATATCAGGCTCTGAACCTATGGAGATGTTTGGTAGTAGCTGAAGAAAGTATTTCACATCTTCCTTTAAAATTTTACCTGGCAAAAATGCCTGAATTTAGTATTCATCTCAGATCCACAAACTCCTATTTACCCTTATCAAAAGTACATAATTGTTTGTATTATTATTAGTAGTAGTAGTAGTATATGGATGTTTCTTTTGAATATCCTCTTCAAGGCACACTCGAGGATTTGGGGCCTGATGATCAGAAAGAATTGAACTCTGGCTTTCTGAGAATGAGGCTTCTTCTGCTGGCCTCAGAATTGGGTTCTCATTAGTAATTTACTGAAAATTGGCCAAATTATACATCCAGTTTTGTGATTAAATCAATGGAGAATTTGTCTGGAATTGAATGTCCAAGTACAGCTCTTTTTATGGTCATATGGGGTATCTGCTGTATAGTTTGAACCTTAGTTTCCTGAACAGCTTCTATGGCATTGAGATTAATGCTGCAGTAATGCACTAGTAGGAGACTAAAATCTAAAACATTTCCAATCCTCATTCATGGTTGACATAAAGTTGCTCTTTAATCTATGCTGAGGGGTGAAGGCAATCAAAGTACCCGCATTAGATAACTGCATAAAAGCAACCACTTGCCCTTTGGCATGTATGGAGTCTAACAGCAGCGAAATATCCTGACTTACAGGATAGCCACCATGATTAATATTTAAACAGAAATCTAATGCAGAATATGCAAGTACACACTATACACTGATACACATGATGTCCATACTCCACCAGTGGGAGATCTCATTGGTTTGATTTACTGTTAATTTTTTATAGACATTAGAGACAGAAAAGCCTTAGTAAGTCATTTAGTCCTTTCCTGCTAATGCAGTCTAGCAAAGTCTAATATGTTCTAGTATCCAGACACTCAGGATGAAGATTTTAAATTCTCAAAGTAAATCAAAATTATCCACTTCCTAAAAGAGCTCAAAGTTTGTTTAATCCACATTATAAACAAGCTCTGTCCTGCTGGATTTGGGATATTTATGTTTTCCTTTCCTACATTGGGTTCCTGGAATGTGACCATGAAGTAACAAAAGCAGAGTGGTGTTTTAGGTCAGGTATATTACAAAAAACTTTTACTGGGGATAATCTCTTCAGATCATAACAGATCACTTCAGGTCAGTAGATTGTCAAGTGTTTACAGACTCTTTAATAACATTAATTACCTACTTTTAAAATTTTAATAGGCAAATAAAAATGAACCAGAAAACATTGCCAATAACATTGAGCTGATATCATTGTTAATCCTCTGACATTAATTCTACAGGAAAGTTCCATTTTGTTTTTACATGAAAAAATGCAATGGATTTTTAACACAACTCATAATTAAATAGCATTATGAGCTAGCTAATTATCAATACAGGGTGCTTTATCCTAATTATGAATTGGCACATATAAAAAAGAACTTTTTATAGTCTTATGTTTTCTTTTTCCTGAGAGAGATGGAAACACAAAATAAAATAGCTCCATTTATGTAAAAATATGACCTTGAAACATTTCAGGAGAAAATGTTTTAATTCAGGAACATTGGGGTAAATAAAGGAAAAAAGGAAAAGTGTGTGGCAGTACTGTTAGTTGAGATTCCAATAGTAGTACCACACTTTAACAGAGATTTTTTGTAAAGAATGGTAGAAATTTTAGCTAGCTAACAGCAGGAAGCCAGCGGGAGAATGGCAGTTTTATTTTAAAGTTGTTTAAAAAATATGGCCAGTTCAATAAACCCATTCTATCAACAGAATAGCACCACCAGTTAAATACAACTTTTTCAAATTGTTTTACCCTGCTAACCAATGTCTTTCCTGGATTGAACAGTTTTTCTACTTGTTCTGTTGATGTTTTTGGTTTTGTGGAAGGGGGAGATAATCCTGTAATTATCTTAGTGCACAACTTTGTCGCTGTTGATAATAAACACTTAACAACAAAAAGATATATTTGAATAAATCTGCCCAGAATTAAAGAATGCTATCCAGGCATTATGGACTAGGACTAAATCATCTTCAGGAGTAAATTGGCATAGCTGAACTATTTCAACTGAGCTGTGACAGTTCACCCAAAGATTTTCAGATAGGAAGAAGTCTTGGTTCTCTTGAAGTCAATATGAGCCTTGACGGAGTTCACGGGGATGACTTCCATCCCTGGATGAATTTTCATCCACTGTCATTATTTTTCTTTTTATTTAATAAGTGTTTACTCAAACAGAGAAATACATAGAAAGAAAACACAGGCAGATCACAGCATTGTTAAACAGGAGGTGCTAAATTATCAGGAAGGTGCCATCAGGACTGCTTGATGGATCTTTTCTTCTTCTTTGCTGTTGTATTTAAATGTTTCAGTCCACAGTTTTTGTTTCTTTTAATTATACACATAAAATTATGCGAGAGAAAATATATATATATATTTTTTAAATTCTCCATATCTCCTCTGGTTTTGCCTTTTGACCACCCGTTTTCAGCTTCCCAATATTTCCTTCTATTTGGCCTCTCTTGCTGTCTCCATTCCTTCTCCCTGCCCTCTTGTTCAAATCCTGCCTGTATCTCCTACTGCTTGGCCTCCCTCAGCCCTCTGGCTATCTAGTATCTTATACTGTTCACCTTTTTTCATTCCCACTCTGCCATCTAACAGCTGGTGTTTGCGTTATCTTCTTAACCACATTGTCTTCCTCTGTCTGCCTCTCTTAATAGTCATCTGAATATGCATTCTTCCTTTAATCCTCTGAAACCTACTCAAGGTATATGATATAGACATTGAGTATACTAGCCATTGTAATAGGCACTTAAACACTTTCCTGAGGTTACTGTTTTTTACTTAATAATCTTTCTACCTAACATTCTGAGCTTTGTTTTTCCAATAGCCGCTATAATATTTAAGTAACTACAGTTGTAAATGTGCTGTCTTTTTTTGATATCTTTTATATCATCACTGTGCCTGACAGGCCTTCGTGTGTCGTTCCTGGGAGCTCCGCCCTCCTGGTTGTTAGCTACTCCGTGTCCGGACCTGATTGACACCGTGGGTGTTCGTTCTCCCTTGTCGCCAAACCTGCTCTCGCCTGCCACGACTTGCTGTTTCCCTAGTGGGCTGGGCTAGTTCACAGGTCCCGCGGTGGCCCGGGTTTGGCCCACCGGTTGCACATGGGGCTCCGCCACCCCTACACCCTGGCCTCATGCCACCTATAGGCTCCACTTTCCCGTGCCTGCTCCGTGCTGCTTCTGCAAGCTTCCAACACGTCTTTCATACTCGATCCCACCCTCCGTGGGATACCCCACCTCAATGTTAGCCCCTTCACCTTAACCTACACTGGTGCCTCAGTCGCACCATCTGTATACCCCGCGCCACAAGCCCTTCACCCAGTGGGACCCTCCACACTAGGAGTCACTGATATTCCCACTGCCTCGCTGACCCTCCACCAGATCCCTCTTAACCTGAATGGGGTGGGGAAGGGATTCCCCTTTAGCTGTTCTCTGGCTGCCCCGCTCCTATTCCTTTAGCAGATGTCCGCTGCTCTTGGCAGCCTAATGTGCATTCACTTAGTACCTCACATTAGAGGTACTAAATTTAATGTGCAGTAGCAAAAGCACATTATTGAATGTGTAGACTCAGTGTGTGCTAAAGAGAAAAAACTGCATAATTACTTTTGCCATTAGAAATATTGGATCAGAGATGTACCCAAGAATTGCAGACTCTGGCACGTATACATACTAGTCCCAAGAGAATAACAGGAAAATTATAGTAGCAAAATCACTATTGTCTACTTTGCAAATTCAGAGAATACCTTATTGAAAAGTGTCCTTCACTATGGTAACATCTGACCTTTGGCTGCTTTTTGTAGATTATTATGTTTATTTCCCTTAATTCATACCGTATATCATGGACAGTATTTCATCGTGGCATTTCAAATTAAACCCTTTACTTGCTCTTCTTGAGAACATTTAGAATGGGGATCGGAAATCTTTTACTGTCATGGGCTGCCCTTTGTGACCCAATCCTCACTGCAGACCTCAGGTCTCCGCCCATGAAGTTGCCAGTTGCCTGCACTTACCCTTGTAGCTGAGCCCCCATCCCATCTGCAGTGAGAGTAAACAGAGGTATGTCAGAACAGTGGGCTCCTTGGAGGAATGATGTATTTTGGAGGGGATGGGCAGCACAGGTCAGGTCTGTGCCATCAATCCCCTGCGCCAGATCAGACCTTCAGTCAGACTGTTCGTCTTTGCAGTCCAGAGTCAGCCCACAGGCTGTAGATTATTGATGCCTGATTTAGAATACATCTAGAAAATCACCTAGAAAAAGTAATTCATCAATATTATAAGAGGCAATCTGATCTGGGGAAAGACAGATAATTAATTTTGAAGTCTGAGCATCTTTTGAAAAAGAAAACGAATGCGAAAGAATAGTGCTGTCTTCAAGCAGACTTTAGTGCAGTGTCTGAAAAGGGGAGCCATTCTTGGTCTGAAAAGTGATATAATTTTCTTCTAGCTTTGTCTTAAGTTTTGAATTCAGAATCAACACAGTGTAGAAGGATTCATTCTAGTCTTTTCCTCAGGGGATAACCTTCAAACATTGGACTCTCAGCACTGTAGAGAGTTAATGTAAGGAATCAAACCATGAGAGAGGAAAAAAATAGTTGAATACACTTCAAATTAATATCATCATATACAAGATTTTTTAAAAAATGTATGCTCAAGTTATATCAACAGTGTTTGGTTTTGTGGAAGAGAGAAATAGGACCTATTTTAAATTAATTTAGTTAAGAAGTTCCTTTTTAAGGAATTATATCTTCCGGCTCCCTCTTTCCCACATTTTCACTTCTTTTACCTTCAACCAACATCTTCAAAATTTTCTCTTGGTAGGACAGCCCACAATTTCAGTGCTCTACATGATTTGTTCATATGTTGGCTAGCTGAATTGATCAGGGATCATTCAAGAGAAAAGCCCAAAGTGCTTGCTTGCTTAGTCTTGGCATTGTAGGCTGACTTCATAAACCAAACTCCGTTGGCCTCAAAAGTGGGGACATACCATGTGAAATGGGGTTTTTTTGCAAGGAATGTGATGACTGTAATGGGTCCCACTGACTTTTACTTTAGGGTTGATTAAAAAGTTTTTCAGTTTTTTTCTATGACTATACAATGTTTCTTAAGTAATATCACTATATATTTTTCAAGTGTTTTGCCATTGTTTCACTATAGTTCTGGTTTCAACTTGATTAGGAAACCAGTGTAGACAACACCAAAATTTTTTATAGAATACTTTTGGGAAGCGTATTCAGGGAAGTCCCTAATTTAACTAAGCAGCCCTTCTCTTTAAGCTCTTAGACGACTTGTAAGAAATACTACATTTCATAGTAGGTGCTCATTTTCTCATCTGTCATGTATTTATTCCTTTTGTGAAGTCCATACCTTTGTTTTGATGGTGACTTTAATAGAATTTGGTTGTGCAGTGAAATGCCAAAGGCCAGCTGTGCATAAAGAATGTAGGTTCTCTGGGGTTTTGAACAACCTATTCTGAGATTAGTGTTGTGAATATCTTCATTCTTTCATCTTCATTCACTTGAGACATTTAAAGGAGCAAGATTCTTTACAGATTTTTGGTAGGTACCTCATGTAATCTGCATAAATAATGGCATGTGTGTCCATATGTGTTTGTGACACTGTCACCGTGCTGTCCCGATAGCTATAATTAACAATCTACTGGTACTCATGCTTAAGACCATGCAGAATTATCCAAGCATATAGTCACAATTGGTAGAAAAACTGACTCTAATGACCCTCAGAAGTGTGTCCTGATAGGTTGCAGTTTCTATTTATAGTAATAAGGCTAGAAACATGAATGGGGGATAACTGTTAGGATAGCTTGTGTACTAAAAGTGCTCAAAATATTTTCTTTTTCAGCATTTGCTGTGGGGGGAAAAAAAAAATATCAAAAGAGCTAAAAAGATCTAAACAAGATGCTTGCAATCAGGATTTTGCAGAATTTTATATATACAATGTGACCAGTAACTGTCTTCCTACAGAGTCTGGCAGAGTGCTGCCATTCATCTGTAAAGGTCTCTCATAAATATCTAATCCCAGCTTGCCTCCATGACTGTTAGCTAATTGATTTTAGACTGCTATTTTGGAATGATGCAGGTTCCGACAGGATACTCCCATTAGAGCAGGGGGTGGGCAAAAAACAGCCCATGGACCAGATCTGGCCTGTCAGGCACTTCCATCTGGCTTGTCAGGCCCTTCTGTAAGCCATGGCCCTGAAATGTCCCTCTGCAAGTCAGCGCTTCCATGTAGGAGGTGTGGCTCTGGTTGTTAAGCAACCCCCCCACCACAGCCTGGCCTGACCTGCCCACAGTTCTGAGCCAGGAGGCATTAGGGACCAGGAGTCTCTGCCTGGCAGAGCTTGTTCCTGGCCACCCTGTAGGTGTTTCAGCCTCCTTGTCTGCCTACAAGCCTGGAAATGCAGGTAAGGGCCCCACCAGGCTGAGGCCAGGGACTCCTGCTCTGGAAAAGGGACAGGAGCTCAGGGAACCATGTGATATGGGGCCAGGTGAGGTTGGCTTTGCACCCTGCTGCCACATATGGCCAGGGTTGGAAGCACAGGAGCTGCAGCTATGGGGCCGAGTATGGCAGGCCCCACACCCTGACACCACTTGTGGCCAGGGACTTGGGCAGGAGTGTGGGAACTGCATGTAATGGGGCTTGGAGGGGCTGTTCCTGGACTCTGCCACCACCTGCAGGCGGGGACTGGGCTGGGAGCTCAGGAGCTGTGAGTTCTGGGGGCTGGCTGGGGCTGGCCCTGAACCCTCCCATGGTGTGTGACTGGGGACTTGTGTGGGAGTGCTATTAGGCTGGGTGGGGCTGGCCCCACAAGCTGCTACCATGTGGAGCCAGGGAGGAGTTGTGCGCTTTGGGGTATGGGGGGGGGTGTGGTGGCAGAGAGTGAGGCTGGCCCCACTCTCTGCCACCACATGCAGATCCAAGGACTCAGAGTCTAGGGACTCGGAGGCCCCCCCCAAACACACGCACACCCTTCCACAGCCCCCGCCACACCACACCTCCCCATCCCCCACCAAACACACCCTCCCACACATACTCCGACCACACCCACCATAACCCCACAGCCCTCCATACCCAACCTCCACCCCTGAACACCCCACCCACCTATCTCCTTGAAACCTGACAGGTTTCATGGCCTCATCAGGGGCTACCATGCCTGCTGTTTTTACCCTGCTCTGCCTTAACACACACA
>NW_017729029.1:23811518-23819266 GCF_001723915.1 Gavialis gangeticus | reverse complement strand
GCCTCAATATATTCCATGCCAACAACACACAAATCAGGGCAAATTTTTTTTTTTTTTTTAAAGAAAATGTAACTATATTAGATGTTTGAGGGCAGCACCCTCCCTCCCAAAAGCAATACTTCTGGGACGAGGGGAGGGGACTTTTGGTGGCAAAGGCCAGGGGTTAGAGGTAGGACTTCTGGTGCCAAGATGGTGGCCAGGGGGTGGGCACATGTCAAGGGGCAGGGCTACCCCTTGATAGCTCACCAAAACTTGTTAAGCAGCACCCCAGCCTCAATAATTGCCTGCCCTGCCTTAAGGGGTTACAAGGTAACGGTTGCCCTGTAGGTTTCATGTATGAGTAACAAATCCTGTGACTTTTGTATATCCTAATGGTAAAAGAAGGTATTTTTCTGATTGATTGTTATTCGTACAGAAAAAAAGCATCATATATTTCAAACTACCCTTGACAGAGGTTTTTTTTTTTACCTTCTGTGTTTGGCCCTGTGCCTTAGCCAGTCTTAGTTCTGCACTTAGTGTCATGTGCAAAAGGCCCTTTTGCCCTTTTATATTTTGCATGGTTCTGAAGTGCTCAAGTGCTAAGTTATTAAGCTGTTCGACTAAATGGAGATTTTTCAGCTTCTGATTTGGTTTAATTTGTATCAGCTATGTTTTATTACAGACAAGTCTCCACAGGTTTGGGAAATATGATACTAAGCCCTAAATTAACCTTAAACTTTCTCAGCAAGATTTGAATCACTTAATACTTTTAATTTTCTTTTAATTATCTCTTTGCTTTAACTACTTAACAAGTCAGCGTGTCTTTTCCCAATACACATGAGGATATTATTCAGAGAGCAATACCGATAAAAAGAAACTATTATGTTAATATTTGAAGTCCACCAAGGGCTGGCTGCTTAGTCTTATACTTGCTGGAAACAAGCTGCTTTGACACTGAGTAAAATAGGATCTTTGTCCACTGGAACTGCACACTGACCATAGTAATTAAATTGTGTTTCTTTCTGAAAGTAGACTCCTGTAATTACTTCTCAGCTCTTGGGCCATGTTTATTTTCAGTTCAGCTAAGTTCCACAAATCAACATTTCTAACATTTTTATATACTTAAACTAATACTTCTCTGTAAATAGATAATTTTTCTCAAAGTTCTTCCTGCCTTTATCTTTTTTAAAGTTTTGAGACAAACAAATATTCCAGGTCCTGTAAATACAGCATATTGATGTAATATTTTATATCTAAGAATGTTCCTAATAGGAACTGATTGATTCAGTAGCCAGAGAATGTAAAAGAGCATTTTATTTTAAACAGAAATAGAAAGTATCATGGCATAAATTCAAAATTAAACATTTATCTTACTACAGTTTTGACAAGAATGATTATGTGGTTAGCACTGAATGGGGACTCGAGAGAGCTGGTTTAAATTCTTGGCTTTGCTACAGACTTTTTTTTTGAGAACGTGAATTTCTATGTGTTCCAGCTTCCCATTTGTAGCATGAGGATGTTAATACTCTCCAACTCAAAGGAATTTTGTAAACATTTGGGAGTCATTCAAATATTACAGAAATGGATACCATATAAATATATAGGTATTTTAGTGTGATAGAATTTGTGGGGATATGTTGAAATATTTTATCATTCTTGTAATAAAAAGTGTTTATTATGATACCATAAATATTTTCTTTATTACTTTAACTACTTAAGAATTTTTATTGTTTTGGGTCAAGCCATTGACAGCATTATCTCAATATGCAGTGGGTAGGGAAAACAGCTAAGCAATTGATCTGAACTTATTTAAATTGCAAATATAAGATCTAACTCAACAGAGGTTACATGCTGCCATTTTGTTTTTTCAGGATTCTAACAGTTGTCTCTTTTAGGGCCTTGCTACACACTCAGATTAACGCTGGATAGAAACCAGCTATTACACCAGTTGCTACACATTTTCAAGCATTAGTTTTATAGCTGATTGGCTCTTTTTATGGATAGTCATTTTTATCATATGATAATTACTGGGGCTGTGCAGAGCTTCGGTAGCTGATTTGATTCAAAGGAGTTTTGGCCCGATTCAGGGACTAGATCTCCAAATCTGACTTGAATCGAGAGACCAACTAAAAACTCCAAATTGATTTGAAGCATCTGAATCAATTCAGAAAAGCTTCAGAAAAAGCTTTGGCCTATTAGGAGATTCAGCCATAGACTAAACGGACAGCTGACAGCTGCCTCCAGCTGGTAAGTTGAAGGGAGGAGGGAAGGGGCATGGGGGAGAGAGTGATTGGGGCTGGGGCTGGGACAAGCTGCCCAGCTGGGGTGGGGGGCCCGTTAGTCAGGGAGAGGGATGGTGGGGTGCAGGATGTGGGTGTGGCAATGCTGGGAGTGTGTGCTCTGCTCTGCTGCTGCTTGATCAGCTGGGGCAGGGGGGCAGAATGGGGGTGCGGCTCCCTCTACGTGGAAGGGGGCAAGCGGAAGCAGGGCATAGCCCCCACTCCCAGCACTGCCGTGCCCACATCCTGCACCCCACATGCCAGCTGGCAAGCAGTGGCAGTACAGAGGCCCCCCTCTCATGCTGATGTGGGCATGGCAGTGCTGGGAGTGGGGGGTCTATCCTGCTGCCTCCTGGGGCTAGCCACACATGCATTGTGCCCCTGTGGGCAAGTGGCAGCAGGGCAGAGCCCCTGTGGCTCCCCTCACTGGGGCAGAGGCAGGCATAGCTGGGGGACCTGTGGGAGAAACCCCCATGGCTGCCCTGTCTGACCCCATCCCCTGCCTGGCCCAGCCTCCCAGCATTTTAAAAAAAAAAAAAAAAAAAAAAAGCCCTGCTCCCACTGGCTGCTGCAGTGGTGATTGGGGCCTCTGGGTGGTGATAGCAGAGCCCCCCCATGCAATACAGAGCAGTGGGGGACAGTGGGGATTGCGCTCTTGCCTGGCACCCATGTGGTAGCTGCCCCATGGTGCAGGTGCAGTGCAGCTCGGCAAAGCTCTGTGCACTGTCTGGGAGTTTGGGCCACTGGGGCTGAGCATTGCTGGGCTCCCATTGATACGTGGAGCCACCCCAGCTCCCAGGCAAATCAAATTGGGGGATGGGAAATTGAACAAGGAGTTGGGGAATGGAACTGAGTGCTGGGGAATTGAACCGGTTTGACAGAAGAGCTTATTCTGTATCAGCTTGTATAAAACTACCTGAGGATATTCGGTGTAATACTAAGTTTCAGTTTGGATGCAATATGTGAGATTCCAGTGAGCTTACTATAGCTCTGTTTGCATGTCATTATGGTTACATTAGTTTATCACCTCTTAATGGTGCCTTTCAGAGTTATCACACATTTACATTCCCATGACAACCTTATTTCTGGATCTGCTTCAGCATTACATGAACACTAATGATAACTAAGTAATTAACATGCAAAGTCATTTTCCTTTGATTTGGTAAAACTGCTTTTACTACTTTTCTTCCACTCCAGTTCCTTGAGTCTGACATTGCCTTTCATTATATATAAACTAGCCAGTTACCTGTCAAGAATGACTGACTGGGTGAGGAGGGGCAGGGATTGAGTACTGCCACCCACCATCCCACACTGCTGCTGCCTCCCAGGAGCAAGGCGGGGAAGCTTTCCCCGCCATCCCCACTGTCCCCCTCTGCCAGTACGCTGTGCTGCCACCAGCTCCAGCACCACTCACCTTGCCTCCACCTGGTCTTGCTCCTCAGAGGTGGTAGAACGCCACCATGATGGCAGGGAAGGAGTGGGGGTTGGGGGGGCAAGCGCATTGGCGCTGGCCTCGCCCCCTGCTCTTCCTACTCCATCCCTGTTATGATGATGGCACTCCCCACTCTGGTTGGTTGCTTCACTAACCAATCAGAGTGCTCCAAGAGCATTACAGGTGGACTAAGCCCTTTATTATATAAGAATTTTCGGAGTTGACTTGTTAAAATTCCATCTCAAGTTGTTCCAATGAGAGTAGTCTTTGAATAGAAAATATGAAGTATTCATTGATTTATGCTGATTTCAAATCATTTTAACCTTTCAATGAGTTACTAAAATATAAGGTGATATGTTTAAAAAATGACTTCTTTTCATACTCAATTCCTAATGAAGTAGAAAAGAGTTTAGTCCCCAAGGAAAGTGAAAGGTTAATTATAAATTTAGTTGTAGGTGTAATGCTCCTTCCTTCTGTATCCTTTGTACAACAGATATTGACTGGGCATGTGTACACATGCATTAATGCACCTTTGATACTGTGCAGTAAGTTTAGTACCTGTAATATGAGGTAGTACGTAAATGCACAATAGCAAAGGCACATTGTCTTTTTGTATGCTTAATGCACATTTGACTAATTCTACTATGCATTAGTACATTAACACAGTTTTTGCTGTGACATGATAATGTGCAGTAGAATTAATCTACTGTACATGAAATGTCCTGTGTAGACACACCCACTGTGAAAGGTACCTGAACAGGTAAAATACTCATTGGCTTGTACATGGAAGAGTCCTTCACAAAAAACTCCTACCTTCTGGTTTTCATCACACATAATAGGATTATATGTGTATATGTGGGGGAGGGGGGAAATATTAATAACGTGAAAGAAGCAGTAGAACACATTCAATTATGTAAAGAACAGTAAAAAAAATATTTTGACATATTCTTCTTTGTATAGTGAATGAGAAAATGGAGAGCCTGATAAGAATTATGGTAGCACAAAAGCCAAGAAGAAAACTTCCAGAAAAAACTGTAGACTTCACTCCTTTTAGGAGATAATTTTAGTGGTATGCATCTGGCAAGGACTTCTAAGACTTTATGCTTAAGCAGCTAATGCAGGGATATGAAGAAAACTAAGAGGACAGTTACCAGATAATCACAAAGGTAAAAAGACAGAGGTTTGAATTTCCTCAAAATGTAATACAAGCCCACAGCAGAAATGACAGGTCAGCTTTTCCTAGAACTTAGATGTATTGCTTTCTATGAATAGAAGAATTTCTTTAGAGCTGAGGGTTACTTCCCATTGTGATAGAACATATCAAAAACACCCCAAAGGCAGTATTTTGGGTTCAATTATAATAAAATCCACACAGGGGGTAGATAGTCCCCAGAATCCCATTTTCCTTTTAGAGAACTGATTTATACATCAAATTAAGGGCAGGGAATGGTAAATGTAAAGACTAGATGATATAACTGAATTTCTATCAAAGACAGTGTACTAGTTAAACAGTCCATGAAATGCTCATTAGCAGGCTAAGACAATGTGCTTTGAGCTTCCAAGTTCACCTTTGCATATTAATGAGTAATGCATAATAACATTTATTGCTCTTGCTGTTCCACATGCAGGGAACAATGAGATTAGAGCTGGGCAATATAAATGTCAATGGGATTTATAACTCTGCACACTTCTTTTCTAAAGCTGAAGTCTCTTAACATCCACAAATGTCCCATTTATATGCAGGTACTTGGCACCCATCTAATTTCACAAAATTAGCGACAAAATACTTATTCCATAACAACTTATATAGCTAAAACTGAAGTCTAGCCGCCAGCAATTTTACGAAGTTTTATATGCATTAGACAAGATGTCCTGTTTTTTGGGTTACATCACAGAACTTCACAAGGTTATACAAAAGTCTTCCATTAAGGAAAAAAAAAAAGGCATTACTTTCGCTAAGAAAGGGAAAACAGTACTACTACTACGAATGGCTTTCTAAGTAAAAAGAGTGTGTCCGCAGAAGATGCTTTACTTACTACACAGTAATTGGCTCTAATCATGAGTAAATTTGCTACCTGCAAATGCAAGTAGAACATTTACTTGAGAATAGTAACTGCCAGTACTGTTGCAAGAGGGGGAGGGGCATGGAGCAGGACAACTGCCCCGGGCACTGAAGCAAAGGGGTGCCAACAGGTGAGTTGCAAGTTGAATTTTGTTTATAAATATTTTGAAAAATTTTGACTGATGTGGCTGATAAATGCTGCATGCATGCACACAGCCACATCATGCATGTGCCCAGCAGCTTGGAGCGCACTGTCCAGCTGGTGAGTCTACTGTGGTGGGGCAGGGAGAGGGAAGCGGCATGAGGGGTGCAGATTGAGGCCCCCTGGTGAAAGAGGAGGGGGGCTGAGACTGGGGCGGGTGCTGTCCAGGTGTGGCAAGGTGTGGGATGAAGCCTTGAGTGGCTCGTCCAGGGGGCTTCGGGGAAGGGGCCCTCTGCTGCATGCACCCCCAAGCAAGCATGGGGGGGGTGTACCCCTGGATCTGTGCACAGGACATGGGCAGGCTGCCACTGCGGGCTTGCCCTAGGCACCAAATTTCCTTGCTATGGCACGGGTAACTGAGCAGTAGTGAACATGTAGACCCCTGACTGGGAGCAAATTGCTTCTAGTCAGCCAAGCAGCAGGGGGCAGGAGATTGCTTCTAGCCCCAAGGTGCTGCCTGCTGCCAAGGCACTGGATCCTGGGCAGGGAAAGTGTCCCCATGCCTCAGAAGCAGGGAACTTCCAGTCCCCGCTCCCCAATCATGACTGCAGAGTGGGGGCTAGGGAGACTTTTCACAGCCACTGCTCAAAGATTGCAGTCGCAGAGTGTTCTGTGCTCCTGATTAGGGAGCCAGAGTCAGGAGCAGGGCAGGGGAGCACTGTCCTTGCATAGGCTCTGGTGGCCGAGCCTGCCCTGGCAGCAGGCAGCCTGGAGCCAGGGAGAAATCTCCCAGCCCCCACCAGGAGACAACTGCTCTTGCCCACCCCTGGTTTAGCACCTAGCTTAGAGCTCCCCCTGGCTGCTGCAGGGGCCAGTGCAGGGCCAGAGCAGGTGGCAGCAGATTGCTGCCAGGAGCAGTAGATCTGCTCCTGCATCCCTGTGCGTATAGATGCCTGCCTGGGGTGGGTTTACTCTAGAGTAATTTACTTTAGAGTAAACTCACCCCAGACCAAATGCACATGTAGCTGCACCCGCAGTTTCATTAAAGAATGCTGTAGGAAGAAGTCATTAGGGACAAATTTTCTGTTGGTATAATACTGACTGGATTTTCATCTACTTATCCTAGCACTGAATTTACTGTGGGTGATACATTAATATGGAACATTTCCTTTCATAATGTGTATCTTGTCTTCTGTAGATGCAGATAGGTAATCAGCCTCTCCTGCTGCAGGAACAATGTATATGCATCTGTTTTCAACTACAGGCATACCTCAGAGATATTGCGGGTTCCGTTCCAGACCACCGCAATAAAACGAATATCGCAATAAAGCGAGTCACACGAATTTTTTGGTTTCCCAGTGCATATAAAAGTTATGTTTACAGTATACTGTAGTCTATTAAGTGTGCAATAGCCTTATGTCTAAAAAAACAATGTACATACCTTAATTAAAAATACTTTATTGCTAAAAAATGCTAACCATCATCTGAGCCTTCAGCGAGTCGTAATCTTTTTGCTGGTGGAGGGTCTTGCCTCGATGTTGGTGGCTGCTGACTGATCAGGGTGGTGGTTGCTGAAGGTTGGGGTGGCTGTGGCAATTTCTTAAAATAAGACAACAATGAAGTTTGCCGCATCAATTGACTCTTCCTTTCACGAAAGATTTCTCTGTAGCATGCGATGCTGTTTGATAGCATTTTACCCACAGTAGAACTTCTTTCAAAATTGGAGTCAATCCTTTCAAACCCCTGGGCTGCACAATGGATGTTGTGTTAGCAGGCATGAAAACAACATTAATCTTGTTGTACATCTCCATCAGAGCTCTTGGGTGACCAGGTGCATTGTCAATGAGCAGTAAT
>NW_017729029.1:23803431-23806518 GCF_001723915.1 Gavialis gangeticus | reverse complement strand
GAGCAAATGCTGTTGGAAAAATGGCGCTGATGGAAAAATGGTGCCGTTAGACTTGCTTGACACAGGGTTGCCACAAACCTTCATTTTGTAAAAAACGCAATATCTGCGAAGCGCAATAAAACGAGGTATGCCTGTATACACATTTAAAATGGCAGATGGTATCCACTTCGCTGCCAAAAGATTTGGACTTCATTGCAAGAGTTCACAGAGAGGGTCTGGGCATACATTCATTAGAAGTGTGTGAGAAATGGAGAAGAATGAATATGGTTCTAAACATGACACTCATTGTTCTTTGATCTTGAACTAGTCCTTGCATACTGAGCTTTGATTTTCCTATAAAATGGAAATTATTTTATCAATTGATTTAACTGACATAATAAAAATATATGAAAAATGAGGAGCCAGATTCCCAGCAGGAACAAATTTGCACTCCTTTGAAGTCAAAAGAAGGGAGGACCTGACACAATAATAAGAAAATATTACACGCAGAAGTTGTTGTGAAGGCCAGAGCGTTGAGCATAGAAAGTTCAAAATCCAGTTCGATGCCTGTTCTAATGGCCATGACTGAAGAACGCTCTGGTTCTTCTGAGAAACCTTGCTGCAGTGGTTCTTTCTTTTTCTTTTTTTGCCCTTGTATGGACACCTTCCCTGTATCATACTAGAAGATTTCATTTGGAACAGATAGTATCTTCAGAAGAAACAATGCATTTTGATCCCAGAGACTTAGTTCATGAATTTAAGTGATACATTTCTTGATTTTTTTTTTTTTTTAGGGGTTAAAACAAACTGATTACAATCAGAAACCATTAGGGTGTTCTTCCACCATCACTGAATATTAGGAGATCCTTTGGCTTTCAAAGAGATCTCAGAGTCTGTTGTGAAGATAGAATCAGTCCTGGACTCCAACATGAGCAATTTCTTCATTTTCCAATCTCCCATAAGGTTTACATTCTCATGATAACATCTTTGCTGCATATCTCTACTTGGAGGTGGATGACAAATATAGACAGTGCCTACCTTGCAGCCAAGAGATTTAGATTTCATTGCATCTCTATTTCAGGGGTAGAATTGATTTGTTAACAATTATATTATCCCTATATAACCACATGGTCATCTAAGAACATTTATTGTCTTCTGGGAAAGTTAGATTCATAAATAAACAACCATATGTCTATTTAGGGTTCCTCTTCTGTGTTTCTCTGTGGGCATATTCATCTCTAATTAGTAGTCCCACTAATACATATTCAGACTGATATGTGTTATTCCTGACTAGAAGAATTCCCACTGTTCCTTTGTGGCTTGAAAAGTTTGAAGGTGTAGCTGGAGTCGTCATAAAATTTCATATCTGCGTTTTATGTATAGATGTCCTAATGAAAAATGCTGTTGTCATTTTAAGCCTAAATTTTCTTCCTGAAGCCTTCTCTAACCTAACAGAAAGGTATAGCTTAATTCCCATATTCAACTTGGTTACGTAGTTCTTTGGGGTTTCAAACTCTATGCAATTTTCCCTACATATATCCTTTCTTCTCAGTTAATGAGTTCAGCTCAGATATATACGTAAATCTCTTACTCTGTTAAGACCAGTGATGCTATCCCCAGGTTGCTAAATCAAAACTTCAAAAGGCTTCCTTGAAACCAGACCATACCTGTCGCTGTTGTTGAGATTATCTTAGATGTAAAGGAATGTATGTATTCCTCTTTTCTTCCAGAAGGCAAACAGCAATAACTTTATGGTGTTTTTGATTTAAAAAATACTAAGTGTTTCCATTCTGAAAAAATAGAAAAGTAGTATTAAAATTATATGCATAATTAGTGGCAATATTGCATTGTCAAACATACATGTATATGCTTTTATGCACAAAACTGCATTGCTGTGAGTTCTTTAAAAGATCAGACTTTTCTTAGCATAATGTTTCCAGAAAATGGATGGTTATACTGGTGTTAGAAGTTGGGATTTATTGCTTCTTGTGAAGATACATATGGTGTTTTGGGATATCCCATTTAAAGATGGTTGACATCTTCTTGTGTGTCCAGTGTCCAAAGAGACTGTTCACGTGCTGGCTTTGGCTGCCAGTCCCAAATATATTTGTGGGGGAAGAGGCTGTTTTCACAATGAGGCTTAACGCTAAATTAAAGCAATGTTTAGTAGTCCAGAATTACATACATTTCCTTTAGCTTGTACTGTACTAGGTTAAAAAGTAAGTACTATGAGTTTGATACCTTCTATCATTGTTAAGACCACTGGAAGTAATCATCAGGACTGAACCACAAGCCATGGTGTGCTGACAGGGCAGCATAAAGTGCACTAAATTGGAGTCATGTTCAGCAAAAAATGATTGCCTATGTAGAATCTTGTGAAAGCAAGGATCACAAAATGTGTCAAGTCCTTTGCATCCCATTGTGAAAGAAAAACGATGCATTTGGAAAGATTAGTGAATAAACAAAAGTGGATGAATGTTTAATCCACATTGACCTAAACAGAGCAAATGAAACAATAACGGGAGAAAGGTATGATTTGTCTTGTAATGGAAAACAACACTCTCCACACTGGAAATCGAATTCCGTATCCTCCTCACAAGACATTTCTGTTCTTGTGACTATGACCATTTCTCATTTACTAGGGCTTTGTCTTTGCTGTCAAGAATGGATTTTCACACCAGAAAACTAATAAAGTAGAGCGATCTTTTACCTATTAGCTAAAATCCTAATGGAGACAAAGCATCAGCACTCTGTCTCCACCCACAGCCAATTTTGCCTAGCTTACCTAGTCTTCTTTAACTCCACTAGGGTGCTACAGCATAAAAAATAGCATGAACTAGTTATCTTAGTAAAAGCAGTGATGATAAAGCCTATTTTTTCACTGCAGAATTAACCTAATTAACTGTCAAGTTATCATACTGAAAAATAATATCCATGCTATGTACAATAATGATGTTAGCAGATGATGAGTTGTGCTAACTTGAGCTGTATCCTACTCCCCTCTGACAAGCCAGCCAATTACAGTTAAATGCACACCGAGTTAATTGTGTAGCTCTTGTGTTTCTGTGTGGATAGAACTTGAATTCAGAACAACTGTTGAATTATAAA
>NW_017729029.1:23792761-23798431 GCF_001723915.1 Gavialis gangeticus | reverse complement strand
TGCTCTTGTGTTTCTGTGTGGATAGAACTTGAATTCAGAACAACTGTTGAATTATAAATCAGGTAAATTCTGCAGTGGAGACAATCTGTAACAGTGTGGTCTGCCCTTTTAAAGGCCAAGTAACTAGAATCAGCTTGTATTCTTATCAGTGCCTTAACTGAGCAGTTATCAAGTGTTCTCTGTAAGAGGCTGAGAAGGAGGCTACAGGATGGAGACAGGTTCCTGTAACAGACTTCGGTAATAAAGGACAAGGTTTAGCAGCTAGGAGCCTCTGGGTATGATGAATGGAGGTGGTCTGGTTTAGTTTGATATTTTGCCTCAGCTTCATGTTAAATTATAAAACAGACTTGGATGTGACAATGAGTATTTTTTAAGGCAGACCAGTTAGTTGCCTTACACGAAAGCAAGCTGCTTATTGAATAATCCTGTAGTTTATGTATCCCCATTTATTGATTTGTACAAAAGGTACAATAATGACCTGCCTGTCAGAGATGATGTGAAGTTTAATAAAGTAAAGCTTCTAAATAGCCAGTTTATTTTAGCTGTTTATAAAGAGGGATTAAAACGATTCTTGTTTTAACTGACATTCTTTTACAATTTTTCTTTTTCTTTGTAACTTGTATCTTGAAAGTGAACTTGAATAGCCAAGCGCCAAATTCTAGGTGTGTGACTTGTCCACATTTTAAATATATAGCTATTGTATTTGCCATTAGTAATAAATTGAATAATTTGATTGTAACAACTAATTTAACACTTGTTAGCAAATTATTCGTTGCAGCTAAAAACACACAAAATTAATTGAACTAAGCATTCAGATTTGGTGGAATTTGTTGTAATGTACATTTGAATTTTGAGTTTTTTAAATTGGAAAATAGTTGAAGGGATAATGTGTTTTAACATGAATGCATTTTATCAGTTACTAATAAATTTGTAAACTGCCTGTATTAAGGACTGTACTTTCTTAGGATTTTTGAGCCATTCAGAGAAATAAAATAAGACAAATTTGTAGATACCAGAAAATAATTTGGCATGTCAAAACTATTTGAATAGTCTGGATTTTATTTATATCAGGCCAAATTCCATTTGTACTGGTCCAGATTTCCTAGCTGGCCTAATCCTCTACTAGGTTGCTCTAAATTTATAGAGCCGAGCATCCCCAAACTTCGTTTGGGTGAGAAAGGGGTGGAATTAAGGGATCCAGAATTAGGTCCATTTTCCTCGAGTAGCCTGCTTTATGGTCCAGGTAGCCAACAGGAATTATGTAGGAATTGACATAACTGGGAAGTAGGATGCAAAACAAAAATCATAATCATCAGCTAGACCACTCCAATTCCCAGTTAATGGGTGAAGAATACAATATAGTATTTCAGAATAACAGAGCAAACAATGGATGAAAAAGTCACAGTACTACGAAAACAGTGATGTGCATCATAGCAGTAAGTGTGTTGGATGCTTTATATTATTCCAGTCCTATCATATCAATGAAAAATCACTTGGAAGGTATTGGTACAAGCCTATTACTACCCTGAGAAGTTCTGTCTGTTTCTACAGACAACCCTAAAATTAAGGTTCTATACAACCCTGAAATTAAGCGGTGATTTTGGTTGGTTAGATATTTTTGTTTTATTTATGATGTATAATTCAGTATGGAATGTTGTCACAGAGTTATACAAGTGCTAGAAGATCTCTCTGTAGACTTGGGAGAGAATTTTATATAAACAGCATTTGTTTTGAGCAGGTAAATAGAAACAAACAATTCACTCATTAGATTTCCTATTAATTTGTAATACAACCAATAAACTCCAGTTTTTGGGCATACTTCATCTAAACTGCAGATAATCTGCTTCCTTTGAGTAATCTTAGTACTCCCTTTAGGAAGATCCATATGTGGTCAAGAGTTGGTGCAGAAGCTATTTGCTATGCCTGCTTTAGCTTCCCAAGCAGGCAGCTTGTCAGGCAGATGGGGTGATGTCTCGCATATCATTATATTCTTATGACCCATCCCTCAGTTGATGAAATGGCTCCTTGGAACTAAAAGTAACTTGATCTAACCTAGAGCATTTTTGAGGCTGATAGAGTTGTTCCATGTGATGAGATCCCTCAGAAGGTGCCAGAATCTATATCTATCTATATAGATAGATATATAGACATCTAGATATATATCTAAATATCTATATCTATAGTTATATACACTATGGAGAAACAGCCAAAGAAGTTACCCCAGACAGAAAATTAATGTTCCGGTTTAATACACATACCCCAGTTTTTGTGGGGGGGAAGTGCATATGCAATAACTAAGTAGAATAAAACCAATTTTGTCTCTGCTTATCCAATCAGTTGACATTTCAGGGAACATAACAAAAAAGCCATTTGCAAGCATCTGGAAGAGGAAAGGCTGATAAAATAACTACTTGCTTAGATAATGGGAATGCTGTGTATATAGTATAACTGGACTTCAGCAAGGCTTTTAACAAGGTCCTGCATAACTTTCTCATTAACAAATTAGAGAAATGTGGGGTAGATAAAAACATCATAATAGATAAATTGATAGATTTATAAATTGCTAGATAACTGGCTCTATAGCTACAAGCAAAGGGGTAATTATTAAAGGGTCCATGTCAGAATGGCAGAAGGTTTCTAATGGAGTACCACAGGGGTCTGTTCTGGCCCAAGTGTTGTTCAACATGTTTATTAATGATTTGGGATGTGGATGCCAGCATAGGAAGCTTCTTGAGCAAGCTTGCAGGTGACATGGGGGGAAAACTCCTTTGTTGTTAGAATAGTGAGGCAGTGAAATCGACTGCCTACGGAGGTCATGAACTGTCCATCACTGGATGTGTTCAAGAAGAGATTGGCCACACACTGGTTGGGGATGATCTAGGCATAGCTTTGCCTATATTGTACTGTGGGTATTTCCCATGCTTTTGGGCTTTGCTTGTTGTCCCTTGACGTAGAAATTCAGACAGGATCATTGTTTGGCTATCAGAAGTGCTTTATTTTGCGAGGCCATGGGAGAAAAAGCAAGGGGCAACTAATTCTCAACGAGAGCAAAGCACAGACCCTTTTATATACTAGTAAGCCATGTACAGGTCAACCTGCCCCATAACATACTCTTGGCAGTCTGACAGTGACTCATCCTGTTGTTTGCTGAACGAAGCATGGTTTTCTCAAGCTGTCTTCTGATAAGCTTGTCCTCAAGGCCACCTTGTTTTTCCCACTCAGCCTTCACCCACATCCCCTATCCTGTCCCAACACTTATACACTTCTCTCAGTACTTTTCCATTCCTCATCACCCTGTCCCCCATGTCTCCCATTTCTGCTACATGTGTCAAGGTGGTTTTGATCCTTCCTCAGAGGCATTGTATGTTGGCTACAGCCAAAGCAGGGGATTTTGAGTTGGATGTGCCAATGATTCTACTAGGACCAAACCCAGAGTTTCCTGGCTAGACGGTCTTACCTTTCTGCTCAGGGTCAGACTGATCACTGTATTTGGGGTCAGGAAGGAATTTTACCCCATGGTCAGATTGGTATGGATTATGGGGTCTTTTGCCTTTCTCTGTATTGCGGGGTGTGGCCTCAGCCTGGGATCTATTGAGCATATATTGACAACATTTCATAGAATCAAGACACTGATGGCTGCGGTTCCCCTGCTTTACCTGTGGCAGGTTAGGGTGTCTGGTCTGTGTTGTGTCAGGGTTGATGGTAGTCTTATATAGAGCTTAGATTATGGTTTTCATGGGATAGTTTAGATAGGGATGACTGCCTCAGGTAGGGGGTTGGACTAGATGACCTCTAGAGGTCTCTTCCAGCCCTACTTCTCTATGACTGTATGGTTCTCTGACACACTGTGAATACACTAGAATGAACGTAATACACTGCATGCAAGCTAAGAATGTGATTATCACTCTTCATGTGAAGTTTTTCTTAGTTATAAAATACATTAAAATAACAACAAATTGCAGTCATGTAGAAGATTTATTCATCTTCCGCACACTAGCTCAAATGCAGTCTATTAAAACAAGGATATATGCTACCTGTTTTATTTTGTTTTGGGGGGTTTTTTTGTTTTTTGTTTTGATTTTTTTGTTTTTTGTTTTTGCTTTTTTTTTGTCCCTGCATAAATCCTTTTACACAGTTGCTTTTAGTTTTTCAAAGACATTGATCCTTAGAAAACCGGAGAGCTCCTATGTCCCTTTTTTCAAAGATTGGAGTTGTACATTGGCATCACAAGAATTACTTAACAGGGGCACTACTTTTAAGATTTATAATAACAGTGAGTCCAGAGCACATTGACAAGTCTACTATGCAAGTATATCAGTTGAGCTATTGTAGCAGTCCAGTACTTTGTTACTTATTGTTAACATCACTGTAATTTGCATTATTGTTTACATACTGTTTTATATCATTCAAAAATTCCAACCTTTTGGGTAACTGCTGTTTTTAAGGACCAACTCAATCTCGTTCCAAGTTCTTGCCTACCACTGCAAGGCATTTTGGAAGTTCTGCCTCTCAAAGGGACTTGGGAACTATGGCTGATATTAAGGCATGCTAATGAGAGATGGTATAAAGGTTGCTTGTTTCCTTCCACATAGCAAGAGAATGGCTGTTTTCTACTGAAATTAAGAAATGGATATGTCCAATTTAAAAGACCAATACAGGTGATTGTTGCCACCCAGAAACAGTCATAATCAAAATGGTTAAAACAGTACGGACTAAGTCTTATTTTGCTTACACACCTGGGGCATGTGCTGTAGCCACAAGACTGGAGCTTCGTCTAACACCCTATAGCTGTGACTAAAATTTTGGTATTTACCCAGCCTTCCATGGCTACCTACACAATATGAGTTCACTACAGAGGTACACAGCCAGAGTGCAGCCCTACTGAGCACTCTGGGACCATGTATAAACTTGCAAAGCCAGCAGTGTATTTCAAAAACTGTGCCAAAAACTGCAGTTGTGTGGCTGCATCCATACCATTTAAGTAGATAAAGCAAAGCAGGAATTAGTTGTACATGTCAAATGGCAACGTATAATGAAAACCAATTCACTTCAGCAAATCTGTGATGCAGTATTTTTATTGGAGATTTTACAAATGTTAAGGTTGAAATTCTATTTACAGAACAGGTGTTTTGTGTATAAGAAATCTCTGTTATGGAAAATCAGTTAAGTTCTTGACAAATGTAAGGGTCATAAGAGCACTAAAAACAATAGTCTCTTAAAAAAATCAATCCAATTAGAATATCAACAGCTTCGTTTTCATTGTTGCTAAAATAAGCAACCTGGGAAATTAGCAAAATAATTATTCAAAATATTGATTGGTGAGCCTGACTGCATATATGGCACATATTCAGCTTGCTCTGGAACACTGCCTGCTATGTAGAAAGCGTGAGTAGAAGTTCACCTATATAAAACTTTGCTAGGCTATTTTATATATTGTCAGCTAAGTAACTGATTTCAAGTAATACTTTTATTTAAATAAAATAAACGAATAATAATACTTCTGCTTTAAAAAAAATTAACAAACAGAGCTCCTCCTGGAGATTGGAGCTATGCTGGGGAAGGAAAGCAGCTAGATAGGTAATGTTTCCAAAGAACATGTCATTTTCTTTTCTGATCTGATTGTTATCTCTGTTAAAAAAAAAAAAAAAAAAAAAACCCCCCCCTGAAAAA
>NW_017729029.1:23789637-23792725 GCF_001723915.1 Gavialis gangeticus | reverse complement strand
TTAAAAAAAAAAAAAAAAAAAGAGACCCCTCCCTGAGAAAAAACACAGTGGAAAGCTGGTATGACTGTCTACCTGTATTGTGGTGTAGGGAAGATACTAATTTAACCTTGCATATCTGTAAGTGAAAGATAAATTATTTTATAAGAAAGAAACATCGTGATTGCACAGTACTTTCGAGATCTTTGTCAGAAATATTTTATGTGAAAGGAAAGGGTAACAAGAGAAGAGTATGCGCTAAAACAAATTTGCCCTAATTTACATATGAATTTTAAGGGCAGGTGTTTACAGATTACAGATAGTGTTACAATCTCCATAGACTTCCAGTGTTTATCTAGTAAACAAACCATAAATATTTTATATTACTCCTTGCTCTGCTCTGCTGTAGCATATGTTTTTGATTTTACTGTGACAATGACTGTCAATATAGTTCCCATTATTTTTCTATCATATGCCAAGAGAAGATTAATAGTCCATGTAAGGAAAGTTTGACTTTCAAAAGAAATCTTATGAACCGGAAGCTCTGACTCAAGCATGCATTTCTTATTATTGTTTTGTATTTATTTAAAAGCTGCTGGTCTGCCAATAATGTTGGTAGCATCCTCAGAGAATAGAAGCTTTATACTGTTGCCAAATAGAACCTCTTTGATTAAACACATCAATTAATTCTGCTGTAATCTAATGAAATGAGGTCCTTTTGACTTTAACCTTTCTTAATGTGGCATGTCTGTTGCAGATAGGAATGTATTTAATTGATGAACTAGTGTATTTGGTGTGGTAGGCATTTTTCAGCAGAGATTGTCTTGAATCTAAAGCCTGAATTTTAACAACTCTGAAGTTTATAGGTGTTAGAATAAGGAAATGGAACCAGATAGGGATATTACTGCAGATAGTGATTTCTTGCATTAAATCATTTATAGGCATCGTTTGTCCAAAGGTCTTGTCCACTTCTGGGTTCATATAGATGGTAAGGTAATTTCAGGAATTGTCAGTGCTTTGGCCAAGTTCAAAATCAGTTAATTACATTCTACCCAATATTTTCCCTGGACCTTAATGGCTACACCTTTTACTTGGCCTCACTCCATTGACTGTAGGGGAATTGCACCAATTTACACCAGGTCAGGATTTGTCTTTCAAGTCCAAGAAAAAAAAATCCTCTTTTCTTGCACCTGCATACTCTATAATGATTTTGCACACCAAGTAATTGCTGTTTCACCCTGCAGATGACTGCATAGCTACAGCACAGGAAGTAATCTTTATCATTACAGTATAGTTTCTGAAGCATGTCAGGTGAGCAAAATCATATTTAACCAAAATCACTGTGAGCTCATAGTTAACAAAAAAATACAATACTTGCTTTTCTTTTTCATTTAGCAGAATCTAATAATTAAATGGAAAAGGAGAGCAAGTGAATAAATTAAGGTTATGAAGAATTACTGTGTTAAATTATAGAATTTAAACCTGTGTTACTATTACCTAGAAAGGCAAATTGTTATTCAGCTTATAAAAAGAAGTCTTTTCCATAATCCTTTTGGTAAAGGTCAAGGGTTGCCTTTGGCAATGCTTCTCTGCAGGTGAATGGTAGTTAAACTGTTTTAAACACACATTTTAAGGTAACAAGTTAAATAAATTTAAAACTTGTTACATTAATTAATGAAAATTCAAATTCCATAATTTTCACACTAGCAGAGAAGAATGTACCTTAAAATTGCCTTGTTTGTTAAAAGCTTAAGGTAGAGTTGGTGCAGAAAATATGCAGAACATGGAGCTGCAGTACTACGTTTAGTTTTAATTACTAGTGGGTTTAATCATCCCTGAAGTATTGCAGTAGTCTCCAATATGCTAATATGAGCTGACTGTAAAAGTTTATTGCAGGCTCTGAAATATAAAATACTTTTAGACTACCATTCTGAAAGCTGTATTGTTCACTGCTTCCACAAATGATCTCATAGATGTGCACAACTCTTTTGAATAAACACTGTAAAATGTTCATGACTTCTGGTTTTACTGAAGTGATGTTCAAGGGAAAAAAAACATTATGCCTGATTTTTAATTTTTTTTCTGGTAAAGCAGCTTAAAATCCTACGTTTAATGATATTGTTCATTCAATCACATCAAGTAGAATTTAGATTTTTTTTTAAATTATGCTAATTGGCTTATGAAGATGTCTACTGCTTTTTTTCTGATTTGGACCTAATTATGCTGAGTATTTCTGACTTTTTTTCCACAAATTAATGCTGGTTGTTTATATTTGGCCATTAAACAAAACTAAGTTTCTGGTTAATGGAGTCTTATTGAGATTTGGAGACCTTCTAAATAAAACATTATAACGTATCAATTACATAGTTTTGTCATCAACTATCTTTCAAGAATCACGCACCTTTGTAAGAAGGCTCTTTTTGAGGACACAGAGATAAGGATTTTTTATTGTGTGTTCAAGTAAGATGTGCCAAGAAGACACCCAGGGTTGCCAGTTGCCTTTTCATATTGCAAGTATAGTAAAGCAAAAGGCCATACGCACATCTGGACTGAAAAGGATACTTGCATACTTTAGTATGCTAGAAAATAGAATTTGATTTTACAAAGAGCCTTTCTTACTCAATGCATCTCAAAGAGATTGACAAAGTAATGAGTTAAATACTGCTAGTGCTAGTGACTTGGCAAGCAAATGGAACAGACATTGTGTACTAAACAATAGTTCACACATACCCTTGGACATTAATTATAAACAATTCTGTTAAGAAAGGAAGTAGGAGGTAAGAACCTCCAGTGTATGTGAACCCAAATAAATCCAAATGTGATTTTTTTTTTTTTTTTCTTTCCCATTTGGAATATATCAAATGAATATGCAGCTTGAGTCAAACTTGGATCTTTATCCACATCAAATATGAGACCAACCATGACAGGCAGTTTTTAATATATTTTTAAATTCTTCCATTATCATTACACATCCACACATTGAAAGACCCCATAGCAGGGGTTTTCATCCTTTTTTAACAACTGCTTCAAAGTTTCAGCTTATGTACCCCTTTATATTTTTCTTATTTTGGGGGGGGGGGCAGATTGAGTCCCTGTGGTGAGGGGGGGAGTG
>NW_017729029.1:23773991-23789438 GCF_001723915.1 Gavialis gangeticus | reverse complement strand
AGGAGGCAGATTGAGTCCCTGTGGTGAGGGAGGGAGTGGGGCTGCGGCTGAGGCAAGGGCAGGGGCAGGGGTAGGCGCTGCACAGCTGGGGCAAAGTGCAGGATGGAGCCAGAGTGCGAGGAATCCTAGGAGGTATGTGCCTCCCAGATCTGTATGTGGGGCAGAGTTAGCTGCTGCTGCAGGCTGGACTCTGCACCCCACTGCCACTGCCCCAAGAGTCACACAATGTGATGTGCCTGCTGCTGCCAGGCAGGCAGGGGATGCATGCGCGCGCGCGCGCACACACGCACACACACGCATGTGCGTGCGCGCACACACGCGCACACACACAGATGCAGACGCAGACACAGACACCCTGCCCCCCCCAACAGGTAAGTGTGTGTGGGGGAAGGAGCAAGGTGGGGCCAGATTGAGAATGGCAGGGTGAGGGGGAGTGAGTCTCTGCCTGCTCCCAGGAGCAAGGCTGGGTGGGCAAGGGCAGCAGTCCCCTTCTGCAGACTGCACACATACATGCTCAGATGGGAAGGTGGGGGGCTTGCATGTGGTGGCCGCCACCATCATCACCCCACACTGCCACGCCCCACACTCTTTTCTTATGGCCGGTCGCACGTGTAGTTCTGCGGGCTGCTGATGGGCCTCGCACCCAGCCAGTTGCATGCCATCCATCATCAGCAGGGGAGCCATACCCAGCCCTGCTCCTGGGAGTGGGCATAGAGAGTGAGCTGAGGTGGGAGGCAGGGAGGTGCTGCAGTGCACTGTGTGGGGCCAGTGGTGCCCAGCCCTAGGTAAGAAGCAAAGTATGGGAACGTGCCAGGAGAGATACTGCCACTGTACCCTGGGGCACGCTCCATCCCTGCCTTCCTGGCCCTACCCTCTATGGCCTTTCTAAGTACCCCTAGGGGTATGCGTACCCCCTGTTGACAACCCCTGCCCTATAGTGTTATGTGTCTTTGTTGTGCAAGCTGCTCTGCAGAGTAATTTGCTGCGTCAGGGCAATTAGGGTCCATTCAGCAAAATGGTGAACACCGTTGTTTTAGTTTAGCACAAACTTAAGCTTATGCTTAAATTTTAGAATGTGATTAAGCACATTCTGAAAATATTGGGTTGATGTCATACTGGCATCAAATACTGGATTGATGTCAAGAAAGCTGACATCCTTACTTTCCATCAGGCTTCATTTCATATAGATCACTTTTAGCTTAGCTGGGATAATTTTGTCCTGCACAGTCTGTCAGCCTTCTTCATGCTGAGTAGTACCTCCCTCAGCAAGTGATGTTGTAGATTTCAACATCCTACTTGAAGAATAGGTTGTCACTTTATATTTTGGGGGTGTTGAAATCTTGCAGTCTCCATGAAATGGTGTTAAAAATCATAAGAATGGTAAATTTAGTTAAATGTGTAAGCTTCTCTAGTGGGCCCACAGTTCTGTCCTTCAGTGGCACATGAGCCATAGTATTCTTGTAAAACTTAAATTTGTCTAATAAAAGTTGACATTTTAGTGGAGTTTTACAAGCATAAAACAGTGGCTCGGTAATTGTTCCACTGGTACATATCCTGCCTCCCCCCTCACCCTAATGTGTGTCACTCTAGCACGTGAAGTAAATTTGCAACTTTATCTGCTCATTTGAGATGTTTTCAGCTTTTGCATATTGTAATTTACTGTGCAGTAAGCCAGCCCTGGGCAGGCATCTACACATGCAGCCTCTTGGGACCAGATTTGCAATTAATAGAGGTAGCCTGCTCCAAGCTTCCTCCAGCCTTGTTCTGCCCCACCTGCAGCAGCCAGGGGGAGCTGGAGGCTCCAGCCACAGCTGCCCAGATGCCAGGGGCACTCTTTAAAGGGCAGCCCTGCACGGTGTTCCCTGAACACCTGCTTTTCTGGCCTGAAGCAGTCTGCAGCCAACTGGCACGGCTCTCTACAACACTGTCTGTAGAACCTGTGCTCAGTGTGGGATGGCTGCTCCACACCCATCCCCTTGCAGCAATGACCCTCACCGCAGGCTTATTTGCCACTGTGCTCACCATGCTTCACTGCTGCAGTGACTACTGCCTGGCTTAGGTCAGCCTCAACCCTGTCTGCCCTGCTGTGCTGAGTGGCTCCCGGGGTTGCCACCTACCAGCCCCTGGGCTGCCACCCAGACTCCAGCAAGGATGCCTATGACATCCGCATGGATGCCATGGGTGCTGTCCATGATATCCTGGGGCTTCAGCCCCACCACCTGTGGGTCTGCCATTCCAGTTGGCTCTGTGTCCTCCAGTGCACCTAGGATGATGAATTCGGGATGATCCAGGCCACGTTCCAAGAGCTACTCAACCAGCTCTGCCCGCATCTGAAATGGCAGCTCACAACCATGTGACTATCCCACCCTGTGGAGACTGGGGGGGGGCATCACCCTCCTCAAGCTCACCACACCTGCCAGCTTGTGGTACATTGGCCACTTCTTCAAGATGGGCAAGACGACCACTGGGGAAGCTGTCTTGGTGCCTGGGCCAGGCCCACATGCTGGTAGAGCATGCCTTTGGTCATCTGAATGAATGCTGTCACATCCTTATTGCCCACCTCAAGGTCTCAGAGGCCAACATCCCCCAGGTCATTGTTGCAGCCTGTGTGCTGCATAACAGCTGTAAGGCCCAAGGGGAGCTTTTCCATGAGGTATGGGTGGAGGAGGTGCAGTGGGTGGAAGATGCCTGGCAGCGGGAGTGCTAGCTGCAGTGGTAGTGACAGTGACAGGGCCCCCTCCACTGAGGCCCTTGGCAAGCCACACACCCAGTAGTGGGGGCCACGGCACTGTGTGTGAGACACACTGGTGGACCAGCTCTTCCTGCACCCCCCACTGTAGGGTACCTCACTGGCCAGTCATGACCCCCAGGCCCAGTGTGCAACCCTGACACCATGCTTACTGCAGACAGTTTTGAGCAAAAATCTTTATTTCCCTCCATGCACACAATCCCTCCTGCCCTCCCTCCACAAACAGACCCCGCCACCACCACCACCATCCATCACCAATCAAGCACCATCTTCCCTATGTAAACTATTTACATTGTGCTCTGTATGCCCTCTCATGGTGGGCGACAGTGGGGTGGAGGCACCTACGGGCAGGTCCTGGGGATTGGTGCCCAGCACCGCAGCCCCTGGCTGCACCACCGTGGCAAGTCTGGCAGGTGGGAGGCTCACCTAGGCATGGGGGGGCTCACCCTGGGTGGCTGCTGCTTTGCCTATGCTGCTGGCTCCCCCTCTCCAGCATGAGGCTAGGGTCAGAAGGGCCCACATGTGATGCTGGTTCCACTGTCAGCAGCTTCTGCTTGGGGGCCACATGCCACCTAGGTGAATAGCAGGGAGGGGTCCAAGAAGGGAGCCTGGATGCTGGGAGACTTGGCATGGGTGTAGGGGCAGAAGGCCCTTGGCACTGGAGGTGCTGCTGCACCACAGCCCAAGCCCACTGGGGGGGGCTTGCTGCTGGGCAGTGGAAGACTGCCAGGGGGTAAGTGGGGCCAGAGTAAGAGGCTGCACAGTGGGTGGTATAAAGGTAACCACCAGTCCAGGATGGTGTCCAGCACCCAGCAGTTCTCATCCATGGCCTCCACTGCCCTGACCACCATGGCAGCCTGCTGCTCCTGGGCCTCCAACATCCTCTCAAGGAGGACAAGGTCTGGGAGTCTGTCCCTGAACATCTGGTCCTCACAGTTCTTTGCCTGCTCACATGCAACATCCTTAGTGCTCCAAGCCCACAAGTCTTCCAGTTGCTCTTCTGCCTTGGTGACCAGCCAGTCCAGCAGCAGAGTCCAGTCCTGCATCTGCTGCTGTTGTAGGCAGCACATATGGAGGGCACTGGTTGAGAGTGGCAGCATCCCTGAGGGCACATCCTTAGCATTGGCTGGTGCCTCTCTCCCTGCGTGCAGATGCTGGACCTGCAGAGCCAGGAGAGAGAGGCTCTTTGTGACAGTTCATAACATTTGAGAGATAACATGCACTATACCAGGAGGCTGTGTGCCCCCTAGCCTCAGATAGGAAGTTGTGCATGCACAGGTGCCCAGGGACCATGGTAAGTTGGCTGAGTGGACCCTGCCAGAAGTGGCCACCAGCATAGCCCTCCACCCCCACTTCCTCCGTGGGGGAAAGTGGCCTGCTTGGTGCTTGCCACAGGCAGCCTGCCATCTTGATCCCTTACTCAAGCTGGTCCAGGGCTGGCTTCTGGCAGCACATGCCATAGCTGCTCCAGACCCACTGCCCCCCTTATCCTCCTGCAGGCCAGGCAGTCTCGAACTAGGCTTACACTGGCTGGGCTGGGGAGGCAAAGGGCTTCTGCCTGGCTGGAACGGTGAGCCGGTGATGGCCCTGCCCTCCCCCCAGCTTTGGGCCTCTGGAGAGATGGCTGAAAGCAGGGCCCCCATTGTGTGTTGCCTGCACTTCAGCATGCCCCTGCTGAGAGTCCCATGGGTATGCCACTACAAGGTGTTTGAACGCACTGAGGGGTGCCTAACCCATTATACCCCGCTGCTGTTGATCAACATGGTGCCCCAGAAGCACCTGACAACCTGGGGTGGGACCTGGCGTGAGCTTTGATGGTGCCTCTGGCAAGCCCATGCTTCCCTGCAGTGTGTGCTGCCCCCTGGAGGGGTACTTCTCCCTACACTGTGAGTGGCTGAACCCCACACCTGAGGAGGGGATTGCTGCTGCCATCAATAATTTTCTCTGTATGTGATAGGCCCCTAGCTACCTAGGTGGGTGTTGGCTGCTCAGTAAAGTTCTGCACTACCTCCCACCTGCCTGCATGCTGGGGGGGGGGGGGGGGCACATTTTCTGCTTATTGCCTTGCAACTCTGCCATTAAACCATGTTAGCTTTTGTTTGGTCTTTCTTTTTTTTTTTGATTTTCAGTATGCATTTGCACTGTGCCTCCAATATTGTTCATATACAAGCAGCAAGGAAACTGCTTGTTCTTCACCTTAGAGGCCCCTTTTAACTCCTATCTAACTAGCTTCTTAAGACAACTACACCCTCCTTGTGCCTGGGCCAGGCACAAATGAAACCAACTAAAGAGGTATATAAAAATAATCCAGCTTCAGTGGGCAAACATACCGTAAAATGTAAACATTTTCGTAGACTCAATATGGAAAGATAGTGTAAGCATTTCAAAAGTGATTTAGGATTGTCAAAACTCCTTTAAATGGTTGGTGTGATTTTCAGAAAATACAGTTTACCCTTAGTCTCAAAATCAGGCTTGAGTTGAGCAACCAAAACTGAGGGCCCGAAATCCATAGCTGCTTTTGACAATCTTGTTCAGCATTGTGTAATGCATGTTTAGTTTTTGCAATATAACACAAAATAATTAGGCCACAATATGGAATTACTTTATGCCAATGCAGTCTTCTGTCTTGTAAAACGCTGACTGTTAAAACTAAGCCTTAAGGCCTTGTTACATCTTATGATGCGAGCTGTACAAATGTTGGTCAGCTTAGTACTAGCTTGGATTCTAGACCAGTCACACCTTCAACTTGAGTGGCACATCTGTGGGGAGCTGGGTTCACACGTTAATGGGATAGGAGTTGGGTGGTGTGGATCAAGAGATAATTGTTTCTTCGAGTAGTATAATTCTGAGCTGTGTGCTTTAAGCCACTTTAAGATGTTAATATGCAGACAATCCAGGGGTTAATAGCTCCAGGAGCTACCCAAAATTACCATGTAACAAGGCCCTTAATATCAACAGATAATGTAAATTCTGCATGTATGGTAAAGCATTTAAAGATCTTTTTCTGTCTTATAACACAAGCAATGGAATGCTAGAAAAAGACAGTCTGGTCCAAATTTCATTTGTCATAGGAGATCTTAGTCAGCACTCAAAGTACATAAACCTATATTTTTCATTACAAAAACACTCTGGCTTCATATTAGCTTGCAGAGCACCACATGCAACTGTTATAAGACCAAACCCTGCAATTGAGTTCCTGTAAGAGACTTTTGCAAAGTGGCCAAAATTCAACTGTATTGCTGTTTGATGTATTCATTCAAATGCTATTAGACGGAATACTGTCTTCTTCCTAACTTTGTAGGAGAAAATGGTCTCTGAATGTTTGACCTGGTATTTACTGAAGACAATTGCCAAATAGCTGCATTTACCTTTCAAGTCAACTTGACATCTCAAGGCTTTTTTAATACACTTTTTTTTTCTTGAGGCCTCACTTCCTTCATTTTGCTTTATTTGGAATAACAGAAATGGGCTGATTAAAAGGACAGCCAAACTCAGTTCAGTGATTACCCTGAAGCATGAGCCCTATGAATACACGGGGTTTATTCATCCAACCATTATGGAAACTTGTAAAAGAAAAAGGAAAGAAAAAAAAAGCTTTGATTCAGCAATCCCATTGTGCATGAGGGCCTACGGCCTTCCTCTTGGGTCTGACATTGCAAACAAAGGTACAGACTAGGGAAGAGAGAAGGACTTATATGCCTAACTCAAAGAAACATGTCAAGCATTCACTTCTAGTTTGAATTAAAATAATGCATTTAATTAGACTATCATTGTGACAAATTGGTTGCGATGAGGCAGTTGAATATCCCAGGAGAGTGAAGCTAATCTCTCTTGTAGTTTAAAGACTCTGATGTGTGGGCATAAGACAGATAATTAAGCTTGTTGGGGGCATGTGGAAGCAGGAATGAATGTTTGAATTGGTCTGAGAAGATGTAATGGCTTTGTTCAAATCTTTATACTAATCAAATTCAAAATAGCAGTCTCAAAAGGGTAGGTCCAAAAAAAGACAGGTGGCGACTTTAGGGCTGCAACACCTTATCTTTAAATGCCTGATTTCTGAAGTGAAAACTGATTCCCAGTGGGCACATCTTCATGTGCAATTAATACAACTGCATATACTCTGGCTCAGTTTGAGCCGAAGTAAATCAATCCCAATGTCACTGTCTATACATATATTTATGCACAGTAATTTACTACATTGCTTCATACCACTTGTATCTGATAGGACTATCCAGCAGTGAAGTATATTGGTTTTCTGTATTTTAATTGCTGCGCATGTATAGATGGTGATGCTTTACTGTGCAGCAAATTTGACTGCTGGTCAGTAAAGTGTCTCATGTACACACACCTAGTTGGTTGTATAGGCTTCCTATACAGCACATAAAGGCAGCTATTTTCCCCTAGTAATGATCCAGAAAAAACAAAAGCAAAGTAAAACAAACCTTGAATGAGCCAAAAGAAAACGGTAAGTGCAGGAATGTGTATGTATTCTTGCCCCATCTCCAAAGCTTAAGTTCCCAAGCCAGAGTTGCAGGTGCCTCTAGGATTCAGAGCATTCCCCTGAGAGTGGATATTTAAAACACCCAGTGGAAAAAGATATGGCAGTACTATAAAAAATACGTAGTTAGAGCACTTGCCCAGGAAGTGATGAGAGATCGAAGTTCAATGTCTTCTTTAGCCTGAGAGAGTTCTAAATCAAATCTCTCATTTCCCAGGACAGTGCTGTAATCATTAGACCATAGACTAAGATAAATGGGAGTACCTTTCTGTTTTAAAATTCCACTGTGCAAAAAGTGGTATCCTAGTAGGTAAGACGCTTGGTTTCTGGTGGCAGTACCACTACAGGTGCTTAAAAAATGAAGCAGCTACTTCTTGTGAAGGACCTGATTCTATAATTGTGATTAAGCAGGTTCGGTTTGTCCACTATGTTGGCTCCCAAACGGACTTAGAAACCACTCTGCTTAGTTTTTGGATCTCAACAGAGTATAATGCCTACCTACTCACACTAGGGCAATACTGTAGATATATGTGATACAATTGTACGTGCCTAGGAACCTAGCGGGGGTGGGGGCGTGCCTAGAAAATACTACTATTTTCCAAAGTTGTGTGGCTTTTGGGATTAGAACACAATTTTAGTCTACCCACAATCATTTTTTGGATCTAACCCAAATCAGGAAAAGCATACTGAGCTCTTGTTGCTCTTACATCTATATTCTGAGGAGATACAGAAACAAACTTTATAAGTAAAAGACAATAAAAACTATTCAGATTTTGTTCAATGTAGTTTTACAACTATGATTATTTTGTCTAATTTTCTGAATTCCAAATAAGATGGGGCACTGGCTACATTATTATATAATTTAATGTTATTTTGCCATTCAGTTAATCAATTTCAGGCGTGAATATATATGGTGATTCAAGTTATCATTCAAGAATAGACACAGAATCCCAGCTGTGGTACATCACTTCAAATGACACATACAATCAACAAATTCAGCTTGCATTTTATAGTCATTTTGTCCCATTCAAAGCCCTTTGCTTAAAGAAAACTCTATTATTATTTTGCAGGATCAAAAGACAATTAGCAAAATGGGATAGGAGCAATTTTTAGGAGCTTGCTGTAACTCTTAAAGTGATGTATCTACACAGTACACTTTCACAGCTGTGGGAGTTTCGCACAAATGTTTTGGATAGAAATTACCTTCAATCCACTAAAATCAAATGGATTATTTTTATTGACTTTAGATCACACCTTTTAATATCTAATTATCTGTGTATATAATACTTCATTTTGGGCCACGGCAGTGGGGAATAAAGGAAATAATAATCTGGAATGGCTAAAACGGTAAGATTTAGGTGCTTAAAGTTGGATATCCAAATTCCTATGCAGGCATCTGAATACCTACCTGAGAAATGCTGACACTTGTGAATCCCATGAAATCCATAGGGACTACAGATACTCAGCACCTGTGACAATTAGAAAGTAAGGGTTTCTAAATCTCACTCAAGTCAACAGGACAGTTTTAGTGACTTAAAACAGATTGTGGATCAAATCCAAGGGGGGGGTGTATTTGTATATAGGTCCTAATTCATCAAAGAACATGTGTACATAGACTGTTAATATAAAAATTAGGGCTGCCTATAAATGTGCTGGTTCACATTCTAATTAGAATGTGTCAGACCAGACTCAATGTGAATGCACCAGCATCAACTCATCATCATACGTATTAAGTCCAGTGCATTTCAAAATGGCTGCAGTGGTGCTTTAACTATACTTCATCAAATAAGCTTTAGTTAAAGCACCTCCATGGCTATTTTGAAATATGTGTGTGTGTGTGTGTGGGGAGGAGACTTAATACATGTGATGATGATGTGTTTTAATTACAGTGGCTCTAATTAAAACGTCAGCACCTACAAGGATGTGTATCGGCAACTCAGGTGCCTAATTTCCTTAGACCCATGTTGATTAATATTTTTGGTAGTTTTAGATGCATCATCACACTCTCTTCAACAATTCCCTCATAAGCACTACTCCCAAACCATATGTAAAGCATTGATTATTATGGAAATGTGGCTGAAGAGCCCATGTAGTCCACGTTCATATAGTATAAGTCAGATCAAATGTACTTAGACCATCCGTGACAGATGTATCTCTAACCTTGGGTCAAAAATCTTCAATATAATAGGAATTTCACAACTTTTCAAGGAAGCCTGCTTTAGTGCATAACTGCCATTATAGTTTAAAAGTTCTTCCTCCTTCCCCCCTTCCCATATCTAACCTTTTAATCCCCCTTGCAGCAAATAAAGCCATTTACAGCAGCAAATTTTATTTCCTGGTGAATATGAGGAAGACTTGATAATTTCTCTTTCTAAGAACTTGCTACTTATTTTGGAGACTGTTATTCCCCACAGCCACCTTATTCTTTTTCTAAACAAACGTCTTTCACCCTTGCTTCAGTAACCATGTTTTCAAAATATCTTTTTGTTACCCTCCTCTGGACTCTTCTCCAGTATGTTTACAAGATAGCATGGCCAGTATTAGACATTGTACCTCAAATGAGGTCTAAACTGTCCCAAGTAGGCTCAAGTAATTGCCTCTTACATCTAAAATACAGTGCCTCTGTTGTGACATCCTACAGTGACATTTCATTTTTTGACAATATTATTATTCTGACAACTTGCATTCAATTTGTAACCTTTTTTAAAAGCTAGCCAGATATTCTCCATTTTAGATTTGTGCAGTAAATTGACTCATCCTTAGCACAGCACTTTGCATGTCTTTATCAAATATATCTTATTGATTTCTAGCCTAGTTCTACAATTTATCAAGATCATATTGAAGTATGGTGTACTGCAAAGAATTTTCTATTGTAGATGGTACCACATTCCTTTTTTAAAAAAAGAAAAAGTAAAGCAAAAAGTTTAATGTTTATTCTATTTTGGCTTGCTAAACAGTGATAGGAAAAAAGTCAACCTTTGAATTTCTGTCCTCTGAGTATAAAGAGGAGAAAAAGTGGTAAAGAAGCTTTATCTCTGGGCCCCCTCAGAGATTAGTAAAAATATTGTGAATCAAAAGTACTGGTCAATTGTATGTTTTTATTGACTTAGAAAATCATGCTCATTGCTTTCTGCAAGGGATATGTGAATTTCATAAGTTGAACAGCAGAGGAAGAAAAGGAAGCTGACCATTTTGAAGCCGCATATGTAGCTAGTATTTTGTTCTGGCAAGTGTAAGGACCATTGTTTGCTGATGTACTGAATCAGCTAGAAGGTTCAAACTTAAATTTCACAAGTATTTTTACACATTCCACTAATAAGATAGTGTTCTTGTGGCTGTGTATTTGATATACAGTCGGAACTTGGTGCTGTAATGAGTTTTCCTCATTGGATGCTATTTCTTTCTTTTCTTTTTTTTTTTTTTGTCACAATTTTCCCATTATTTAACCATTAGGATACTAGGCTATGTCCAGGTGTTACATTTTTACCAGAAAAATTGCTGTTCTCTTGGTAGAGATGAATAGATCAACACTTGTATGCTTGTCATTTTCTCAGAGGGGAAACATGCCTTATCTGGGAAAAGTTCATCCAGGTGTCAACCTGGAAGATCTGCCTTGCAAGAGAAGAACAAATATGTATACACTCTACACTCAGTATGGTCCTGGAGGAAATGGAAATAGTGGGAATGGCCTAGGGCTGGGGGCTTTGCACTGCTGCTCCTGCCCCTTTCTGGATAATTCTATAAGACAAGGTGGGCTGTGGGGCAATGCTTCCCACATATCCCCCAGATCAGGGACTGCTTGGTTTTGGCAATAGGTTGGGAACTTTGCCTCCCTGTTGCCTCCATTCTGAGGGGCAGTGGGTGTTATTTTTGAAGGGCTGCATTGGGGTGGGGGTCTGCATGGGGGAAGCTCCCACTTCCAAAGTCTACACCCATAGCCCCATGGGGGTCCCAAAGCTGGGAATTGGGGGTGGAGGAGGCTTTGCTTTGCTACTCCAGTCCCCTAGGATGAGGAGGAATGGAGAAGCTTGCTCCCTATGCCTTCCCCTGGTTGATGACCCCTGCCTTAAAGCAACAACAAGATGTATTATTTGTGTATTATGAACAGCAATCAGCCAGTGATTACTTTTCATTTATCTGTTACAAGCCCAAGTTACAGATATCTGCATTATGTGTCCAAGCTATTCTAAACTTGGTGTAACCCTCTAGAATACTAATTAGATGTAGTTAAACAGCTAAACTTAAAGTGACAACCTTAGCACAAAAAATATTGAAGGTCATGACATGGTATTGTACTTAGCATAATTGTTTCTTCCTGGCATATTTTGGAGTGTATGCCACACCTATAGAAATGAGAATAATTATGTTACTCATATGGAATTAGACTCTTTTTTCTCAGTCCTAGCTCCAATTATATTACCTCAATGAATCTGCAACCAGTGAAGATGTGTGCTGCCTGCTGACAGAAACAAATTACTGTCAAATTAACCCTGTTCTCCAAGAACAGACAGTATGTGTTGCTTACCCATGTGTATGTTCAGGGCACATACACATTAATGTAAAGAAGGAGCACATATGTAGACCTCATTTAGTCCAACCCCCTATTGCAGTCAAGACCACCCATGTCTAAATCAGGCCGTAACAGGGAACTCTGGCACTGTTCCTAGACAGGAGAGAAAGAGATGGAGGGACAGAAGCCATAGTGGTTAAAAAGAAGGGATGAACAGAAGGGAACTGCAGGTGGGAATACTAGGGCCTGTATTCTGACAGAGAATACAGTGGGTGGTTTAGTGACTCACCAATTAAGTGGTTAATGGCTCCTTCACAGGTGCTGGGAAGTGGGCTGGGGAGACTACTTACCTGGACTCCTTAAACAGCTGCCGGAGGACCTGACAGGGAAGGGAAGAGTTTTTGAGCTGGACCAGAGTCAATGCCCTAGGAAGAAGGCATGCAGAGTAGTGGGGAGGAGCTCCTGACAATGGAGCAGGATGACTCCCTTGCAGGGGATTCAGAAGCAGCCTACTGGTGATATTTTGAATGAAGAGATATGTAATAGCAGCTTGTGGACTTTGAAGTTGTGGCTCCATCCTGAGAATAAAGAGCTATACATATAGAGGAGAACCCACGGCCAGGCTTGGCTGCTGAGGAAATGGCCAGCTGCCAAGCAAAGAAGAGGAAGCGTAACAGAGAGGGATGCCCATTCCAGGACTAATGAAGAGAAGAGGCTGAGAGAGAAAACCTAGTGAACAACACATCCAGCAAAGCCAACCCCTGACTCTGCCACCTGCCTCCTGAAGCTAAAGAAGATTAAGGCATGGCAGACAAGAAAGGAGGCAAAGGCAGGGAAAGGGGGATTGTGACAACAGGCTGCATCTCCCAGCTAAGTGCAGAAGAACAGGCCGATTGCATTTTAATGATCAATGAGGCTGTCGCAAAGGCCTAGATATTTTTGTGGGGTGATATCTTTCATTGAACCAACTATATGTTTGGGAAACATTTTTAGATCTTAGAGTGCTTTATGCTCAAAAGCTTGTCTAACTATCTCCCAGTCATGCAAATATCACCCCTCCTCCAAATATCCTAACTTTTCATGTGTTTCTTGGACAATGACAGCTACAACATCCCTCCAAACAGTTATCCAACTTGGACTCAGAAATATTTTGGATTGCACGGTCTACATTGACAACACTTTCCTAAGAAAAGTTAGGAGTAAAACTCTATTGGTATACATGTTGGGTCCTGAGTTCTCCAAACATAGTCTTTTACTGAAGGAAAACAGGCTCTTTCTATTTTCTTATTTTCTGATTCCTAATATCTGATCCCCTGCCACCTACTGGTGAAGCACTGTAGTAGCACTTATAGCAAAAGGCTTTTCCAGACTTACAGCCATCTCTTCTGGACACCAGTAAAATTTACCCTAGTGTATATATCTGATTTATACAAGTATGTGTGCGTCATGTCTGTAGGCTATCAGATAAGTAATCCCACTGAGCAAGGGCCCAACAAATTATCACAAAATACAATAAAAGCTTCATTGGAAAGAACATTACATATTTTTCCCTCTTTATGCATTACAAAACAGATGGGGAAAATTATCTTATGAAAATGGGAATCATGATATGATGCAACTAGGAAGAATATCTTCCCTGCAGTTTTATATAACTCTGTTTTTTTTAAATCACTGTATATATTTTAAAATATTATACTTAAATATGTTAAATCCAGTGTAAGTGGGTGGTCTTTTGGGACCATCTTGCTATACAGATCTTTTGAATAATCTTTTGGGATAATGTGAGATGCGATAGAAAAACTTCTAGAATAACATAGCTGCTAGATTAGTGGCTGATCATATATATGTTCTTTATTGCATCCTTTGTTCTTTTTATATTAAAATCTAAGAAATAGAAATTTCTGAGAGAAACAGACAGAATATGTGTCAAAATAATCAGCCCAGAAATTCTTGTTATTCAAGTTAAGGAATAGTTGCAGTTACCAAGATCAGATTCAGGGGGCTTTAAACAGTCCTACTGGCTTCCTAGAACAATGTTATCATTAGTTCCAGCAGGAAATGAAGCATACATGCCTATAAGATATAATTTAAATGAAGTAATTTACTTTTTATGAGATTTATGCAGTAAGATAATTCTTTTTTTCTAATGATGGTGTCAAAAAAAATCATGTACTAAATGAAAATCTGTCACCAGCCACTACATTTTCTCATAATCTCTTGCTGTGTAGTCACAATGCCATTTTAATATGTGCATAAGAAATACAGTGCAATATTTACATAAAATGTATTGTTTACACTAAACACATCTTGACTTATTGTCCATTCACTGTCTAGGTTCATTTACTAGAATCCGGTTTTGATTGATATTCCAGAATATGCAAACTATGCACTTAATGAGATCTGATTATCACTATACTACTTAAATGACTGAACTTTGGCAACATTTTTCATGCTCTAATATGTCTCCTTAATATTAATCTAGTCACGGCTGTGTGCACTTGCAGCACATTCTTGTACACTTTATTTTTTTCTTGGAAATACAATCACTATAAAAATGCCCGTTATTTCCTTCCTTCCTTTCTTGCTGAGTGGAAGCACTCTAACTAGCAAACAAATAAAAATGCTGTGAAAACTACAGATTTATGTTTAATGGAAAGACTGAGAGGTGAATCACATTTGGTACATTTGCATTATACATACAGGTTACTCCATAAGATTATAAAAACATGTGTTTCATAAGGGCATTTTTAATTACAGGGAAAGAAGTGAAAGAAAGAAAAACAATCAAGGCAGAGTAAACCTAAGACTGGAGAGATTCAAGCAATCATGCTGCAGTGCATAGCAATGAGGGAAGCATGGAGGAGTTTGCATATATAAAAGAAACACACTCCCCTTTGTAGTCTGATCTGGGAGGTGACAAATGATCCAAAACAGGTTTCGACAGTTGCAAACAAAAGCCAGTTCCCCTTGCTTTATTTACTGCAGACATTACACCTGTGGATTGTGTATTCCAAGCCAAACTAAAATGCCATTTCTGATCAGCTATGACATAGCATTCCTGTGTTATTTGCTTATGCTGGTTTTTCTCCCATATCATGGCAGTATACATGGCACTATTCAAAGGAGATAATTACCTGTGTTGCTATAAATGTACAGCTGATGACATGTGTTAACTTCTGGTGGGCATGGAGTAAATTCTAGCTTTCCCTAAGGATCATCTATATTTGGAGGTAGAATATTTTTAATATCCATAAATCTCTTGTTATAACGTAGTGCTGCAGATGTGAGTGAGTTGTATAGCCATACTCAAGCAGTGAAACAGAAGTCTGGGTTTTTTTGTTCCATACAAAATTTTTAGTGACAGTGTCAGAAGCTTTGGCATTCACAGAAAAGCCTGCTTCCTTATACTTGTCTATGTGGCATAAGAAGAAACAGCAAATGAAAAGAAACAAAAATGTGACACTAATTACTACAGGTACCTTTGTGGTGCTATATTTTTAAGGGAAAAATCAATAATTTACTGTTGTACATAAAATGGATTTTTTAAAAAGAACTCGTTGAGAAATCTCCTTAGAGGACTTTTAAGAACCACAGCAGAAACAAGAAACAAAAAAAATTGACAAGTCACTATCGGTTTAGCAAAGTGAAAATGATTATACCATACATATGACATTAACTTTCAGAAGGGAA
>NW_017729029.1:23761287-23768991 GCF_001723915.1 Gavialis gangeticus | reverse complement strand
CACAGCAGAAACAAGAAACAAAAAAAATTGACAAGTCACTATCGGTTTAGCAAAGTGAAAATGATTATACCATACATATGACATTAACTTTCAGAAGGGAATTATGACAGGTTCCCAGGAATTTAGCTGTGGGCTGAGAGGGAAGTCATTAAGTCACTAAGTTTTGAACCAAGGGGATTGCCAGAAGCAGACAATAATGTTATCCTCTATGAGATTAGAGAGTATCAGCTGGGCGTAAAATATTTGTGGTCACCTTTGCAGTGGTTGAGAAGAAGAGGTATGGAAAATAGAGACTTTTTAGTCGTAGTTGTCCATTGCAAATTATCCACAAAACTGAAATGGCAAGCAATTTTTTTTAAAAGTGTTACTTTTTAGCAGGTATATATGATTGTTTGCTACTGCAAATGGCTGGATTCTAAGATACCTCTTAATAATAAAAACCCTTGCTGGAGAAATTCTTTCTGAGGGAAGGTAGTGTAAATTGAGTTACTGTGATGACCCCACCAGTGCTCCAGTTAGCTGAGCTGTACTTGGCTCCAGTAAAAATTCAATTGTTCATTATAGCTCATTAAAAAATACCACCTCAGGCACCCATAGAAATTCATTAGAATGAAATAGTGTAACAGTGTGCTCCAGCCATGAGAGCTGCTTCAGAAGAGCCTTGTTGATAACTTTGAGCACTCTGATATTGTAACACCTGCATACTTACTTTTTTAAGAGCTCTTCATTTAAACATAATGTACAAACAAGTATTGTATGTAGCATTAGCATGTTCAGAACATGTTTTCTACATAAAGAATAATATGCAAAAACTGTTATTATTCACCTGTGTGAAGAAAGCATTGTTTTATGTATAGCTGACTGCTCAGAGAAAAACATAAATGCAAACTTTTTATGAACTGCTTCCATAGGAGCTGCAGATAAGTTCAACTGCTTAGATTAAAACGTGGCACAATACTGCTGCCAAAACTATGTTTAGGGAATTTTGACAGAGAAACCAGAAGACTCTTGCTTGCCAGCTGAAATAACTAGGAATTCCCAGTAAAAGGTGTTATGGCTCTATGCTATGTGCCGTAGCTTCTGAACCAATTTTGCCCTTTAAAAATAAACTGGAGCATTTGTTTTTTCTCTAATTTCTGCTGGTTTAGTTATTTACATTATGTTGTTTGTTGAGTGGTTGGAATTCAGAAGATAGTTTGCAAAATGTTGCCATGTTTTTTAAATCTCTTCTTAAGAATGCTAATAAGATGGACATTTTCTGATTGGTGACTGGCTCTAGTTGTTGGTGTGAGAAGAAAAGGAGAGGACAGATACTTTAACTTTATTGTTGTGACGATTGTGGTATTGTTTTGTTTATAACTTACCTTCTTCTAAAGGTCCAAACTGCTTTAGTTTTACCACGATCGTACTTAAGATTGCGGGTGTAAAAATGAGGGACAAGACACAGAAGCATCAATAAGACAAATGCAAATATGCTCTGCACAGTTCACATGTCTACCTTCCACCTCAAAATTTTCTAATGGTTCCTGTGTGGAGTCTCCTGCTAAATTGATTTTGAAGAAACTGATATTAAATGCTATATTAATTACTTTGTATTCTAGGTGCACAACAAAACCTAGAAGAAATCTGTTCTACCTCTCAAGCAGAAATGTAACAATTTACCAGTTTTCCTGTCTTTTTGTGGGGAAGATTTGGCTGAAAAGGAAAGAAAAAACACAGGCCTAATGTACTGGCAGGGTTTAGAGGAGGGGTGGGCAATTATTGTGGGCGGAGGGCTACTTACCCAGTTTATAGCAAGCTGTTGAGGGCTACCCTGCCCCTTGACAGGTGCCCCACCCCCTGGTCACCATCTTGTGACTGGAAGTCCTGCCCCCTAACCCTTCACCTTTGCCACCAAAAGTCCCTCTGCTTGCCCCTGGAAGTACTCCTTTTAGCAAGGGATTTTGCCATCTCAGAACCAGAAAAATACCAAATTATATTCTAAGAGGTGAACATCTAAAATGTTTATTAATTTGATTAAAAAATATGTTTGTCCTGATTTACATGTGTTTGTGTAGTGTACATAGAGCTGATTGTATATAGTAGCTTAACATGAAGTCTTAGTTTTGTATATTGTGGGGTGATGGGTATAGGTTTGTCGGGGGAGGGTGGTCCTAAATGAGGTCTACATATGTGCTCCTTCTTTGTATGTGGAGTGTGTGTGGATATGTGGGGTGTGGGGGAGAGGGTGGCTGGGAGTGTGAGGGTGTGTGGGGGTCTGTGTGTATGGCAGTGTGAGGGGGTGTGTGGATGCATGTGTATGGTGGGGTGTGAGTATGGGACTCACCCTGCAAACACACACACACAAACAGTTCCTCCCTACACATAAGCACACACACAGCCCTCCCCCCCCTCCACAGCCCCTTCTCATATACACATACGAAATAGACAAAATTTGGCTTTAATTGAGGAAGGGTAAAATAGACCTTTATAAGGGATGCTGACTTATCTATGCCTCCCTATTTGGATCATGTGATGCACTGTTTATTTTTCTTCTTTTAAATGAATACAAATTACCCCTCTTGAGAGATTAAAATAACATGATTCTCTTCAGTTGCTCTGTTCATCTGGTCAAATATCTTTTTAACTTGATTTACCACATACCTTTTGAAAATAAATGTAAATCACTACTATTCATTTCAGAGTAATGGAACTAAATCCTTTCTTTTCCATTTAGTGTTTTCTAGAATTTTAGATTTTGGCTGTTGTTTTTGTTGTTATATCAGTGTTCTTTTCCTCCTTTGCTCAGTTCAGCCCCATAGATAGGGACAAATGAAGTTAGCTTACATTTTAATGTTTTTATTGTTTTGTTACTGAATAATTTACCTGTACTCATTTGACCTAAATGATATTAGGTACAATTAAATGATTCCATTTCTAGCTAATATGCTTCAATGTAAAAATAGTTCAGATAAAGGGAATATGAAGATAGAATATGGTGATTATTATTTATTTCTGTATTATTTACTTGCATGATGCCAAAACCCTTTTTGTGCCATGTTCAATATGAAGAAAATGGTAATTCTGTTTTTGATCATGTTAGCGTATCTTTATATGGAACACTAGTGTAGAAACACTTGGGCTTGTCTGGAAGTATTATAGCTATATCATCCCTCTGAGCTATTTAAGTCCTAACATAGATTGGGCATAGATTTAAGTTCTAACAGTGCCATATAATCATGTTAAAAATGCTCATCATTTGTTGTGGGAACTGTACACCATTTTGTTATTTACTGGTGTTACTGGATGCAACAGCAACTCTTCTTTCCCGAGCACATTTTTTGTTATGTGTCAGTTTTAAAAGTGCAAAGCAGAGTATGTCATATTCATATGAGCCTGTGGCTTGACTGATTGCTGGACCAGCAACTGTGTAGTAGAATAAGACAAGGTACTTAGTTTATTAAAAGAAAAAGTACAAGGGGGTGGTGGCAAGGGGTTATGAAAACCTCATTTGAGCAGCACAAAGACAGTATTTTAATTTAGAAAAGTGAATCCATAAGCCACATTCAAAGATAAATCTTGCCTTCTCTCTGATCTAATTAGGTGGTTAGATTATTTTTCCCCTAACTTGAGTAGTGTGGTACCAAACTAAATATTTCTGGTAAAATACTATATAACTGTTTGCACTATTCATTTTCTGAAGTTGCTTTGGTCTTTTGAAGTTGTTTTCTCTCACTCCTAATGCATGTGAACTGATATTCATATCCCTAGGGCTAGGGACAGACATTCAAAAAGTCTGAGCCTGAATTGATTCAATCTTTGTAGGTTAGTTTAAACTGGCTAGGTTAAATCAGTTTTGTAACCAGACAGATCCCAGAAAAGCAGGCACATGCCTGCAGTGGCCCAGGCCAGAAGCTGGGGGATGCTAGAGCAGTCCTCCCATCCCTTGCACAGCATTGAGCTGGGGGGGGGTAGCCAGACCTTGGCAGGACACTTTCATTAGCCCAGCAGGGAATTGATAACAGTGTTTACCACCCCCTAACAAAGTGTTTATCACCCAATTAGGACAACAACAGAGGGACATTATCAGCTACCTGTTGATTCTACCTGTTGATTCAGTAGGGACCAGAGCCAGCATGTGATCTGTTAGCTAATACACAGACACCTCCTCAGCAAAGCAGAGGGGAGCAGGGAATTCTTTCTTAGCAAGGAGTGATGGGGGCAGGGGGTGCAGCCTACAGTCTGTGCTGGAGCTGCAGCCAGGGAGCAAAGGGGAGGGACAAGCCCTGCTGCGGAGCAGAGAGATCTGGCCAGCCTAGAGAGCATGCCGAGATGCCAGGGGTGTCTGGTTTATCTTAAACCAGCAAGGGGTCTTGGACAGACATTGCATAAACAAGTTTGATCCAAATAAGTTAAGTCTGATACTACATTCATCTAGGTTTATCTCAAACCTATTTCAGCCTTTCTCAAACTGGATTATGTGCACTGAACATCTGTTCTGTTACAGGTTTAAATCAGTTTCTGATCACTTAAACTGGTTTATGTGTAATGTCTGTCCCTCACCTAGCTGATCAGCCTATGTGAGAAGACCATGGGGCACACTGGGCATGTCTACACATGCATTTACTGCTTAGTAAATTTACCACACAGTAAGTTACTGCACAGTAAGCAGATTTAGGCCAGCATCTACACATGCACGTGCTAAAGCGCAGTAACACTGCATTTGGACTCACTTGAGAGTAAAGTTAGTCTCAAGTCAGTCCACACATGCAGTGTTACAGCACAGTAACATGTCTACACATGCATTACTGTGCGGTAACTAATTGGGCGTGACTCACCATAATTACTGCACAGTATGGGTGTGCACATCTAGATGCATGCAGGTACTGCACAGTAAATTTTAGTTACTGAACAGTAACTTATGTTACTGTGCAGTAAATTTGCATGTGTAGACATGCCCACTGCTACCCATAGGCCGTTTAATTGGACGGGGGTTGGGGAGGAGGAGTTGTCTCTGGCCCTGGGGGCAGCTCTGAATGGCAGGGAACTCAAGGCCAAGTGAACAGGGCAGGGGAGGGACAGCCCAGTTTCCCAGGCTGGCAGGGGGGAACCATGCCCCCTGCTCTATGCCTCTGGGGCTATGTCCTCACACTGCCACAGGTGCCTTGGAGCATGGCCAGCAACTGCAATGCCACACACAGGTCAGTGAAGCTCTATCTGTGGGGGATAGCGGGGTTCCCCCCCCAGTCTGCACCCCCTTTAGGTGGCTCCATTGAATAGGGGTGCATCCCTCTAAAGCAGCTCTATTGCTTGGGAATACATCCCTCACCCCAGCCTATCATGAGCCATGATCGCCTTCACTAGCTTGCCTCCCCTGGGTTCCTCTTGCCTACCCTGCCTACCCTCCCTTGTCCTCCAGTCACAGGACAAGTGCTGCCCCCCAGAAGGGATCCTTCACCCCCATGGGATGCAGAGTGGGAGGAAACAGCTGGGCAGAAGTAGAGGCAGCCCCCTGGTAGCTTTGGCTGCCTGGCTTCTGGAGATAGAGTGAAGAAAGCCTGGCCAACTCTGCTCTCCCTTTGCACTGGCCACCTACAACACAATTTCCCCCCAACACCTCCTTCCCTTGCCATGATACTCCAAGGCATCCAGGGCAGCATGAGGGGAAGCCCCCCAGAGGCATGAAGCAGCTCCGTGCCACCAGACTAGGACACTGGACTGTCACTGTCCTGCCCTGCCTGCCTGGCCCTGAACTTCCCACCTCTTGGAGCTGCCCTTGGAGCTGGGGACAGCTCCTCTCCCATCCCCCAGAGCTTGGGTCTGGCCCCCTGTGCTCCCTGGCAGCCCAAGGCTGCCCCCAGTACCCACTGCCAGCCTGGGATGGGGGAGCCTGGAGCTCCCCCTGGCTGCAGGGGGCCAGAGAAGGGCAGTAACAGCTCTGGAGTAAGCTGCTCCTGTTAGGCTCAGTTTGCTACCAACCTGGGCACACATATAGACACATACCTGGGTGCCTTTTAATGGACCTGAATTTTCTGCGCGTAAAATGAATTGCATGTGTAGACTCACCTGCTGTGTATGAATGTGTAGGATGGATAAATGGCCCGGTGATAGGAAACTATGTTCAATACTAAGGAGTAAAAATCACCAGAATTACTCACAGTTTTATTATTGTTGTTCATTTAAGCAATAAAGTCCAACAGAATACAACACTTTGCAAGCAACATACCTAAGAGACAGCACCATCAACACTTTATAACCAAACACATCTAAGAGAGAGCATCAATCAAGTCCTATTTTAATGTACTGTTTATTTAACTGTATAGTGAAAACTGAGATATGTGGCAAGTTCCTTAGTGTGCCTACTATGTGTGTGTTACAAGTCAGATCTTCGTTGATTAAAAAATAAGGGTAGATGGTAAAATAGTATTAGTCGCATCACATTAGTACTCAGCAGTGTTGAATTCTGCATTGCTATCTAGCTAATCTCCTAGTCTCAGCCTTCCTAATAAGTGTAGGTAGAAGAGTTCTATTCACATTCCACATGAACTGTGGAAAATAAGGAAAAGGGTCAGTGAGCCACTGTATTCTGGCTGTGCAGGGACCCTAGAGGACTCATGGGCAGCCTGATTATAAGTCAGAGTAGCACTGGAGTGCTTGTAACTCACTCTGTAGGCCAGGAAAATGCAAAAAAAAATGACTTGATATCATCATTATATATAATTCAGGGAAAGTGTTTTTTGTTGTTTTAATTTTTTAAGCAACACAGATTTTTAAAACATTTTGAGTGAGATTCAGAAATAGAGCTCCTGTGGAGTTGCAGCTGCTCTGTCTTGGTTTCTGAAATTAATTAGTTGTTGATTTTAGCTATTGATCTTGCTTTTTGAGGAAGCTGTGCCTTGTTCCCACAAAACATTTAGCATCATTGCTATAACATGTCTTAGCCCAGTGGGGTTTGCGGTACAGTTTAACAAATGTAACCTTCATATTGAAGATTTAGTGTATAAAGTGAATAAACAAGCAAGTAATTGTTTGTCCTACAGGCACGAGCAAACCATTTTTAGTGTTGAGTGAATAAGGCAAGAACTGCAAAAGAAAATAAAGGATGTGTCTGGAACAAATTACAATGTATTTGAACTTGGTGATGATTTTTCTATACTAACATTAAGCTACTAGAATCACTTGACAAATATTTCTGAACCTGACTAATCTAGAGCTGCATTTGGAGTTATTTTTATTTTGTTTTTAAGTTTCATTTTATTTATTTGGCTTTTCATGGTATTGAGCAAGGAGCTATAAGATGGAATTGTAGCCTTGAAGGTAACTGCTTGGCAGTGCAAGAATAGCATTGGTCCCAATAGACTTAAACAGAAACATAGCAACATCTCCCATGTTGGACAGAAAAAAATGGCTTTGTGTGTGAACTGTACAAGAAATCTAACTGGCCAAAAGCTGATATACCATTGGCTGGGATGCAAAAGCTTGTGCCTTGTTAACTTTACCATTACTTTTAGGGTGACTACTGAATATGTAAAACTATTTCTTACCCTACAGAGATGTTAAATAAATAAGCTTGTGCCTAGATAATAAAACACATATTTACTATACCAGCTTCTTAGAATATTTCATTTTTATACTTTAAAAAAAGAAACTTAAATATAAAGTTTAATACTACATTTCTATTAATTTGTCCACTTAATAAGATTTATAATGTGTAGTTGTATATAT
>NW_017729029.1:23707813-23756287 GCF_001723915.1 Gavialis gangeticus | reverse complement strand
TATACCAGCTGCTTAGAATATTTCATTTTTATACTTTAAAAAAAGAAACTTAAATATAAAGTTTAATACTACATTTCTATTAATTTGTCCACTTAATAAGATTTATAATGTGTAGTTGTATATATAAAATATATATATTTATATAGCTACATAGTTATTAATACCCGTAAGTCCTGAGTTTCCTTAAAAGTTATAAACAAAGTTTTCCACTGTGTGTATTCAGTAGTTATTTTTTAGAAACACACAATATGACTCTGTATTGAATCAGCTTTTTGGTTTAAAATACCCACCTAGAATATTTAATTAATTTTATTTTTATTCCATGCGGATTTTTGCTGCTGTTTGAGGGGTTTTTTTCCTTGTAATTTCAAAATCACAAGCATGGGAAGGTGTTTATGGACTCACTAAATAGGCCTAGAAAAAAAGGCAAGCCTTACTAGACTCACATAATTATGATTTTCACCTTTTTTCTCTTGTTTGCATTGATGTAAGATAATAAGCTTACATTTTGCTTACCTAAGATCTCCCTGTACTTTTAATTGAATGAGATATTGTTCTCTCCCTTTTGAGAACTGTGGGGTAGCTTGCTATGCACTGTTAAGCAGGTTCTGTGTTTCACCCTGGAGGTATGTGAAGTGATTCATAAATATGATAGAATCATTAAACCCCTTTTTAGGCATAAACATGCAGATGGTGAAAAGTAATCCAGAAGCATCAGGAATTAGGACATGCAAAAAAAGGAGCTATGTTACCTCCAGAAGTGGTTTGTGATGTTTTGGAAGGGAGCAGAGGCTGTGGAATTGTAATTGAGAAGAGGCAGAAGTTTGTAAGGATGCTGTCTTCAAATTTCCATCTCTTTAAGACCTGCAGAAAGAATGCTTCTCTTTCCTTCCAGTTGACTTGAACAAATCCTAGCTACTGGGTGCTGATTAACTTCCTCTCCAACATGGAAGTGGGCTTTAGAGACTTCAAGAATTTAAAGAAATGTTAAGGTTTTTGGAGGTGTGGTAGAATGTTGAATAGAGCCACTGCCTTTGAAAGATATAAAATGCATTTCTACTCCATGTCAGGAGCAGTGGCGATGAATAGGGGGTGTATGTGCACCCCCTGAGAGTGCCAGCGCACCCCCTGACCAGCCACGCTCGCTGCTTAGATGATGGGCGGGCTACTTCTGCTGCATGGTACATAAGGGGATGATCACAAAAAATGCAACCACTGTGGTAGGGAATTAGAGTATAATGATATAATGAAGCACCCTCACTCCTGACCATGGGTGACTGGTGCCACCTTAGTCAACGGGGGCATGTGCCCCTGCCCTGCGACCAGTCCCACTGACTGGGGTGGTTGGGTCCCCACCCCCATGGCCCATGGCTGATCTCGCTGCCCGCAACAGCTGATCGTGCAGCCGATCGCTGCAGCTGCTTCCGGGAGTGGCTGTGGTCACTTCTGGGAGTGGCTGCAGCAATCGACCGGTGCTTGAATGGGGGGGCACCAGCGATCCTGTCTGCTCCCCCTCCCCCCCCCCAAAGTTTCTATTTAACAGTTTATATAATAGTTTAAGAATCTTCCAAGTGGCACTATGCAATGGCAGTATAATATGGTTTTAAGGCTAGTTATGCTTTTGTTCTTCTTGTAGTCAGTTTGAACAAACCACTCAGGTGATAGGCCTGATGAGTTTCCCTTACTTGGAGTGGAACTCTGCCATTCTTCCACTTCTTGGCTGGTTCTGGGTGCAGTGTATTCATAATCATATGAGGAAGTGCAGTCTTTGATAGTCTACGACCTAGTGGCAAAATAAGCTTATTAACACACAAAATATTGTTTATTTTAGCTACAGGAGCAAAGCTTTCAGATAAAAGGATTTTTGAACAACAAAGAATCTGTACATATGCATATTACCTAAAGGCTTTATAGTCCCTCATGATAACCTGGGTAGATCAAAGTTCTTCAGACACCTTATGGTTTAATTTGTCTTGTTTAATGAACTGCCTCACTCTTGAAGGAAAAAAACAAGCACCCTTTTTAAAATGTGATAGCATTCTTATGATTATAGCTGGTCGGGAGTTTTCTGACAAAAAATTGTTGTAGGAAAATGTCAGTTTGTCAAAACTGAAATATTTTTGTAGGTAAATGAATATTCATTTCTAATATATTTCCTTTATTTTCATAATGTTCCCAGCAGCGCCCATCATGATAGGAAAGAAATGTTGACTTTATGGGCATGTAGATAGATAAAAAAACAATATTCTGAACAGCATAAATCTTCCATGATGAATATTCTATTGAAATGATGAACATAGCGAATGGGTGGAAAATTCATTCCATCCTTTTCATTAAAAAAAATAGAGAGAAGTCATATTAATCAGTAAAATAGTTGTAACCATTCTGCTGTCATGCTCCTACTGACATCAAGCTGGGTATTTATTTTATAAGCTGCTGCTGTACATGCAGTCTGTGTCACTAGTCTCTGTACTGGTATGAAAACCTGTTCTCTTGACTATATTGGTAGAGAGGAATACAGCAAATCACTAAGCAGATTTTGATCTCTTGGAAGTATTCAGAGGAATCCCTTACCACAGAAACAGAGGCCCCAACCATTTAATTTTTGTGGTAGCATAGGACAAGACAAACAGTTTTCAGAAGGAGTCAGAACTGATCCAGACATCTGTAAATGCATTTCAAGACTGGCTAGAGCTATAAGTGGACACCAGCTTCTGAATCTGTACATTTGTTTTCTTACAGCCCTTTATCCAGTCTTAATTATATCAGCAGGACATTCACAAAGATGATTCTGCTTTGATTCTCAAACACATTGGCTTCATTCCCCACACCCTCAGATCCTAAATGTGCAGATGAAGCTGTTGAATCCGGTGCCTTTCTACTATTGCATCTCTGAGTAGTTCTAACAGGTTTTTCATGGATTTTGATGTTTGGGATTTTTAATTTTTAAATGAAGGCTCTATATTACTGATGAAAACTCAACATCAAAGATGTTAGTTTAAAGGCATGTCGTCTCCTTGTCTGGAAAAGAAACAGAAAAATTCTGGATATCTGATTTTCAAAGGAATGCTTAATTTTACTCTGGCAAATGTAGGTAATGTACATAACATTATTAAAGTTAGTAAGCCACAATAAACAAAAGCAAGCCACAGGATAATTTAAAATGTAAATAAGTCATTTTAAAAAATAGCAAAAAGGGTAATCAGAACAACCATTGAGGACATGAACCCTGTGAGTGTTCAGAAAAAAATATCCTGTGTACAAATGACAGGTGAGCATTTTTGGAGGTTAGGTTTCATCCATTATAATAGATCTTACATTTCTCAGCAAATATATTTTTTCATAGATTTCATAGACATTTGGGCTGGAAGGGACCCTGGAGGATCATCAAGCCCAGCCCCCTGCGCCATGGGCAGGAAGTCAGCAGGGATCATATGATTCCATCAAGATAAGCATCCAAATGTGTCTTGAAGGCGTTCAAAGTGGGTGCTTGAACTGCCTCAGGTGGCAGTCTATTCCAAACCTTGGGGGCTTGGACAGTGAAGAAGTTCTTCCTTATGTCCAGCCTGAGTCAGTGGCAGTGGAGTTTGTGACCATTTGATCTTGTCATCCCTTGGGGCACTCTGGTGAACAGACATTCCCCCAGATCCTGATGAGCACTCCTGATAAACTTATAGGTGGCCACCAGATCACCCCTGAGCCTGTGCTTTTCCAGGCTGAAGAGTCCCATGGCTCTCAGCTTTTCATCATAAGGTCTGTTTTCCTAACCTCTGATCATGCCCTTGGCTGTCCTCTGCACTCTTTCAAGCTTCTTCACATCCTTTTTGAATTGTGGAGCCCAAAACTGAATGCAGTACTCCAGCTGTGGCCTCACCAAGGCTGAATACAATGGGAGAATGACGTCCCGGGATTTGCTTGAGAAGCATCTATGGATACAAGCCAATGTTTTGCTCACTTTACTAGCCACAGCATCACATTGAAGGCTCATGTTCATCTTGTGGTCAATCATGACCCCCAAGTCCGTTTCATCTGTACTGCTGACCAGCGTAGCACTGCCAAGCCTATAAGCATGCTGCAGGTTTTCCTCCCAAGGTGTTGAACACCATCCAGGCAGATCTTGACAGGCTCATGAAATGGGCAGATAAGAACCTTGCATTTTTCAGTGTTGAACACCATCAGGTTCTCATCTGTCCATTTCATGAGCCTGTCAAGATCATCCTCCTCTTCTCAGGTGTCGATACTTTACCGCAGAGTTTGGTGTCATCAGCGAACTTGGCCAGTCTGCTTCTGACACCAATGTCCACATCATTGATGAAGATGTTAAACAGTATAGGCCCTAGGGCAGAGCCTTGAGGGACCCCACTGGTGACTGCGCACCAAGATTGGCTTCCATCAACCACCACCCTCTGGGTCCTACCGCAGAGCCAATTTCCCAGCCAGTGGATCGTGGTGAGGTTGAGGCCACAGTTAGCCAGTTTAGCCAAGAGGTGATCATGGGACACCAGATCAAAGGCTTTTTTAAAGTCAAGATATATGACAGCAATCTCTTCCCCCTTGTCCAGGTGATAAGTCACCTGGTCATAAAAGGAAATGAGATTGGTCAAGCAAGACCTACCTGCAACAAACCCATGCTGGGTATCCCTCAGGATATTGCCGTCAGCTAATCTATTAAGGATGGCCTCTTTGATAATCTTTTCCAAGACCTTCCCCAAGATAGAGGTCAGATTGATGGGCCTGTAGTTTGTTGGATCTACTTTCCTCTCTTTCTTGACGATAGGCGCCAGATTGGCCTTCTTCCAATCTTTGGGCACTTCATCAGAGCACCAGAAGTTCTCAAAGATCCGTGCCAGGGCTGATGTTGCCAGCTTTCATGTTGTCTTGCTGCAATCAGTCAGGCATCAAGGCCCTTATTTTTAAAAGTGGTATCTCAAATTAGGCACACAAGAACTGAGGCACCCCACCCAGAAAATGTCTCAGCATAGAAATGTTCCTTTAATTAAGTTCACAAGTGCTAACAGCATGTTTCAGCATTGTTACTTACTCTTCCTACAGGTACCCTTGCCTTACTGTTCCTACAGGTACTCTTTCTCCTAGGCTATGCCCATTTTTCTGGTGCATAGGTGTGGAATACTCAGGTCATCTATCTTAAATATGATCCTGGTTAGCTCAGATAAAAAAAAGTTGCAACTGTCTTAAGTCTTTAGTGTAGTCTTTCTATGTTTATAGAAGAGGAATAGTTAGCAAAGACAGTTCCTAGGCATTTTCATACCAAACAATTTCTTCTGCAAGAGAAGTGTTGCCCAACTCAGGTGCATGTGTGCTTGCAGCAGCTCAAATAGAAGCGGTGCAAATTTGAGCCAGGGCTTTTTGCCTCAGTACACATGCTTGGACATGCACTTTGTTGTGGAACAAATTGTGCCAGCTGAGGCAAAATAACCCTGCTGGCTCCTTCCGGATCTGTAGCCAGGGGGAGCTAGAGCCTGGGGCCAGCACCTGTGCTGTCCCCAGAAGTATAAAAAGCTGCCCTGTCCTGGCCCCAGCAGTACAAAAACCTGCCCTGGCAAGCAGCTTGGGACTACTCACTCTCTGGAGCTTCTGGGGCTCAGCCATTTGGTACCTGGGGACACTACCCCTTGTGCCAGCTGGACTGCTGCATCAACATCCCAAATCCATTTTTAAAAATATCCCTAAATCCATGTTTTTCCACAATTAACACAAAAGACCACTCTATATATACACACACACACACACGCGCACGCGCACATATATATCTAGACAGAGAGAGAGAGAGACAGCTATCAGTTGGGCAATGCTTTATTGGTATATTTACAACGTTAAAGCAATGTTGAATTCTTCCAGTGTCTCTATCATCATGATAAAATAAATTCTAAATACCTATATGTGTTGATGTGTATTTTGGTTTTATTTGCATGATTGTTGTGTGATTGGGGGATGTGGTGTTTGCAGGAAGCGGGTGGGAAGAGGTGTGGGGGAAGGTGGGTGGATGTGTACAGGTGGAATGTGTGTGGATAGGTGTGGGGTGATGGTGTGGGGGACCTTGTGGGGGGCTATTCAGGAGGGGTGGATCCCCTGGCCCCCACAGGATACAGCCCCGCCACAAAGCACATGGAATGCTCCCCCCACAGGCTCTCAGACCCTCCCTGGATGGCCCCAGGCCCCCTGCCCAGGGTCCCAGCTCCTGCTGGAGGGCCCCTGCCCCAGGGCCCAGGTACCCTGGAGGGCAACAGCCCCCCCCCACCCAGGGTCCCAGCTCCCCCTGGAGGGCCACAGCCCATCTGCCCAAGGTCCCAGGCACCCTGGAGGGCCCCAGCCCCCCACCCAGGGCCCATAACTTACCTTTAGCAGCAGCAGCAGGAGTGGGGTACACTGAGCCATGGCGCGCACCGGGCCCAGCTGGGTTTTGCGGCCTCTCTGCTGCTGGACTGGGCTCTTCATGGCAGAACCTGCCACCCTCGGGGTCCCTTTTGCCACCTGGCCGGGCTGGGCCCTTGGTGGCAGGATCCGGTGCAGCAGCGGTCCCTGCATGCCAGGCCCAGTCGGGCCCTGCCACCCTTGGGTCCCCTGTGCCGCCCAGCTATGCCAGGTCCAGGGCAGCAGGACCTTGCACGGTGCATGGTCCCCATGTGCCAGGCCCAGCCAGACCCTACCACCCTAAGGGCCCCTGCGCTGCCTGGCTGGGCTGGGCCAAGGGCAGCAGGACCTAGTGTGGTGTGCAGGGACCATGTGCTGGGTCCAGCCAGGCCCTGCTGCCCTCGGGACCCCTGTGCCACCTGGCCAGGCCAGGCCCAGGGCAGCAGGACCCAGCGCAGGGCACGGGGACCGTGTGCTGGGCCCAGCCGGGCCCTGCCACCCTCAGGTCCTCTGCACTGCCAGGATGGGCTGGGCCCAGGGCGGCAGGACCTGGTGCAGGGTGCGGTCCCCGCGTGCTGGGCCCAGCTGGGCCCCACCACCCTCAGGGCCACCTAGCCGGCTGTGTGTTTCAGCACCAGGGTGAGGGACAAACCATGGAGACCAAGTTTGCAGTGTGGGGAACATTTTTTCATTCCTGCACATGTCTCTTGCTCTGCCTCAAAGGGGTTTGAGGTGGGACAAGAGGCACATGCGTGCTCATTTGGATGCTCCCCTCCTGTTTCCTCCCCACCCCTCACCCCCGCCCGGTCTGTGATATTTGGACACGTCAGGAATAGTGCTGTCCTAATTAAGCACTATTAATTAGTGTAGACAGGGTGTGTCTACACAAGATGCTTAATGCCCATTGGACTAATTTTATTGCGCATTAATGCAGCTGGCAAAAATTGTACTAATGTGCAGTATCTTTAGTCCAATGCACTTTAAGCATCATGCACAAAACATTAATCTGTGCTAATGCACAGTAGCCCCAATTATGGCACATTTAGTATATGTTATTACAGGTACTAAACTTAATGCACTGTAATTATGGCACATTAATAAATGTATAGATGCTCTAAGAGTATGGTTTGAGTAGTCCAAAGGGACCTAAGGTGTCCAGGGTTGTTTTACCATACCTCTCTTGTGATAATAAACATGTGCACAATCATTCATAAGCTACAATTTCTCGCCTTTATCTCATGTGACATACTGGTATAGTTTGACAACGTCTTCCATTTTGATCACTGCCTCATAAAAGTTTCTGCCTCATTCCTCTGAATCACATTCAACTCTTTTTTGCTTATGCAGTGTTTTAGCTTTATTACGACTTAGCCAATTAAACTTAGCTATGTTGTGACTTCAGTAGAATTGAGATTCCTACCACCATGGATCCATTTGCCCCACTCAGTACAAATCATGCAGGTAGGTATGCATGACCTTTATATTCATAGGATTTTATAGTCCCATAGTTTCCTCATGATCAAAAAGACTCTCAGGCGTTATGCACAATAATCCTTTCCCTAGTATGCTAAAAAAGATTGAAATAATAATAACTTCTACCATGTCTTGAAAAATGCTTAGGAAATAAATACATTCTGGATTGCAAGAAAGCATTGAATCCAAGAATTATACAGGCTTTTAAGTTTGAGTCTTGGCTGACATCTGTAGTTTCTCCAATGTCTCTAAGAAGATCTATGGAACAAAATCCTAGTGTAAAGCACCCTGAAATGGGCACAAAAAGCACTGAGCATTCCCCCTTCCTCAGATGCTTCAGATTCTCAACACAACAGCTCAACTAGGTATACTCTAAAATCATAAATTTGACCAGATGATAGCTAAAGAGATATTGGCTAAAGAGCTTATCAGAGGTCTTCCTAAGAGCATTAAACCATTCTCTGGCAAGCTTGCAGATTCCACAACAAAGCAGATTAGAAAAAAGAGATAGCAGAGAGAGGCTTTTGTTAAGGATATAATGTGTTAAATGAAAAGCAAATATGATTGTTTTGTAATGAACCCTGTGTTCTAAATTGGTCATTGCTTACTGCCAAGAGGCTTTTCTTGCAGAGAAACTGTCATTTTCTGTATTCTACAGCCTATCATTCTAAAACTGTGTGTGGTTGGCACTTAAGTCTTTTCAAATCTGGCAAACCTTGTGAATGGGCATGTTGCCATCCTAACAGATGTGCATTAGTATAGACATGCCACAAAACCAGTATGTACACAGCAACAGTCTGGAGAAGTTCCATCCCCATGATTGGGGAGACAAGCCAGCTCCACAACTCTGGAGTATGAACTGTGGTGGGGAAATACACAAATTCATAAATAATTTATTCTACATGATAAATAATAGCCAGGCTCTCTGACATGGTGATGTAAAACTAGTGCTTAGAGGGAGGGGTGAGTTCATGGGCCCTGCTGGACTGTAACCCTTGTGATGGACAGAATGGGGGAAGTCTTCAGCTAGTGCAAATGGTGACAGCTCCACTGAAGCCACAATTGCACATTGGCATAGCTGGAGCTGAGTATCTGCTCTGCTGAATCTCAGCAAATCAGTTTGTAGCCTAGGCACATTTTTAGGAGTTGCTTTAGTCTCAGGTCAACCACTCTGAGATTATTAATTTAGAAAGATAAAAACTAAAACAGCCTCCCCCTACAGTGAGGAATGAACCCAAGCTCCAGCACCATGTACCTCTATTTAGTTGTCCTATCAGTTTCTGATATTTGTCATCTTTTCAGAATGCAAACCCTCAAGTCCTCCACCCCAAGCCCTTCTGGTGATGTTACCTTGCTTTACCTCAGCTGCTGAACTGTCTGATGATGTATCTGCTCGGTTAGTAACAGAATTGTCTGCTTCTACTTCTCACTGAGTCTGCCAAATCATAGTGTTCACCCTGAGTAACAAGTCTATTTTCCAGAAATACAGGCTTTTGTTTTAATACATGCTGAACCTAGCACCCCCCACCCCCACTTTGCCACTGCAAAAGTACACTGCTAGGGACCAACAATATAGAATATTTAATTCCATACCAGCCTCTTGTTGGCTCTTTCAAATACTGTACTGAAAGAGTTCTAAGTAGAAGAGCTGTTTTGTCCCCAGGGTTGTTATATAGTATAGTATAGAAGATTTGTATGTGCTTATGTAGCTTCTGTTATGCCTCATGAACACTTCATGAATGCTTTGAATGCAGAAAATGTCTTAGGCAGTTTAGGAACAGCTGTAAAGACAGTCTATACTATGGTGGATTTTGGGGGAATTTTTGTTTGTTTGTTTGTTTTTCTTTGCTTGTTTTAAATTTTTTTAAATCTTCTTTGGTTATGGATTTTTAATACATATTTGATACGTAAAATATCACCCTTGGTAATAAGGATACTCTTGTGAATCTGATGTGTCATTTCAGCATTCTGTTTCTGTATACAGGCTCCTTAAATAAAAGACCAAATGCTTTTGAAATTTAGCATGTCATGTTTGATGAAATTAACATTTTTTTTAAGTATGTGCTGATGCAAATCTACAAAGTTGTACACATAGTTGCAGTTACAGATAGCAGTTGTCATTTTTTGGGGTGTTTGAAAAGGCATGTCACACTGAGACAGTCACATTGGATAACATACTATAAGATGCATCTTACACAGTAACTGTTTGGAATCATAACTAACTTTTATTTGATATCCATTAAATTCCTCTTGTTCAAGATGCCTTTCCTCTCAAGTGCAGCTGTAGCTTTTTCATGAAGAATAAATGCATCAGAGCTATGAATTGGAGTTTGGCAGATGATGTTGGGAAACATACCTAATTGTTTTGTCCTTGGCTCTTCTTGATCAAAATGACAGTGAAAGGAACAGAGAAACTTTTGCCTTAAATTAAGCTTATGTTCTGGTGGATGAATAACCTGTTCTGTGCTGCGATTCTTTAGAATGATAGACAAACAAAATTCCTGGAGAGAATGTTATACAGGCATGTCCTTACTTTTTGGAAGAAAATAATAACATAAACAAGAGAAAAAAAATTGTATTATGTATAACCTCAAAATGAAGTCCAGGGTTAGGGCTGCCTATTGTCGTCTCTCTAGCAATACTATATCACGATAAATTCAAAGATCAAGAACAAAACTATTTAGAACTGTTAGCCACAGACAGACTAATGTTGCTGCCCTGTTTTAAAGCTCAATCCATGACCGTTGGAATGTGGCAACTTCTGCTGATGGACCAAGATTAGTACAAATCCAGTGCAATACAGCAATAACTACAAGGCGTGTACATAGCTTACCAACCAGCAAGTAACTGTCACTGCAAACTTAAAAATAAAATAAAATTTTTGAAAATAAAATAAAATAAAAGTGAAGGACATTAATCACTAATAATATGAATAATTTTTCTCCAGTGCAGACTTAGTATTTGAACACAGCTGTTGGCCTTGTTTTCCTTTATCTACACTTTGCCATTGCCAGAATCAGGGCACTTTTTATATTGTGATGAGGAAAGTACAATCTCACATGTCTAAGAAATCATGTTGTACTTTAGCTGACTGGTGACCTCATAGAAAAGAGCAATGTAGGGGGTCTCAACAGTAGTTAGGCGTGGATTTTTTTCAAGAGGTAAATGAGTTTTACATTTGAATTTTTCAAAATGTCAGTAGAAAAAAAATCCAACCCTGTGTTCACTGCTACAGAGTGAAATGTTCCTTTACTCCCTATTCTGGCTGTGTTTTTACAGGACTCTTCTAGCACAGCCCAGTGAAAAATGATGCCTTAAACTTTTTTCCTTTTATACACTAAGCAAATATATGTGAACAGTCTCTTTTTACTATAACTCATGCATGTAAAATTACATGTGTACTTAAGAATTAGCAAGGTTTAAGCCTAATTGTCTGGACCATCAGCCCCTAATTGGTAGCTTTCAGTGTAGTTTACTGTAATTTAAAGAACACCATTATGTCTAACTATTAACATAGAAGTACACATTCCCCCTCCCCACCTACTAGTAATTTGCTAATTTAATAGCAGGTTCATGCTGGAAAAGGTGAATAAATACTTTGATCATAGTTATAAACAAAGGTCCATTGGAGTTGGAATACTGTAATGCTGCTGATCGGAAGGCTGTGCAATGTTTGTTTTTAATTTTAGATTGATGCTTTATCATGTAGTATGATTTACTCTATAGTTCATGATACGTACTGGTATTATTATATTATCAATGGATGCCTATACACATGCTCCAGGATGAAGAGTGAGGGGGGATTTTAATTAGAGAGGCTCTCAGGATCCACTCAAATTAAAATGCCTTAAACATCCCATGTACTGAGTGTCCTGCAATTCAAATGGCATTGAATGAGCTTTAGTTAAAGCGCCTCTGTCACCATTTTAAATGTGGAGCTCTATACACAAGACACTACAGCAAGCAACTAGATCAGTTAGTTTAATTAAGTTTGCTCTGGCACATTGTAATCAGAACATGTCAGAGCACATGTAAAAGTGCCCAACAGTTACAGCCTTTCTTTAGATATGGATAAATAATACTAATTTTAAAGCAATTAAAAAATGCTGATGAACTCTCAAATATTTCACATTCTTTTTTTATTATTATTATTATTATTGCTCTTAACCATAATCAGTATATTCAGGAGCTCAGTCAGTGCATAGACATAAACCTACCTCATTCTTACCAGGTTCTATATTTTCCTCACAGGTAATTTTATTTTCAGTTTTGAAATGTTGGGTTTTTATTATATAAATGAACATGAATCCTAGAGAAACGCTAAATAATGACATTTATCCTGCAAAAAGTTAGATATCTGTAGGTGAAATTACCAGATCCTGTTGTCCTTTTCATTCCCACCTAACTTCAACTTCTGGGTGAGGAGAAAAGCCTTTTTAGGCTGCAAATGCTGCCATTGGGGTAAGGGCAGTAGAGTGACTCCACTAGGACTCATTGTTTAAGGCAGGATTCTTTAACTTTTCTCCAGTGGAACTACTTATTCGCAAGATGAATATCTCAGCTGGGCACAGCGGTATGGATTTGACTTTCAGGCTATATACAGACATTCAAAAAGCCCAAGGAGGAATTGATCTAAGTTATGTGATTTTCTTTAAAGTGGCCCAGTTTAGATTGGGAGTGATCAGTATACATGTTTGCCATTTGGGGTGGGACACTCAGGCAGGGGGGCATTCCTTCATGCCTTCCAGCATGCCCTGTGGGCTTCTCAGGCTGCCGGAAATAACTGAGCAGAGCCAAGCACCTGGGTCACCCCGATTGGCCTCCACACCTAGGCAAACATGCCCCCCAAGCTTCCTACCATGTCACTGTGGGCTTCCAGAAGAGCCCAAAAGCAAGTGCCTTCCCTCATGAATTTCTCATGCCTCCATGCCCCAGCCTGCCTGCACCCCACCATGGTGCCTCACTACCTTCGCCCAAGCATGGAGATCCAGGAGCTGCTGTGTGTCCTGGTTGTCACTTTGTGAAACTCTCAAAGGAGGCTGTGGGACGTTACATGCACCCATCTGGACATGATGCAGCACCTGGTTGCCATGGGATGCACCTTCCTGCCCCTGAGCCAGCAACCAGCCATTTCGCACTAAGCAACTTACTGCACCCTGTGCCTGCCAAGCATTCTGGAGAGAGCCACTAACTTCCATGTGGCTGATGAAGACAAAGCAACCCAGGATGCCATGGACACTAGGGTGCTCTTGCGCCACCTCCAGACTGTTGAGTGCCAGTTCTGTGCCTGTGCCAGTAGCAGCAACTAGTGGAAGTGGAATGTCCTGGACATCTGGGATGATGAACAGTGGTTCCAGACATCCCACATGCACTGGACCACCTTCATGGACATCATTGCCCAAGTAGCCCCCCATATCACACACCAGGTCAGAATGTGGTAACCCCTCACTCCGGAGAAGTGGGCAGCCATTGCTGTCATGAAGCTGTCTCCACTACTTCACCAACCAGTGTGGCATGGACAATACCACAGTCAAAGAGGTCATCCAGGAAGTGTGCCTGGTCATGCAGAATGTGCTGGCCAACCACTTCATACTTTGTGCAGGAGGTATCATGTTGCAAGAAAGTGTGGGGGTGTAGTTCTCTATGTGAAGGAGCAGTACATTTCCCTACAAGCTGAGATTGACACCCAAGGAGGGTGACTTGAGACCCTCTGGGTTAGAATATGGGGAGAATGTGATGAATGGGATATAACTGTAGGAGTCTATTACAGACTTCCTAACCAGGAGGAAGAGCTTGACCACAAATTCACTAGGGAACTGGCAGAGGATGGACGCTGTTGGTGCATGGTCATCATGTGCTATTTCAACCACCCTGGCATTTCATGGGAAGTGCATTCAGCCAAATCTGATCGGTTGTAAAGCTTTCTCATTTACATGTTTGTCTCAACAAGTCTATGGGCTGACAAGAGGCAAGGTGCTGCTGGATCTGCTACTGGCCAAAGGGAATGATCTAATCAGTGACCTGAGGATCAAAGGGAAGCTTAGTGACAGTGATCACAAGTTCATCACTTTATCCATCACAAAGTTGGCAAATCAGTCAGCAGTGCAGAAATCCTTGACTTTAGGAAAGCTGACTTTTACAATTCTGGAATGTTGGTTGTTGAGGCCCTGAGAGACCCCATGATCTGACAGGGAAGGGAGTCCACAATGAGTGGTCGCTCCTTAAGGACATGATTCTAAAAGCACAGGGGAAGTCCATTCTGGCCCATAGGAAAGGTAGCAAAAGGGCTTGGAGACCCCCTTGGCTCAACAGGGAACTCCATTGACCTCCTGAATCTGAAAAGAGAAGCATATAAGGGATGGAAGTCAGGAACTACCACTGAGGAGGATTATGCAGCACTGGCCCACACTTGTAGGGAGTGGACCAGAAAACCCAAGGCTGAAACCAAGCTCAAACTGGCTATGGGAATCGAAAACAGTAAAAAGTCCTTCTTCAAATATGTAGGAAATCAGAAAAAAAAACAAGGGCAACATCAGGCCCTTGCTGAACCAAACAGTTCAGCTGACAACTGACACCCAGGAAAAAGTTAATTTCTTCAATAATTATTTTGCATCAGTTTTCCACCAGCCCAAGGGGATCACTGTGCCTGACAGGATGCAGGATTACCAGGGTAAGAGTGACCATACTCCTATAATTGGCAAAGATGTTGTGAGGGAACAGCTTAAGAGGCCGGACATCTACACGTCAGCTGGCCCAGATGGAATGCACCTAAGAGTGCTAAAGGAGTTGGCTGACATCATAGCACAACCAATGGCAAGGATATTTGAGAACTCCTGGCACTTGGGAGAGGGTCCTGAAGATTGGAAGAGGGCCAATGTGGTGCCTATCTTCTGGAAAAGAAGGAAGGAAGATCCAGAGAACTACAGCCCGATCAGTCTGACCTCAATACCTGGAAAGATCTTGGAAAAAGTCATCAAAGAAACCATCAGCAACAAGCTAAAGGAAGGCAACATTCTTTAATGTATTAATAAATTATCTGGATACAGGTGTCAGAAGTGGACTGGCTAAGTTTGTAGATGACACCAAATCATGGGGGAAGTGGGATCATGATAGAGGATAGGCTGGCAATTCAGGCCAACATGGGCAGGGTGGCAGGGTGGGTGGATCAAAGCCTGATGAAATTCAACACGGAGAAATACAAGGTGCTCCATGTTGGGAGAAAAAAACCCACATCATACTTATAGGCTTAGCAGTACTACACTCACTATCATCACAATGGAAAGAGACTTGGGGGTCATGGTTGACCACAAGGTGAACCAATGTGATGTTGCAGCCGGCAAAGTAAATAAAATTCTGGCTTGCATCTACCAAGCCTCTCAAGCAAGACCTAAGAAGTCATCCACATACTTTACTTGGCCTTGGTGAGGTTGCAGCTGGAGTACTGCATCCAATTCTGGGCTCCACACTTTAGAAAGGATATGAAGAAGCTCGGGAGAGTCCAGAGGAGAGCCATGTGCATGATTGGAGGTCAAGGGGACAGGCCTTATGAAGAGAGGCTGGGAGGCATGGGAGTCTTCCGCCTGGAGAAGCGAAGGCTCAGGGATAACTTGGTGGCAGCCTATAAGTATATAAGGGGTGTTCATCAGGAACTGGGAGAATGTTGGTTCACCAGAGCACCCTTAAGCAAGACAAGGTCTAATGGTCACAAACCACTGGAAGATGGTTTTAGATTGGACATAAGGAAAAACTTCTTTACCATCCAAGTCTCCAGAGTCTGGAATAGAATCCCCCCAGAAGTGGTGCAAGCACCTACTTTGGATACATTTAAGAAATGCTTGGATGTTTATCCTGCTGAAGTGATCTGACCCCAGCTGACTTCCTGCCCCTTGGGCAAGAGGCTGGACCCAATGATCTTACGAGGTCCCTTCCAGCCCCCATATCTATGAAATCTATAAAATCTCTGAAGAGTTCTTCCATGTGCTGCCCTTGGCTTTCCAGCACTGTGCTTTCACTTTGAACACGCTGTGAAGAGGTGGGAATAGGAGCTGCTTTGCTCAGTGGACTCAGTATTTCAGTCTGAGTGTGCATTGTGTGCATGACAGGGTATTGCAGGTGCAGGGGCATGACCTGGGAACTCGGTGGCCCAGGTCCCAGGGCTTGTGTAGTGATTATGGATGCCTTCTTTCCCCTGCTGCCTAGCTGAGACTGACAGATGGCTGGAGGCAGGGCTAGCTGTGCTTGCTCCATGCTGGGAGAGCCCAGGGGTAGGGCCTGCTGGGTGCTTAGCCAGCTGAGTGGAGGCCAAGTGTGGGCCAGAGCACCTGTGTGTAGGCCAAGTGCTAGCACACCTCCCTATGAGGGGAGTCCGATAGCAGGAGCCACAAAGGGGGTGGGATACCAGAGGACAGCAATCTAGGAGGAGACACTGCTATTCTTTGAGAGATCCCTAGAAGAAAAATCTGCTGTCTTCAAATTATGCTGTTATAAGAATGCAGCAGAACAAAATAATATCCTTTGTCTAGAGATTGCCCCCTCCCCCAGCTAATATTAGTTTGAGTGAATTGGGGCCCTCAAATGCTTGCTGACTTGTATAATTTGATCATTTATTAGTTGTAACAATATCTTGAGTCAGTGACTCCTTTGCAGCAAGGGATACTCTATTACTTGCTCCTGCCTAAAAATGCTTCAACCCTAACCCAAATAGTAGCTTTTTTTTCACTGCTGAGATCCAGGAATCTATCCCCATATAATCATCATCATGCCCTCCAAGTGGTGCTTTTCTCTGAAAACATTAGAAATGTCTACATACTAATTAATAACACATACTTTCATCCAGTTGACCTTGATGCTGCTTAATAAGCTGCTGCTCTCTCTCACATAAAATATAAATTTGGACATTTGTTAAAAAGTGGATTTTAGAACAGAAAGCAATAAAACCCCAGGGGAACCTATATGGCCTATCATGTAAATCCTTATTTTTGGATTATAGACGCTATATATCATAACAACTCTTTCAAAGCCATTGCAAGTCCATTGTATAAGTACTTATGAGTGACAGCTGGTTTAAGTCTTCATGTTAAAAATCCATAGGAATTATTTTGCTGAAAATAAATAGCAGATGTATTTCTTAAATGAAATAAGTTTCAAATACCCAGAGGCATGAGCTAACACTAGAGGCCAATGACCTGAAAAAAATCACTTAATTTGATTTTGAGTGATAAAATGACAAACTTTTACCTTTGTTTTAGGGGATTGTATTGCATTTTGAAAACTTGAAAATGTAAAATAGGTATTTTTGTCATTTTTGTCATAAGGAAAAATTCTCTTATGTGATTTATACTTTATTAGGTGTATTGTAATTTGCAGTGAATGAATACAAACAATTTAGACCCTTGTCAACAAGTGAACGTTGAATCTACCTAGTTTTTTAATAGTTTGAGAAGTAAGTTTCAGATAGTGTTTACATTTTTGTTTAGATTTCAGAATGAACTTTACTTGCATCTGCTTTCTGGTGCCCTAGTGGGAGCTAGCATCTGTTGACAGGAAAGACGTTACAGGCAGTCCTTGGACTTACAACACAATTGGTTCCTGAAAACCGTGTCTTAAGTTGAAACGTTGTAACTTAGAACCAATTTTATCATAAGAAACAATGTTATAACTGGGGGATTGGTTCCTGAACCAAGGCCCAATACCCTATTTTTACCAAAAATACCTCAGAATTTTGTACTCGATCAATTAGAGATGCATAATATAGCTACATTAATGTATTTATATTGTAAATAGCAACATATTGACTTGGAAGGACTTCTTTGAGGTGACTTTGCTGGATTTTTTGAAGGGCTCCTGGTTGGACTTTTTGAAGGGTTCTTGGCTGGAATCTTCTTAGGAGTCTTGGCTGCAGGTTTTTCTGGAGTATTGTCTGCTTTCTTAAATAAAGTGTCCAAGGAAGTTTGGACAGATGTTCTCCGGGGAGATGGGCGATGCAGCGAACTTGTTCGCTGACCTGGTGTCTCATCAGATCATGCTTTGTAATGTTGAAACTGATGTCAGAAAGTTGAAACAGGATGTCAGTTTATAAACACTGTAAGTGCAAAAAGTTGTAACTTGAAACGTTGCAAGTTGAGGACTGCCTGTATTACACCAGAATTTAGGAATGAGCATGCAGTAATTCTTGCAAAAATATTGTGATAAATAGCCAGTTACTGCTGAAATGAGATCTAGGAGATAGAGGCTAAATTTTCAGTGATTGGTGATTTTTTTAGATGCCTTTTAACCAAAGGGGGCTGGTTTCTTTTTTCTTCCTCCCCCACAACTTTTCTCCTCTGCTCTGTTTCACTTTCTCCACTCCCCTGCAAAGACCACCACCCACTGTCTAAATATCAGGTCGTTTCACATTATTTCAGGTTTGAGTTTGTGGAAGTACTAAGTGTGGCAGAGTTGGGCTCCCTGACCAGGCAAAGTGCTAGTTTCCCCACCTGTCTCACCTGCCCCACCTTCATGGAACATAATTGAGGTGTTAATTAGGTGGGAGGCTGCCCATTCTGGCCCCAATGCCAGGGGGCGCTATCTGTGGCTCTGTTCCTGCCCTATACTGCAGCCCGAGCCTCATAGATGGCATCTCAGGCAGTCAACTCAATCGTCCCCTTTGCCTATTAGCTGTGCCCCCCTCCCTTGGGACCTTCAGCTTCCCTTTAAGCCCTGGCCCCACCTCAGGTGAGTTGGGACCCCAAGCTTCTTTGCTGTAAGTGGGCATCCCTTGCAGTGGGCCCTTGGCTCATCTGATCCCTATCTGGGTCCTGAACCCAGCATTGACCAGTTGGGTCCCTCAGATCAGATCTAAGCCTCCTACCTGCACTCAGGGATTGGGGTCTTCCATTCCCAGCTCAGGTGCTTCAGGTCACTCACCCCAGCAGGCTCAGGTGCCCCATGGAGCTTACCTGGTCTTCCCTGGATTAGATGTTTCAAATCACCCACCTAAAGGTGAGGGCTGGGGTTAAGGCACCCCTACCCACCTTTCACTGGGGTGGTAACTGGCCTGGCATTTCCTTGGGGCTCCCACACCACTGAGCCCCACTAGGCCACCCACTTCTGGCAGGGTGAGGTTTTAGATCATGCCCAGGACCAGGAGCCTCCAAACCATTCCCTTAAGTGCCTTCCCTTACCTCCAGGATGTTGCATTCAGCCTTGCAGCCAGGCAATGTTTCTGCCTGGCCTGCCAACAGAAATTTCTCTATTTATACAGGCAGCCAGAGATCTAAAATGGCTGCCGCAATCAAGTACCTATTGGCTGCTTGGCTTAGCCCTTAAAATGGCAGTCACCAAAAGTGCCCTGCCACACTAAGATATGTCAAAGTCACTAAGAATTTTTAAAAAGATATGAAAGCAATTGCTATGGATGCTATTCTTGACTCTTCAATTGATTATCCATGCAACTTCTGCCATGTTTGTGTTGTCTGCCTCAGTTTCCCCACCTGTAAAAGAGGGATAATGAAATTCTGTAAAATGCTTGGAAAAAATGTTGTAATGGAGCCAAACAACAAATGTACCTTAAGGTTTTACTACCTAGAAATTAAGCTTATAGTCTGGTTTTCTCCCTACAGAGATAGAAGCTTTACACAGAAATATGTCTTTCCATAACTTATGAGTATAAGCAAAATCAGAAGGATTTAAACTTGTCTGTAAAGCCTCACAAATCTTCTGAATCAGAGTCAGGAATTTTTAGTAGTTTTGTAACATTTTATGTTATACCAGTAAATAAGATAATTGGCCATATGTTAAGAATCAAAATTAATTTTGTGTTTCTTTTTTCAGACTTAATTTTTCTGGCAGGAACTTAATGATAATTTGAAGCCATTTGGGGCGGGGGGGTTCTGTTGTGATGTTCCATGGAAATATTATTAAAGTCTGTAGCTCTGACTGAAGTGCCCTAATTACACACTAGTGGTATGTTTTATGCTGGCCAAGGTAATTTAAAGTAGTACGCAGCACCTCTTGATTAGAGTTTTCTATTTTCTCATTGTCCCCATATACCATGAAATCCATCAGTAACACCTGAGATTCATGAGAGATCTTGTGAGACATCCAGTCTTTGTGGGGGTCCTAGGTTAGCAAGGTGTGCCTTTCATCATCCATACATTTGACCATATACACTAGTTCAGTACTACAAAACCACACGCTGTTTTTGTTGTATTGTGCTTGTCCTCTGGCAAGTGGTCCTTGTAGTGGGGCCAAGTCCCAGGGGTAACTTTGACACCTCCTGGTGGTCCTGTGAATCCTGTCCTACTCTGAATCCTCCCACTTTGTTCTTACCTGCCATGCCTTGCTGTTAATATTTTAATTAGAGAAAGGGGAAGCTGCCTCAAGGTCCCAGAGCAAGACTTTGTCTTCTACAAGTCTACAGGTTCCTTACAAATCCACACCTGTCTCTGTTCTGCATTTAGATGCTAATTTGGGCCCTCTGGACCCATCTCTGCCTCCCAGGACACTAATCACTTTAATGGCTCTTCATGGCTCCAACTTCTCCTACAGCCATGCCCATGCCTTGCAGGTGTTACCACTTAGCCATTTCAATGGCACTTGGCTCCAGTTCCATCTCAGGTCTCTCTAGGCCTTATGTCCCTTGTTAGGGCCTTGGCCTTTTCATCCTCCACCCATTTTCTTTTGCTGGATCCTTCTGCCTAGGCCCACTGTGTCACACCTGGCTTCTGGGCTCTAGCTACATCCTATTTAGTCTGAGACTCTGACCCTGGTCTCAGATTCCTAGGGCTTCAGTCTCACCCCCCCTTGTGCTGTTGGCCCATGCCCCTGTCTCATGGGATGTGGGCTATCTAACCCTCTAAGGTCTCTCACTCTCTTGGGATGTGTGTTCGCTTGCCTTCTCTAATCTCTGTCCCTCTCGGGCTTTACTGTAGTTGATGTCCTGCCCCAATGGTGTCAAGCTTCCTCATGCCTTCCTGGCACTATTAGTACCACCACCACCCCTTACTAGTCCCAATCCAGTTTACCAGTTAAAACTCAAACACAACCTAAGCATTCTGGCTATAACTTAAATCAACCCCCCCTGGCTATCTACTCAAAATCTCTGGTCATTCTGGGTCTAAGTCTCGTACTAGACCTCACATCCTTACTTGCTGTTCCCCAGCTTGGCCAAGTCTCAGTCATTCATCCAGTAACAGTAATCTTCCAGCACTGCTCTTTCCCCTTTTGCCTCTGCAGCCAGACTGACTGCCCTGGCTCAAGTGCTGAGCTTATATGTCTCCCAGGTCCTGCCTCTTTCTGTTCAGGTAACTTCCCTGGGGTGGCTATATATGTTCTCTAATTACTCTGATCCCCAGGATAGTCTGTAGTGGCTGATCTAGCTGTTGTAGCAGTGCTTTGTTTCTTGTGCAGGGCTGTATCTTATACCATTATTGCAAAGCCACTAACATTGTAATAGGCTTCTTACTGATGACCTAGGCCCTGTCGTCTTATATTACTGCAGGGCAATTACTTCTGCAGTAGGAATTCATAGCCTTTAAATCCCTGGTGGCCAGCTCTAATGCCACCCTTCATGCACAGTCTTCCCCGACTTGGGGATCCATCTGGGCTGTTACCCCCTTAAATAACAGAAGTCCTAGGCTTCCTGTTACAGTCCTGTTGCTGAGACCCAAAATTGACTGAGATCATGATTCTGATTTTCATCTTCCCTAATATTGCTGGTAATAGGCTCTCCTGAGTAAAATGGTTAGGCACTTATGTGTTCAACCACTTTGCCTACTGCCTACTCTCCCCTTTAAAAGATGTGTATAATTAAAAATAGTGTTACAAATTCTTCTTAGGGTCTAGATTCATTATATATATGATGTCACACATGTTCAAACTAAAATAACATAGTACAAAGACATTCAGTGCAAGAGACAGTTGACTTACTTGTCAAAAGACTTGCCACAAAGCATGTATGCAATATAATCATATAAAACCATACATCTCACTACTGTGCTGTAATTATTATTCCCATTGATATATAATATTGATTTTAAAGCAATTTAGAGAAAAGCATCTCTTGAGTACCAATGCACAATGTAATTGTTTTGTTAATGTATTTGTGTTATGTTTAAGTGCTTAGGAAATGTTTTTTTTTACTGAAGGAAAAGTCATAGAGGGTATTTTAATATCCATGGCACTGTTTGTTATGAGTACAGCAGCTATTTGAGAGAGAAAACTAATAATAAGCCTTGTATAATTCATGTTAACAGACTGGACCCATACCATGTAATAGCTCAACAACTTTAAAACTGATTTTAAAAAGGAATTTTGTTCAGGTCTGATCATTCAAGAATAAAGGCAAAAACATTTTTTGATGTGTGTGTCTGCAAAAAAAGTAACATGTTCAAGAGATCTTCTACTCAAACATGGGGAGAAGCAATCCCTCATTCCCCCCAACACACACACACACACACACAAAGAAAACCCCACACAGAAGGAATTAAAGGCAATTAAAAACCCAGCATAGAATGACAAATGACAAAAGTTGTAATGATTTTACACATGTATTCAGAAAGTTGTGAAATTCCAAATGTGTTCCCTTGAGCTAAGTAGGCATTAACTATTATATCAATTTTGGAATTCTTTTAGTTAGAATACTTAGTATTTCAGTCATAACACTGGTATGTCAATGTATTATTATGCTGATTATTTTAACTATTAGAGTAACTTGGAATAGATAAAGAATACATAGTACATTTAGCCTGCTGCTTATTGGTGTGTTCATAGTAATAGGAGCTACATTTGAGAAATGTTTTACAACATTGTTTCGTTGTACTTCATAAGAAGATGCTTGCAGTAATGCAGTTTGATAAGTAGGACCATCAGAGATGATTAAATGGCTACTGTCCTCCAAAGGAATAATAAAATGCATGCTTTAGTTTATTATACAAGGGTTAGGTAATTGCTTGATAATGCTTTCTGTCCACTTTCTGTCTCACTCAGAAAGAAAACAACCAGAATTCTGATAGGCTCCTCAGACTTCAACATAAGTGACAAACCTGAAAAGCAGTTTTACTAAATAGAAGAAGCCTCTAACCATCAGAGTATCTTCCTGGCCAGACACAATTTCCTTTAACATCTCTGTTAGAAGAAATTCATACCTGACAAAAGAGGCAATTAGTCTGCTGAATGACAACAGGAAATGTCACCACTGGCTGTAAACTGATGGCTCTATTCATTATTATGTTGGCAAGTCTCATTATTATGAACATTAAAATAATCAGTTTCCTGTCATTTAAAATCTGTACCTGCATTTTTCTTCCTTCAGACACCCTAATTTCAGTCACAAACCTTATAGTTTCACTTGCTATTTTTACTTTTCCTTCCCATTCTGAAATGTTACAATTATCTTGAAGTCAAGGTTGAAGCATCTCCCACAATAAGTATTAAAAATGTAAGGTACAAATAATGGCGTGGCTGCTCTTTGCTAAGGTACTGTTAATGTGGATGAAATGACACAAGAAAACTGCACTGGTATTTAATAGGAAGAAAGATAAACAGCTGAGAAGTCAACTCATAAATGTGTCATTAGGAAGTAATCATTTTGTACTGTAAATGAAAGCAAGCAATTAATATTATAATGTGTGTCATCTCAGTCCAGACATTCCCTTTAGGCATTCTGTCAGAGTCTCTTGGTGAATAGTTTTTTGTGAGAATGCCATTAACCAACCAGAAAGACAAGGTTCCTTGGGTAAATCTCATATCTTTTTATTAAACCAACTAATTGGTCTAATACCAAAAAAAAAGCCCTCTTGTCTGTCTACACCCTTAGACCAACATGGCTACAACCAACACCTATGAACCAACCAGGTATTCTTGTCTCAGTTGAAACTCCTTTTTTTTTTTTTTTTTGGTCCCTCTGGGACTGGACTTAAACACATGAATCCCAAAATAATTCGATAAATTTAGGACATACTAAATAAAGCAACTGTAGATAAATTTAGGACATACTACATAAAGCAACGTTCGCTATAACTCAGAGAAAAAATAGGCATAAGTTAAACAGAATAAACTTGTTCATGCATAAAATCTATACATGGCTTTCCTTGTCAGGTTCAAATCTTGAGTTTGCAATGCAGAACACCTGCAAAATTCCTTTGTGCCAGCTGGCTAGACAAAGCCACCTGTCTTGTCAATATCACGTTCTGGTCTTCATTTGGGTGCAGTCTCTCCCCGTCCGGTTTAAAATATGATTTATTCTTTGCTTTTTAGTTTTGTTTTTCCCTTACATCTGATTCCTCAGTCTTCACAGGCAAGGTCAGTTCCCAAACCTACTGGATCTGGCAGCACAGTTTGGGGATGAGGTGAGCAGCCAACAGTGGCAAAAAACAGGTTAGGCATTATTTAGAAAATCTGGACATGTCCATGGGGCCAGATGTGATGCACCTGATGGTGCTGAGGCCAGTGTGATTGCAGAGCTTCTGGCCATTATCTCTGAAAACTCATGGCAGTCGGGAGAGGTCCTTGATGATTGGAAAAGGGCAAATATACTGCCCATCTTTAACAAAGGGAAGGAGAAGGATTCAGGTAACTATGGACCAGTCAGCCTCTCCTCAATCCCTGGAAAAATCCTCAAGGAATCCATTTCTAAGCACTTGGAGGAGAAGATGATTAGGAACTGTCAGCATGGATTCACTAAGGGCAAGTCATACTTGACCAACCTGATTCCCTTCTATGATGAGAAGGCTGGTTCTGTGGATGTGGGGAGACCAGTGAATGTGATATTACCTTGATTTTAGCAAGGCTTTTGATATGGTCTCCCCCAACATTACTGCAAGCAAGCTAAGGAAGTACAGGTTGAATGAAGGTGGATATAAAACTGGCTGGATCATTGGGATATGAGAGTAGTAATCAATGGCTCAATGTCTAGTTGGCAGCCAGTAGCTAGTGGAGTGCTCTAGGAGTCGGTCCTGGGACTGGTTTTGTTTAATATTTTCATCAATGGAAGATGGGATAGAGTGCACCCTCAGCAAGTTTGCAGATTACACCAAGCTAGGGGAGTAGATACACTAGAGGGTAGGGTGTGTGGTGGGCAATGGGGAGTACTCCTGCATTAAGCCACCCACTTCACTGCACTGGACCACCTTCCAGGCTCCAAGTCCCTCCTTAGGAGTGCCTCAAGTCCAGCTGACCCTCTTCCTAATGTACCCCCAGAAACCTGGGGGAAAATCTGCCAGCACCCAGAGTCTGGACTGATCTTGGACCTGTGACCCCTGGGAAACACAGGCCTAGTAGTCCTTAAGGGTACTCGACCCACTGCAAGAACTTGGGGTGCTTCCCTCAGTCTGAAGCACAAATAGTGTTCTCCCTTAATCAGCTGAACCAAGGGGACCCCAACACATAATGTAGACCCTCTTCCAATAAGTCTCCCATGCTAGGTACAGAGGAAAACATTGTTGGTTACAAGGAGTAGGTTTGGAATAGAGTACATACAGGTTAGAGCAATATCAGAGCCTTAGAGCAAACATGGCATGGTAGCCTTTGATCACGCATCTGAGTTACTGCAAGCAATATATTTAGTTAGATCTCAAGTAGCATACTCACAAATATCATCCAGAGGCAGGTGGAGATTCCCTCTGAAGGCAAGCAGTTCATTGAACATGAGTTTCAAGAGAGACAGCCAGTTTCAGATGGTCCAGCTTCTCTGAGAGTTCTCATCATGGCTGCTGTCCCACTTCCTGAGCATTTCTTAACTTATATAGACCTTATGACCTCATTTACTTGATCCAATGAAGGCCAGCAATTGTTGGCTGCCAGCCACCCAATTTGAAATGCATCGCTGGTTGCCAGGTAGACTGGCAGAGTCTCTAGCCTGCCAGTCATGATGACATTGCTTAGAACAATAGGGAGTTTAAGCCCCCACCCAGGTGTGTGAGGCCAGTCACATAGGCAGATGGAGCACGTTTCCCCTTTCCTCAGGAATGTATCCAGCTCAGGTTACAACTCAGGGTTACATGAAGCCAATGGGGCCAGAGGTGTCTGTCCTCTGCAGTGATCATGGTAGCCAATTTGTCAAATTAGGCATCTGCCTGACAGCGGAGTTTGGGGAGAGATAGAGGTGGCATTCTGCCACAGGGCTAAGATTCAGAGAGACTGAGACAAACTTTTAAGAGTTTTATGTTTAAGAAGGGCTCTAAAAACAAAAAAGATCGTTATAGATATTTGTCACAAGGTCGGATTCCAGGGGGGGTTGTGACATTCCTCTGGAAGCTCTATGACTGCCATGCTCTGAGGATACCCTCCTGTCTTTCCTGCCATGCCTTGAAAATAAAATAATAAGTAGGGAGGCTGCCCGTGTACCTTCATGTGGCCCAGTTCCATTGAACCTCTTCTGGCCACTGTTTGGGCCCAAGCCCCTCACTGGGCTGCACTCGATAACTCTTCCCCCAGATAGAACCTTAAGGGCTAATTTCGTGGCTCAAAATCCACCCCTATACTACGCCCCATGCCTTGCAGATGGCATCCTTACAGACGTCTGCCAGTTGCTGATGCAGCCCCTTCTGGACCTTCCAACCCCTCAGCCTCTCTCAGCCCTGCTCCAGCCCTCAGACCTCTGGGTTTCTCTCTTCACCCTTCTCCAGGTGCCAAAACCCTCGATCTCTCCTCCAGTCCATATCTGAACCCTCAGATACCTTGGTTTCACCCAACTGCTCCCTGGGCCACCAGATCCCTTTGTCTCTCTCAGTCTCTACTCTCGTTGTCAGGCCCCTCACTCCCTCCTCTGGCCCCTCAGACCCATTGGTCTCAACCAAACACTCTCTGGGCTACCAGGCCCAGCAATGTCACTCCTGACCCCTTTCTGGGATGTCAGCTCCTCTGCACTTTCCCTGCCACTCTCCAAGCCCTTGGTCCTATATGGGCTCTATGCTTTATTCCCAGCCCCTTCAGGGCTACTGGACCCTCATGGTCTCAGTCTTCCCTAGCTTCTCACTGGGCCTCTGGACCCATATGGTTCTGCTCTCCCTGCCGAGTGGTTTTCTGTTGGAGTGTGCTCCCCTAGCATTCCCCCTCCATGGGGTAACCCACAAGGCAGTGGGAGCTGAGGCTTTCTGGCACCCCATCCTCACCTTGCCCTGGAGTGGCCCATGCATGGCATTTCATGGAGGGTGCCCCACCACAGGTAGCCCTCCCATGCTAACCAGCTCCAGTAGGATACAGTTTCAGGTTTTACCCAGGACCAGTTTCAAAACCTTCCTGGTCTTACACATTCCTCTCTGGTCTGTCCCTTAGATGCCCTATGCCCCTCCTGGGCTGCGAACCAATGGGTCTCCTGGCCCTGGCCCCATCTTGCATCTGAGTCCTCTATCTCTGGCCCCCAGCTCACTCTCAAGCCCCTACCAGTCATAATTATCCTGGGCTGCATGTTCTCTGACCCCTCACTCCCAGCTGTGGTGCTGCAAGGGGCTTTGTGCCTCTCCAGGCTCCAGCCCCTCCTCCATGTCAGTCAAGACTCCAGGCTCTCCCAGGTCCAGCTGTCTCCCACTGTGGGCTCTCTCACCCTTTGGCCCCCTCCTGGGCCCTGGCCCCAGCATAGGCCAGTTGATGTTTCAAGGGTCAGTCCTCCAACCGCCAGCCCTCTACTCTCTGTGGGTCCCCCCATAGGTCACTTCCTCTCCTTCTCTCTCAGGCATGGAGCCCTCAATTGGTCTTCCTTAATGAAGCCCCTGCCTTCTCTGAGCTCACTTGGGACCCTCCTGGCCTCTCACAAAGCCCTGTGCACACAGCTGCTCTCTGGATTTGTCCTGTACCCTCCTCTCAACAGGCCCCAGGCACTTGGCCCCATTCTCAAGGCTCTGGATCCCCACACTGGGCTCCCAGGAACCTCCTTCATCCCCTTAGTTCCTACCCAAACCTCCTGATGTCATTCCTCCACCAGCTCCCAAGATGTTACTGCCAGCTGTGCTGTCAGGGTCTGGGCTTATACCCTGTCTAAGTCCAGCCCTCCTCCAATCAGTTGATTCCCTTTAGTCAAGGGGCTCCTTTGATCAGGCGTAGACTCACCTGCCAGCCCCCTTGGTCAGCTGACTCTGCCATTAGCCCTGACCCTCACCTGCAGGGGCTCAACAGGTGGCTTGACCTCAAAGTGGCAGGCACATCCAGTGCCCTGCCACAATATTGTTTTAAACAGTGCTATTAAAAAGAAAATGAGGGACATCAGTAGCAAAATTGTGTAACCCTACATTTAAAGAACAAAATAATTTGATTTGTATCTCTTAAGCTCCAGGAAAAATAGTTTTTACAAAGTCTTATTAAAGGTTTCTTGCTACAAGACATTTGGGGTGAAGAGGAAATCTTAAACAAGCTAATAACATGATTCATGTCAGTTTTTGGTTTTGAAATCCATCACTGGGATGGCACACTAATGACTTGTCATAACATTGCTTATCAACCAAGCATGCAGCTCTGTTTTTTCAGTCTTGAATCCATGGATGGCTGCTGGCCATACAAGCTTGGAAGACAAACAAGGTCTGAAGTGCGATTAGCTATATACTTTGGTGGTAACTTTCAAAAACTAGTCACAAGGTAAATGGTGTAACTTGATTTGGCAGTTCATGATTTACAGGAACATTAACTTTCAAGCTCAATTGATAGCCTTGGAGCTGTTTTGCAAGTACAGCTTGGAAATGAAGTCATGGAGTGACAAAGAAGTCATCCATGCTATTAATGGAGAAACAGTCTCTCAGTACATTTCTTGAAAAATACATTAACAAAGTATTACTTTTCATAAGTATATTTTTTCATAAAGTATAATTTGAATTCTTTTTTTCTTTAATGTATTTTTTGAGTCAGCTAATATGCTTTAAATGATTATAAAAAATCTCATTTAAAATAGTGTGTGTGTGTGTGTGTGTGTGTGTGTGTGTGTGTGACCGCCATTTAAAAAAATATACTCTTCAAAAATAGGTGATTATTATGGCAATTGTATATGTTATGGCCAGTATTGCCAGAGAAGTTATACAGGTTGGCAAGTATGGTTTTAAAATTATTTTAACGCATATTTCAGAGACACTATAGTGTGTGTGTGTGTCTGTGTGTGTGTGTGTGTGTTACATGTAAGGAATTTTTATATATATATATATATATATATATTATAGTGTTTGTGCTTTGGAGATATTTAGAATTATTTAGAATATATATTATATTACTTTTAATATATTCTAAATAATCTCCAAAGCACAGAACTATATACAACTATAAATATAAATACACACACACACACTGTATCTATAAAATGTCATATATATGTATATGAAAAAAATGCCAGTATTTATACAGTCTTGGTAGGTTTCCCCTAAGAAAGTTAGTCAAAGTTAAAATAGCTCATACTACTACCCTTAAAACTTAGGTCATATCTACCCCATGCTGGCCTGTACTATGAACTATTCTTAAAACCCCTCCTGCTTCCTCGTATTTTCTGCACAGCACATACCAAAAATGTTTTATTACTGCTTTTTGGCATGCCCCCAATATCAGGGGTGTTCATGAAAATGTCTGTATGATATGTGTCATATCCTGAATGGAAGAGGTGGATGAGATGTTTTGATGCCAGTGCTCCTTAGTAGTTAACACAAGGGTTTAATCTACATGGGGTAATTGTGATAAGTGGTTGGTCTCACCCTGCTTGGATGATTGTACCTGCAGCCATCTTACTGTGATCAGTGCTAGTGGGACTGCTAACAATATGCAAAGATATATGTGTGTAGCAGCTTATGTGTTCCATTTCAGAGGTGATTTCCAATGATGAAGGGTCTGAACATGCTCCGTCCCACTCTAGTCTGTTGGCATGTTCCTCCCTGGAAGTTTCCCAGAGCCCAAGAGTAGCTACTGGGGATGAGCAAGGAACAGCCTTACTGATGAACTGGTACATGACAGCATGCTGTGCACTTGCACAGGCAGGGCATGCTCAGCCTCATCTTTGTTGGGACTTGCTGCTGCAGCAGTCTAGGCAAGTAGAAATCTTGGGGCCATGGTTTGGAGTGCTGTGGTTTGCTGGTCACAGCTGATTATAAAACTCAGTGCTAGGAAGCCCTGAGTTCTAATAAAATATTTTTGTTAAGAATGATTTACTGTGTCACCTTGAATAACTCATTTGTTCTTGCTTCCCACAACTGAAACAATAAGATAATACTTCGATGTACTTAATGATTGATTAATTATGTTTATAGTTTTTTGTACTTTGGAGATTACTTAGTTAATGTTTATACAGTACTTTGAAAAGTATTATATAATTAGTAATCATGTTATTTATCCATTATTATGAGAAACAAATTCACCAATGCAAAAATAGCTGTTAGTTCAGGCGAAGGTGAAATTATTGATATCTTTTTGACATTATTAAAGTAATTTTGTTCAATATCTGTTTATAAGAACCCTAAAACGGTCTGGTTTTCTGGAATCTATTATTGGCATTAGAAGCTATTAAGTTTTGTATTGCTAAGCATACAACTTAATTATGATGCTAGTGACATTATAAATTGATGGCAGGGTCATCAGTTCGATTAAGGCCAGATTCTGATTACCTTAATCATAGTCTGTAGCAACTTGCTTTACCAGCAATTGGACTGAAGAATTCATTGTGTACTAAAATGATAGTGTAAGGAGGGTCGTCACATTTTTTCTGGTACTTGGTGATTTACGTTTGAATATCATTACTGTAGCAGTATCTTGTAAAATGCAAGGGAACGCACACTTCCATTTATTTTAAACCTTTTAAGTGGTATCAGAAAACAAGATAGTCTGTCAAGATGTACAAGAATTAGAAGGCTTTTATAGCTAGGAATGGAATAATTTTGCTTTTTTTAATTATCTGAAAATTGATACTTTTATGAGTATTGATTTGTTCTTGCTCTGGTCCATAATGCATACTATCACTGCATTCTGACCAGCTTCACAAACCAGGAATGTACCTCTTTTAAGTAATGCTCTAACAAGACACTTGCCATTTGGGGGGAATATGAGAGATCTAAGGAAAGCTAACTGCTATTGCATTTTGTTTAAAGGAAGAGCAAGGTTCAGAATGTACTTGGTCCCTGCAGCAATGGGAAACCAAAGTCATTTTGCTGACCACGGCAGCTCCTTCAACCTCTTTACCACTAATCAACTGATCCCAATGTGTCTAATATTGTTTCATTATCTTAATATTGTGAGTCAGGTAGTCAGACAGTATGATTCAGCTATAGAGAAATAAAGAAATCGTTAAGCCAACATCTACTAATCTTTTTGAAGGTTCACTGTTCTTTTCTACAGAACAAGATTAATCCACTTCATCTGAAGCCTGGCTTTAACAATGTTTTACCAGCTCTGTAAGAATTATCCAGATTCTGATTATGTGGATGCTTTAAAAGTTAACAGTATTAAGAAATAAAAATAAAAATACCATCCCACACATCTGTAACAGTACAATGAATTGCTAAACACCCTTTCATTGTCCTCACTGCCCTTATAATCTACTAGTCAAATTTAAGAAAAAAATACAGCCAGCTTTCAAACAAATACCATATCTTCTCATGTAAAACGTGTCCCCCAAAGAAAGCATGCATCTTGTTTTTGGGAGGCAGGTGTCGAGGTGTGATATTATATACCCAGGGCCCCCACCAGCCTGGCATTCATCCTGCCTCCTCTGGAAGTGTGGCTCCGCCCTCCTGCAAAGGGCCTGCTTACTCTCCTGCCACGCCTTGATCTTATTTTGATTAATAGATGATTGTAATCAGTGGGAGGCTGCCCATTTCTATGAGTCCCAGTGACAGGGGGCACTGCCTGCGGCTCCTTTTCCTCCCCCACACCACAGCCCAAGCCTCGCAGATGGTGCTGGTGTGATCTGACTTGGGCCCTGTTATGTCTCGGCCCTCTGTTTGCTCTCGGGGCTCCCTGCCACCCCTCCTCACTCTCGGGGCTCCTCGCTACCCCTCCTCACTCTCGGGGCTGGGCCAATGCACCCCGCAAAATACCGTGCCTTCTCTAGCACCAGGAACTCCCACGCTACTGGGAAGTCCCTATGAGGCCTCCTCCAACCCCTAATAGCCTCACCCGGTCCTCTGGTAAAATAGTGAACATAAAACACAAAGTCCCTAGGCTACAACATAAAAGCTAGACCGTCCTGGTCAGAAGAAAACAATAGTACCTCCCTACCCGAGACAGCGAGCACACCAATCCTCTCAGCAGGACCTAGGGAATGTTTCCACCATCCGGGTTCACCTCTTTGTGCTGGCCGAGTTCCTCCTCCCTCGGCCGCCGGAGGAAACTTCCCTCCTGGTCTCCTGCCGGGGCTTAAGAAGGGCCAAGCTCCGCCCTTTCCTGTCTCTGTGTTTATCCTGGTTGCCCTAGCAACCAGCACCTGCACAGTCCTAGTGACTGGCATCTGAGCTTCCCTCTTTCCACCACCAGGGGTCTCCCCCGAGCCGTTTCTGCTCTTAGTCGCAGGGCACCTACAAGCTCTGTGACATCCATAGACCATCTAAATCAAATCAATTCATTGAACAAGTCCATAGTAATCATCAACCTAATTCATAAAATTCATTGAATAATATTCAATCAGGTGCCAATTAACTCATATCATTTCATCTGAGTTATATGTGACAAATCATCTTAAATTGTTCCATGAGACATACATGCTTCAATTGAGATTAATTCATTAAGAGCCTATGAAATCATCATCTTATATCAATTTAGCCTCTGAGTCCCTAAAGGTTGGCTCCCAGCCAGGACAGCATGCCTTTCACCATCACAGTCCTGTCCTGGCTTGGCTCCTCAGGGCTGGGCAAGCAGAGACCCTGCTGGGAAAGTTTCATTTTGATCCCCTTCCCTGATACAGCCAGAAGGGAGTGAAAACTAAAAGAAAACCACCAACACAAAAGACGGGGCTGTGGTTTTAACAGCCCTTGGACTCACTCTCCCCTTTACCTTTTTTGTTGGTGCCACTGCATTCCTCAACCCTATGGAACAAGCAGATCTTCAATGCATCATTTCCTGGACTTTGGTAGTGTTCTTCCAACCACTCTTGATCCATGAGCTTTCCCCCTTCACCCACATGGGAACACCGGGTACTACTGACCAGAAAGGACCCTCATGCTCCTTCTCCTGGTCCACCACAGTCCTTTCTTCACTGCCCCTCTCCAGGGCTGGAAATATTATTCTTCAGGCTCCCTCTGCTAATCCAGAGGGAGCAGGAACTCTAGCAGTGTGCCAGCATCTTTCCTGCTCTGGCTGTAGTTGCCTCCACACCTGCAGAATGTATCTCTGCTGCAGGTAATTCAGGCCCTTACCCCATCCTCAATCTCACTCTCACAGCAGGTTGTAGAAAAAAATGATTTTTCCAGTCATGGCTATGTGACATGGGCTCCTAGCACACATTTATTTTCTGACATGATGGGATATGATCCCTGATTTCAAACATCATGCCTTCTGTCATGTCACACATACATGGTAGGTCACATGATTTTGGGATTGGGGATTAGATTTCAGTTGTACCGTTACTGCTTGCCACCACAGGGGAGCCTGGGATCACATGCAGTTTTTAAAGGTCCCAGTCCACAGTGACCCCAGGATCCACAGAGATCCCAGTGTCTCCTGACTGGGATGTGTCAAATGCTTTGCTCCATAGCTTCCCACAACCTGGCACCCTGACACAGCTGGTGAGGTGCTCTCTACTTGGCACCCTGAAAACAGCAGGGTGCAGTCCCATGCAGGGCTGAACCACATAGCTGTCTGCTTGTTAACACAGGAGAAGCTGTCAACCAAGCCCCATCATGCAGCTACACATGTTCCTGTAAATAAAGTGTTGTCTTCACATCACAAGCGTCATTGAGATACTACAGTAGCTCACTTGCTGCTTCATGCTCGAACTATAGTGCTCAACCAATAGCTATGGCTGTGAGTGGGCTGAGAGAGGTAGTTAGCCATGGTAGTCTGAAGTCAATGTATACATCTTTATAGATTAACTAAATAATTTCTATATATGCAGAGACAGCATAAGCTTTTATGAATACAAGTTAAAGGGGCATGCAAAAAGCACAGTATAAGGAGAGAGAAATTAGAATACAAATACAAGGGAGTGGGGAGAAAGAGAGATATGGCAGAGGAGGTCCATGCTAGGAGAGAAAATCAAACATGCAGTAAACCCACAGAAACAAAAAGGGTCACAATCCAGGTAATGAGATAAGACTTCATAGTCCCTGTTTAAACAATAATTAACTCTGTCCTGTCCTCTTGTGTCTCTCTGCAGCTGATGTCAGGTCAGTGTTTTTTCTTATGCATAGAGATCACCCTGTCTGTTCAATGTAGACAGCAGAAGGGCATTGTAAGCTGGTGAAGGTATATATGATACAGGTGTCCCTCAATTCATGTGGTACATGCATTCCTGGAGAATGGCACATAAATTGAATTTGCATAAAGTGAACACACTTTATAATGTAACAAATAGGGATAGGTTCCCATGGCAGTGAGAGAGGGAGGCTGGGACTAGGGAAGGGGCTGCGGGAGGGGTGCCGCTCCCAGGGCTTCACAAGGGAGCAAATCAGAGGGAACAGAGCAGCACTCACCACAGCTCCTGCTGCAGTGGCCCTGTGAGCAGCTGGCACCAACAGCCTGCAGCCACTGAGCTGCACCGTGCTCCACCTGTGCCCCCGCATCAGGGCTCTGCCTGTCCCCACTCACCCCGGCTCCAGAGCTGCGCCGTGCCCTGGTGCAGGCAGTTGGTGTCGGCTGCTCCTATGGCCACTGCAGCAGGAGCTGGGGTGTATGGGAAGAAGCAGAGCCCCAGGCAGCATGGGGTGCAATGCAGCTCGTCTGTACTCACCCTAGCCCCTGCTGTAGCAGCCCCAGAAGTGGCTGGCACCAGCTGTGGAGGGAACCGTCAGTAGGTGTGGGGGGGGGGGGCCTCCTGCTGCTCCGTGCTCCCTGGAAAGGGCTGTGGGGCTGTGCTGAGCTCTTCCTGTGGGGGGCATGTGCCCCTGGATCTGTGTGTGGGACAACAGCAGGCTGCCAATGCAGGCTGGGACATTGTAATGTGTAGCAATGATCTTAGGTGTTCAAGCTGAGAGAGATTCTGTTGTCCTTGTCTTGGGGTTGGTATTGAATCTGCCTCTTCAGCTTGCTGAGCCATACAAGCAACAGCCATCTTGGGATCTGCATGGCCTGCACAGTCTCCTCAGATATGCTTCTTTTCCAATGATGAAAAGAGTTTTTCTGTCAAATACATGCACACTACAATTTTGGAGGTGGATTTGGGGAGGGGTAGGGGGGAATGTGTGTTGTACACAAAAATTACAGTAATATCCTTTACACTAGCATTCCTAGTGGGAAGAGAGCAATGATAGTAATTAAACCATTGCCAGCTTAATATTTAATGGTAAGCAAGGATAAATAAGAGTTGGGGTAACAACAGAAGGAACATAATAATTCTACTGTGTATTTGCTTATTCTCCCAACTTCATCAGGTGTTTTTTTTCCAGATTCTTTAGATAGAGAACAATTACAACAGGCATTATGAAACTCTATTTAAAGGGGTAGACTGCATTTCACAGGCCAGGTACTGTGAAGCTAACTAGTGACTGTAGTAGAAGACATGCATATCAGATAAGGGGCATGTGAGACTATCAACAGAGATGCCTACAATCATTTCCTGGAGACCAGGCAGTACTAATTTTCTAGTTTAAACTATTCTTTAACTCATTAATAACTTTTGGGAGAAATGAAGTAAAATCTCCTATCCTAGCTAATAGCCTGGTTAACTTAAAATAATAATAAACACACATATGTTGATCTTATACAGTCCCTATTCACATTTTTTTGCAACAGAGCATTTGATATTTAAAAGGAATGCATGCATTATTCATCCACAAAGACTTATCTCTGTGGCTAAAGTGTGTAAAAAGAAAGCAAAGATTACAAAAGGAGATTTCACATAAAAGTAGACCTGCAACAAAACAAAGCTAAGCCTGTGACTGCCACCATTCTTTGCTTTCAAGTAGAGTAAGTCTTTGTATTATAGGAGCAGGGGGGATCTAAAACAAAGCTTTCATGACAAAAAATGAAAATCAGATCTTTATCTTATAAGTTCTAAAATGTATTTATCAGAGCCATTCATTCTGGCAATAATTACAAGCGCTTTCTTCAAGTTTCTGGATATCTTGAAAGTCTCAAGGATGGAAATGGTGCATTAGTAATTATCTCACATTTTTTCCCCCAGACATAGTGCTTTATAATTAGATCTCACTGGCCACTTTATTCATTTCAAGCAGGACTATGAGTTTCTTTCCTTGTATTAATTTGAGAAATCTTCTAGTGTGCATCTGAGTAACAAGGAGCCCATACAGAGAGATGGTCCAAAGCTGTCTGCAGCACAGGGTTCTCATGATGATTAGATGTTACAGAGTTGAGGTATAGAAACAGAGTGGCTCTGGTGCCAAATTTAAGTAGGCCAGCTCAGAAGAAGTAAGCATTGTTAGGTCAACGAAAGTAAATTTGCAATACATACATAAGAAACATTATAGATTGTTATTTCATCTCAAAGTCTCATGAGCTAGTAAACTGTCTTACAGTACTTCTCTTGTCACCCTGGGGTTAGTGGGTGTGTCTCTGTCCCAGCTGTAGACCCTAATCAACCTCCACAACATATGCACTTAGGTGTCACAACACATAAGATTTAGGCATCTAGTCTCCAGAGGGAGATCCAGATTGAAAAGGTTAGGCACCCAGACGTTTTGTTCAATCAATGGGGAGATCTAGAGGTACCTTCTAAAGGTCATCCATACCAGCTAGTTGCTCAGAAATGAGATGCCTACAGGTAGACAGTAGGACATGCAAGGCACAGAGGTTGGATTCCTGCTGCAGAACTGCAAGGGAGGCATTCTGCCATGTCAGACTGCTCAGAAAGGAGATGCCTACTTGATCAAAAATGCCTATATGACATCAGAATTGAGAGCAGAATAAAATGTAGTACATATGCTCTTGAACAGGGAGCTGGGGGATACTAATGTTCACTGGCTTACTGATTAGGGCATTTGCCTACAAAATCAAAATTGGCCCTGCATTGTAGGCCCTCCCTGTCTTAGGGACTCAAAAACCATATCTCCCACTTCCCAGAAGGGTTCCTAACCATCAGGTTATAGACTTGGCTGAGTCAGGGGAAGGCCCTTTTAGCACTCCAGATGAAGCTGGCACACTGGGCAGCCAAAAGTATTAGATTCATGGGGCCAGAAAGTAAGCAAACATGAGGAAAGGTAGCTCTACCACTCCCCCAGGATTGCGTGCATAGGGGACAGTTCTGGGTTCCAGACTCTGCTATCTGCTATCCATAAACAGTCTGCTTAAAAACAGAAATAACTTGTGTAGCAGGACTCCCAGGAATTCATACCTGCAGAGTCAGGCTCCTTCCTTGCTTCCCTTCTGATTCTGTTAGTATTCCAGTCTTAACTGACCATTGGACTAGATTCAACAGGAGGTGTAGGGCTGGGCCACCGGCCAATTTAGGCCCTAACTTGGTGGTCAGAGAACTTTTCTTGTAAGTAAAAGATTTGGATTTTAGTTCTGTAAGTGTAGCAAAGGATCTAAGGACCACATATCTAACTGCCTGGGCAAATATTCTTTCCACTTATCATTGAGAAAAAGGCAGAGGATTGTCTTGTTTTGGCTCTGGTTTTAACTCTCAGTGCCACTAAGGAATTGGAATTTATGCGGCGTGCTTCCCAGCATTGTCTTAGGTTACAACAGAGCTTGAACTAGAGTGAAGTATCTCAATGGCTGGTCTTTATTAATTTTGAGGAAGTTCAGTAGGTCCAACTCTAGGAACCTAGGGATAATTTCAGAACAAAATATATATGTCTAATGAATCTAGGTGGCTAAGTGGTTTTCTAGTGGCCAAGTAGGGTTAATTTGTATTGCTTTTTATGGCTTAGGTACCTAAATTGCTCTAAGTAACATGATGCTACCTCAAAGGCATTCAAATTCCCTATCTCAAAGAAGCTAGATGGATATTTCTTAGTATCCTATATATATGGTTTTATTTCTGTGAATATTGCAAATTATAATTAACAGGGAGATGCTAAAAGTATTTTGAATTGATGTGATTGTGAAACTAGTTACATAATGTATATATATTTCTATATATTTAATTAAGACATTGGCCCTATCTTACAGTACAAAGTAGTCCTGGCAGGCCTGATAGTCTAACTGCTTAATTCCCAGTAATAGAAACTCCTGAAAAATGAGTGGAAAAAAATAAGTTAAATCCGATTCTTATTGTATAAGGTGCTGATTAAACAATCTTAAGCTTTGTTGGCTCAGCAGAGGGCCTACTTGCTCTATTGTCTCTAAAACAGGGTTTTATTTTAAGCTAAAATTTTCCTGCCTAGAGTAGAGAGGAAGAGAGGAATGGAGGGGGAGGAAGGAAATCTGTAAGTAAAGTAACTGAAATAGCACAAATTGGCACAATGGCACAATGTAAGACAAACTGACAAAGAGAAAATAACCTAGGACTTTCAAGGTTAAAGCTAACATTTCCCTCACTTCTTAAAACAAACCTACAACAGCATGAACTAATGATGCCATATCAGTTTAGTGTAGTTTGGAGTCAGTAGCTTCTGTCATTACACTGCAGCCTGTAAGGTGATTTCAGCGTAGCTTCTGAGAGCAAAAAAGATTTTATATCTTTTTTTTTTAGAGAACTGCTAAAATATACAAATTTATGGACAGCTTAAAAATTAATCATGAGTCTTTATTAACTAAAATGAAACGGCTGTCATACACTTGGATGTTTAGTAAATCCAGCTCTTAGTTAAGCTAAAACAAATGTTCAGGGTTTTTTTAAGACATTATAAAGATCTAGTGAAATGCAGAATTCAAAACATACTGATCACATTTTTGTCATAGCTATATAACTTTCTCTTGAGTGACATATGAGCTCCTCCTTCATATGGACCAACTGCTCTTTATGACTAACTGAGATGGTATGTATATACTAAAAATATTATTATATAATTACATAACTATAATAATTCAAATATATTTTAAAGCTATTATTAAGTTCATGCAAAAGGGGGCCAAATAAAGGTTCATCCATAATTCTAGTATTTTAAAATTTGTCAGTATTTGTGTATGGATTTATGTACATATACAAACATACATATTGTGAGTAGTTATGCCAAAACAGATGGTGCCATGCAGCTCGAGAGGACTTTTCTTTGGTTGCATGCCACTTAAAACAACCCTGGGTTGCCTTTAAAGCATCCTGCTCACATGGTGTATTCAGAGATGTTCGAGTTGGAAGGGACCTCAGTAGGTCATCAAGTCCAACCCCCTGCCCTGGGCAGGAAAGAATGCTGGGGCCAGACAACCCCAGCTAGGTGCTTGTCCAGTCTCCTCTTGAAGACCCCCAGGGTAGGGGAGAGCACCACCTCCCTTGGAAGCCCATTCCAGATTTTTGCAACCCTTACTGTGAAGAAGTTCTTTCTAATGTCCAACCTAAATCTGCTCTCCATCAATTTGTGGCCATCGTTCCTCGTTGCTCCAGGGGGTGTCGTAGTATATAGAGCATCTTCTATTCCTTGCTGCCCTCCCCTGATGAATTTATAGGCAGCCACAAGAGCACCTCTCAGCCTTCTCTTGTGAAGGCTGAAGAGATCTAGGTCCCTTAGTCTCCCCTTGTAGGGCCTTGCTTGCAGGCCTCTGACCATACGGGTGGCCCTCCTCTGAACCCTCTCAAAATTCTCCACATCCCTCTTGAAGTGTGGCACCCAAAACTGGACACAGTACTGCAACTGTGGCCTGACTTGTGCCACATAGAGGGGAAGCATCACCTCCCTGGACTTGTTTGTCATGCATCTGCTAATGCATGATAAAGTGCGGTTAGCCTTGTTGATCACTTTGTCACAATGACGACTTATGTTCATCTTGGAGTCAGCTATGACTCCAAGATCCCTTTCTACTGCTGTGCTGCTGAGAAGGTTATCCCCCAGCCTGTAAGTGTGTTAGTGGTTCTTTTCGCCCAGGTGCAGAACTTTGCACTTGTCGTTGTTGAACTGCATCCTATTTCATTCTGCCTGTTTTTCCAACCTGTCCAGATCCTCCTGGATCCATTCCCTACCCTCTGGTGTGTTAACTTTGCCCCATAATTTGGAATCATCTGCAAACTTGGACAGTGTGCTCTCCATGCCCTTGTCCAAGTCACTGATGAAGACATTGAATAGCTCTGGTCCAAGGACTGAGCCTTGTGGGACTCCACTGCCCACATCTTTCTAGGTCAATATTGACCCGTCCGCCACCACTCTCTGGGTGCAGCCCCTAAGCCAATTTACCACACACCTGACCATATAATCATCTACATCACACCCTGTCAGTTTATTTATAAACAGAATGAGATACCATACCGAAAGCCTTCTTAAAGTCTAGGTAGATGACATCTACCTCAACTCCTGCATCTAAGCATTTTGTGACCTGGTCATAAAAAGAAACAAGGTTAGTCAGGAAGGATCTACCTGCAATTAATCCATGCTGATTTACTTTCAGCATCATTTCCCCTGCTGGGCTCCAACAAATGTGATCCTTAATGATTTTTTCCAGAGTTTACCCAAGAATAAAGTAACTGGCCTATAGTTTCCCGGTTCCTCCCTCCTCCCCTTCTTAAAAATAGGGACCACATTTGCCCTTTTCCAGGTCTTTGGGATGTGACAGGAACACCATGAGTGCTTGAGCGGCCATGGCAGCAGCTCTACTATGACTCTGGCCAGTTCCTTCAGCACCCTTGGATGAAGTTCAACCAGGCCCACTAATTTGAACACATCCAGCCCCTCCAAGTCCCCTTCACTAAGTCTGCACTAACAGTTGGTGGGCTGGTGTCCCTCCTGTGTTTATCTATGATCCAATTGGGATATATGCTTGGTCTGTGTCTATGAATACAGATGCAAAGAAGTCATTAAAGAGCTCAACTTTGTCCCCCCTCTCTGTCACTAATTGACTAGTTTGTCCTGTAGGGGTCCTATGCTACCCTGTGCCTTCCTTTTGCTCCCTATATACCTGAAGCAGGACTTTTTGTTGTCTTTAATTTTTGTCTGCAGCCTAAGCTCTAATCCTGCTTGGGCCTTCTTAACTGATTCTCTGCAAGTGTGAACCAGGGGGGTATACTCCTCCTTGGTAGCTACCCCCTGTTTCCACAGCCTGTTTACCTCTTTCTTTGCCCTTAGGCTTTCCTGGACTTCCCTGTTCAGCCAAGAGGGCCTCTTGTCCCCTTTGCCCGCTTTTATGTGCAACGGGATTGTCTCCTGCTCCCATAGGCTCGCTCCTTTGTGGAACAACCACCCTTCCTGGACCCCCGTTTTGCCAGTGCTCTTGAGTTTTAATGCCTCACTAACTAGTCTAAGCACTCTGAAGTTGGTCTTTCTGGAGTCTAGCACTTCAGCCCTTCTGGCTGGTTTACCAACCCTTCACCAGATAATGAGTTCAATCAATAGTTCTATCTCCTAGGTTACTTTGTACCTTCAGATTCCTCACCAGGTCATCCCCTGTAGCTAACACCAAATCCAGCAAGGCATTTCCCCTAGTGGGACATATACCTTCTGCCTTTTATGCAGGTGAAGAACATACATGAGCAGTTAGATTTGGCTGATTGCTCCTCCCAGCAGTTGTCAGGGTAGTTAAGGTCACCCACGATAACCATATCTCTTGACCGTATGGCCTCTGAGAGCTGTCTAGAGAATTCCAGGTCTAGCTCATCCTCCTGGTGTGGTGCTCTATAGTAAACCCCCACTACCAAGTCCCTTCCCCCCGACCCCTTCGTATCCTGATCCACAGTACCTCAGTTTGGCCCTCCTCTGATCCCATCTTGATTATAGAGGATGTATAGTGTTCCTTAACATAGAGACCAACCCCCCACACACACTTTTTTCCCCACTCTATCACATCTGTACAACCTGTAACCCTCAATGCCTACTGCCCAATCATGAGTAGGGTCCCACCAGGTTTAGGTTAGTTCAACCAGGTTGATGTTGTTGCTTGCAAGCAGGAATTTGTTCCCCATGCTGGTTCCCCATGCTCCTAGCATTAGTGTAAAGACATTTAAGCCCCTCAATTGGTACTCCCCTGTTGTGATGTCTATCAGGCCCCGTAGTGCTTTCCTTATTCTCTACCTGAGCTGATCCAGTGCATTGGTCATGGTTTGCTGATGCTAGGTTCTCCTTATCCTCTGCTTCCTTGTCCCCCGATGAACCTAATTTAAAGCCCTTCAGAGGAGATCAGCCAACCTGTAAGAGAACAGACTCTTACCTTTAGAAGAGACTTGAAGACCTTCTCGCTCCAGGATGCTTCTCTCATGGAAGTGCGGATTGTGGTTGTAGAAGCCAAAACCCTCGTGATGGCACCAACTCCGGAGCCACAGGTTGACTTCTCTGATGCAGGCGTCCTGATCCTAACAGCAACCGCTGACTGGAAGGATTGATGAGAAGACCACCTGTGCCCTTGACTTCATAAGCTTGGCCCCCAGAGCCCTATAGTCACTCATGATGCAGTCCAGATTACTTCTGGCCACATCATTCATGCCCATATGGATGAGGACCATGAGATACTAGTCAGAGGGCTGGATGAGGTTGGAAATCCTCTCAGTGATTTCCCAGATCCTGGCTCTGGGTAGGCAGCAAACCTCCCATGCCATGGGGTCTGGTCGACAGATAGGCCCCTCCATGCCTCTCAAGAGGGAGTTGCCCACCACGATGATCCAGCATCTCTTCCTCTGGCTGCTCGGTTGTTGCTCGGTCTGCCTGGTGTTTGTTGCAGATGTGTCTTCCCCTGAGGTTTCCTCTGCTGTGTCATCTTCCAGTGCTGCCAGGGCTTCATATCTGTTTCCCAGTTGTGTTCAGGAAGCAGTCACAGCCACATGCTGTCTAGCTGTGGAGGTGATCACCCTCCATTCACCTGTCCTGGGACTCTCCCATAATGTCTCTGTGCTAGGTGTCTGGTGCTGCAGAGAATGAAAGTATCCATCAATCTCATCCTCTCCAGCCCTGATCCCCCACAGCCTGTTCACCTCTTCCTGGAATTCCCCCACCTGCCCCTCCAGGGCCTCAATCTGGGCACATGTGGGACAGGCAAGGGAACCCCCAGCCCCCACACTACTTCCAGGCCTCAGAGGTCCCAACAGGCAACCCCTGCAGACAGGGGACAAGGGCACTGCCAACCCATCCAAGGGGCCTGTCTGGGTGGAGGGCTTACAGGAGCTCTTGGCCAGAGGCAGCATCAGGGCAGGGGCCCTGGCTGTGCTCCATGTCACCACTCCCATAGTAGCTCCCCTCCTCATTCACTTACCTAAAATCTCTGCCAGAAAATCTCCTACATGGTGGGTACTCCTACCCATGATCTGGCCTGTAAACTGCCTGCCCTCAACTCACCCACCATGCCTTGATCTTCTCTAGTAATAGAGAGGATCCTAGTGTATTAATGACCACCGTCACGAGCATGCTCACATCTGGGATGTTCTCAGGGCTCCTCCTTTCCTTCACCCCTTCCATATGTGGACAAATCAAGTCAGCACTGCTAATCAATTCTCAGACTACAAATCAACACTAACAACTTCATATACTCAATATTAATATCAGCTACTTCATGTAATCAGATTTTAAAAAGAAGCAAATAACGCCTTCACAGTGTCCAGGTCTCCAGGTTACCAAGACTGTCCAACTCACATTCCCCCTTTTTCCTCTGGGTCACTGTGCTGGCATCTATGTATAGCCTCACTCCTCCATATCTGGGGTCACTGGAAACCTCTCCAGGTTCTCAGGCTGTGGATTTGACTGCATCTTCTGCCTCCCTCAGAGCTCCAGGGTCCTGGGTGCTGTGGAGCTCCTTAAGCTGCCTCTGCACTTCCCTGCTTCTCCTCTGCTTGTCAGCTCTGGGCAGGTGTTTATGACATCAGTCCCTGCATGCACACAGGTGCACAGGGAAGAACACGTGCTCCTAAAACAAGGCCATGGCTGCTCATGCTGTTCCATTGCTAGCATGTCCACACCTGCAGGTAAGTGAAAGCTGTGTTTTGCCTTTACCCTCCGTCGTCCTCTGTCCACAACTCGCTGTCCCTACTGGGATATCCTCCTGTGATGGGGTTGCAGTCTCCGGGGACTTCACTGTCACACACATACAAATACCAATGTGTGTACATCTATACATACACACACACACACGCACACACATACACAGAATGTATAGGAAATCAAAAATCTATTAAAGAGCATTATTAAAGTTATGAACTTAAGTATTTGCCAGATAAGTCTTCTTTTGGTTCCCTTTTGTATGTGCATTTTAATAGTCTTTAATAATACAATCTTTTTTTATTTTTGTGTGTAGAAGCCCCACCTCTTTTAAGGCACAAAATGAATGATAGTCATTTAATAAATACCTGATCAATATTTTATTTTTTCTGTTCCAGACTTGGGCCTGTGCTCTATTTACTACACATTATTCAAACCTTACTTAGAAGAATGAATTAACAATGTTGTCATGGTCTTTTCTATAGCACTTATCACTATAGTATCTGACTGCTTCACAATTTGTGAATTTGACTAGAATCCTTTAGAAACTCTGTATCACAGGCAGTGGTAGAATTCTCCAGAGTAGTATTCAGTTACTTTAAGCATGAAATTATCTATTTTCTTCCTGCAGTCCACACACCTCTTCTAGCTTTTACATCAAATGGAGTAGAAACCCTATGGGCAACAGTCTCCTTCATTAAACAAGTCTGTTTTATCTTCATAGCAGGAGCATCTGATACATTGAATAAGATATACTAGAACTAGGGAGCAACCACTGAAATTAGTAGGTGTCATGTTTAAAACTAACAAAAAAAAGTACTTTTTACATAATGTGTAGTTAACTTGTGAAATTCATTGCCACAGAAGATGGTGGAGTCAGATGCCATACCCAGGTTTGAAAAAGGACTGAATAGATTCATGGATGGCTATTGAACAAAATGATTGGAGTTGCTTTCTCTGATGTATCTAACACAATAATTGGTGGATGCTAGTGAGAGTACTGAATAAAGAATAGATCACTCTAGAGATATCTGATCCAATGCCCTCTGTGGTCTAGGATAGACATTGCATAAACTGGTTTGAGCCAAATCAGTTAAGTCTTATACTACATTCAACCAGGTTTATCTCAAACTAGTTTCAGCCATTTTCAAACTGGTTTATGTGCACTGAATGTCTGTTCTGTTACAGGTTTAAACCACTTTCTGATCATTTAAACCAGTTTGTGTGTAATGTCTGTTCCTAGCCTATAGCATCCACTTCCACCACTGTCAGAGATAGGAAACTGGTCTAGATAGACAAATTGTTCTTATGTATGGCTCCGGCAGAAAACATGGTCATTATGGGCTTGTCTACATTGTTACTGTGCTGTGTTTTGAAGCTGTGCTCTGAAGCCTCCCCTTCCCACTTGCTGCCCCATGGCATGGGGCAGATCCCATGGCAATGTAATCACCTTAAAGGCCCTTATACATTCCCCGTAGGCTGTACTTAAGGTGCCTAAAAGGTGAGTGTCAGAGATTTAAGGAGGTAAAACTTGCTCTGACTGTCTCAGAAATATCCCAGTTCAGGTGAGGAGTGTTTCTAGGTCCCAGTACCCAGCTTGTGTTGTGGTTTTGTCATTCAGCTCTCACAGATAAAATGAGCAATTTGGGTGTTCCAACATTTTAGGAAACTTCACTCCCAGGCTACCCCCCAATTCCCACTCTGTGGACTCTGCCCCACCCTCCTCAGTTTGCTGCCCTGGGAGTGGTACTGCCTAGGGGCAGACAGTGTCCTGACAGTGCTAAGACTGCTAGTGCAGGTTTCAGCAGCCCCAAGCCCAGTAGGCAGATGGTGGCATAGTGGCCCCACAGCTTCATGCTCCCATTTCCTTAAACCCCTTCCCAGAGTTTCCATAGTCTGACTTCCCCTATAAGCATGGAGCTGCAGCATCCAGGAAAGGGTTTAGCACAATTGGAATGTAGAGCATGCTGCCACTGTGCTAGACCCCCTCCTAGTAGCTACAGCTCCACACTCATCAGGGAAGCCAGAGCATGGAGCCACCTGGAGGGGGAAAAGCAAGCTTCATGCTCCCACCACCCCAACATGTCTCCTGGTGGTTCATGCTCTGGCTTTCTCTATGAGTGTTGAGCTGCAGCCTCTCCACAACAGAGACCTTTCCCAACCTCCACGCCCCATTCCTATCCCTAGATGGGAACATAGGGAGATATGGAGGGAAGCTACAGCCTCCATCAAGCCAGTTGGCCATGGGGAAGCTGGTGGAGCTCAAGGCAAATGTGGCCAAGTGGTTTGGGAAAATTTCAGCTAATTGCAAGGAACCACTCTCTGTGAGAAAGACTGGGTACCTGATCCCTGCCATGAGGGTGGGGGGTGCTACTGTCAGCTGTGTTTGATGGAGCCACCTGGCATGGAGCCGGCTGGCTGGCTTTGACTTGGGGGCTTTCTGCAGTGCAGCCCTCTCCCAGTACCCCTTTCCTCCCCACAAGCAGGCATGGAACCTAGGCATGTAATGTGTAACGACACCTATAGTAAAGTTCTAATTGCATGCCAATAAACATGGCTGAAGTAGAGAGCCTAAGAGCAGTTCTGGGCACATGCTATAAAGTGACTACAGTGTCCTTATTTTCCATCTTTGGTGCACACTGAACCAGAGCAAATGGGCAGAATATGCTTCATAGCAGCATTGATGAAGGGTGGCCTGGAAGTACTGTAGCATTATTTATAACATAAAAGGCTGTGTTTTAAGACAAGCAGGCAAAGAGGGCCAAATTAAGGTAGTAACTGTAATTCTGGCATCCTGGTCCTACCTCCCCAACCCTACTGGCTATTTTTCCAGTGTATCTCCCTACCTCATATTCACAGGCTCAGCTCTTACTCATACTCTGTTTTAATCAGGCAAAATTCTTCTTCCACATTGAGTACTGCAAAGTACAGCTCTGGGAGCACAGCAAGACAGGCCGCTTGCTCTCAGTTCAGGTGTCCCAACTTAAACCTAGATGAAAATTGTAAGTCCTGTTCAACCTCATAGTTGAGCATTCTCATATAACATGGAGAACTGATCCATTTAATAGTGTGAATTAATTTCTCAATGATGAAAGGGTGTAAGCTTACTAACAATTTACTACGGAGTAAGAGAGAGTGAGGAATTTACCTCGTATCAGCTGCTCTGTGGTGCCATGACTATTAATTACTGTGGTGTAAATGAAAACTAATGCAGGTAGGTCATTCCAGAATGGAAGAGGAATTAGTTATTCTCATTTGATTTTCACTTATTTCTGGGCAAAAGCATATATAAATAGTGCAGATTTCATGGGGTAGTTAAGGCAAGCTATAACTCAGGGAAAAGCATGAGTAAATTGATGTATTTTGTATTATGCCCTACAGGTTAATATACATGCTTTATAATAGTTATTAATACTTTATAATTTACAGAAAGCTGAAAAGAAAAACATGTTTTAAATCTTGATTTCTTTACGGAGGATGGAGGTGGAAAAATGGGGAAACAAAGAGTACATGACACAAATATAACCACACTCAACTTATTGTATAACTCCCATGAAAATTAGTTCAGATCCCTTCATTTGCATTTATAATTATCATAAATTGAAGTAAAGTCATTCAGATTATAAGTAGTTTGGGGTATGGACCATCTTTTTGTTCTATGTTACGTAGCATCCAGCAAAATGTGGTCCTAGTCCAGGTCTAGAACTCCTTGATGTTGTGGTAATACAAATCATAACTCTATATATTAACTGTAGCGTATTTATTAAATAGCATATTTATGGATATCTTCACCAATTATTGCTGACACAGGGCAGATATCTAGGGGTAATACTGAAAGCCTATCCATACTCACAGCCTTGACTCAGTAATCTTAGGCATGATATATGGCATGAGGAAAGAAAGTAAAGGTAGAAAAGTTGTAATTATATTTGGGATTCTTGCATTCTGCTATATAATATTAATATACATACACTATTAAACATGGATATATTCCAATTTAACTTTCACATGCCTGTTGTAAGTGATGTTATTTTGGACATTTTTTTTAACATGAGAGAGGTTCCTATAAATGCCATGGAGGCAGATGTTAGCAAGACCATAGTTGGGTTGTTAAAAATGGGCTTCAGTGTGGCATATGTTTAAAGCAGGTGGCCTATTGTGTGGTATGGATCAGCTTTAAAAGCTCTACTTTTTTGGTTTTATTTTCACAATTTAATAGGAAGTCTTTGAAAATTATACTACAGTTTCTTTTTTCCTTGGCAATATTATTGTTGACTGATAAATTAATAAACAATCTTTGTGCACAAATTTGGAAGATATCTCTGTACTGAGTAGATCTGATACTACATAAAGGTTTACCTTTAATTTAAAAATGGATTTCAGGTAATTTTTAATTGTTATTCATCATAGCCGAACTCAGCAGTGGCCTATGGATAAAATCTTTGCTGAATAAAAATTATGCCCATAGCACAGGATGACATTTTTTCTTTCCAAAGCAACATTTTTCTGTTAGCTTTTATCCAATAACATTAAAGATTTTATGTGTCAGTAGCTAGCACATGAAAGTTCTTATGAGATTAGCAAGCAGAAAATCTTT